>NW_028318149.1:637500-956250 GCF_062004578.1 Staurois parvus | reverse complement strand
TGGGACCTTTCCGTGAGTACCGGACATGTATGCTGGGAGCGCGTGCTCTCAGCACATATGTTTTTCTTAATTGCACACAAATGTGCGTCCACTCGGTGCCTAGGCCCAGACACCGGGAGGCAGCACATTTGTGTGCCGCTGGTGTGAAGAGGTTAAGCTACAAAACATTCAAGTGTGAATGCAGCCTTAAAAGAATAACAGGGAGTTTAAAAATTGTATTATTGGCTTACCGAAAAAAATCTCTTCTTGAAGTACACTGAGGGATACAAGATGAAGAATCCAGATACATTCAATTATGTGGCTGCCTTCAGGAAATTGGACATTGGAAAACAAATCTGTAGGGACAATCCAGTGTAACCCCTCCCACTCCCAGCATGCCTCTTTTGCAATAAATTGAAGGCACACGGGTTCCTCCTTTCTGTGCTTATTATCCACTCCTGGTACCCCAAGAAAAAGATCTTAGGGTGTCAGGACTTGAGTCATCACCTGGGTCACCTGCTGGTGTCACTGTGGTTCCCCGAATCAAAGCACGCACTTCCGGTGGTCATGAGTGGGTGTCTCCCAGCAGCTTGACTGTCCGACTAATTAGGCTCCACCTGACGTGGGCTGCTGAGAGGTATATAATCTTGTGCAGTGTTAGCTTCATCTTGTATCCCTATGGGTTGTGATGATTTTTCTCCTCCTGTCAGTATGTCTCATGTGTAGTTTCTGGTGTGGCTATTGGAAGATGATAAACCCTATTGTCTTGAACATTATTCGGTATATTCACATATAATTTGCTGGATTGTATCGATGCAGTACATTCTCTAGTCAAACAAGGGAATTGTGAATGGAATTTTGTTCAGCCCCTACTGCAAAACTGGCCAGGTATTTCCCACTCAGCTTCAGTTAACACGCACCAACCCATTTCTGCCTCTAGGCATCAGTTTGCTCAGAGATCCCCCTCTTTGGTAGCAACCAGAGCTGCAGCTCAATATACTTTACTTCCAATTGTATGTCAGTATCCTGACTGCACGTTTCCTGCATTTAGTCCTGTAAAAACCCCCTCTACTACTGCATTGCCCTTGGCAACTTCACAGAAATCCTCCTCTATAACTGCTCCTCCTTTTAGCCCTGCTTCATAACTCCTGACTTATCTTCGGTCCTGCCTTCTGCCTTTTCATATCTGGGATTCTCAGTAACCAGGCTTCACCCTACAGAAATTACCGTGAGGAAAATAATTATTTGATCCCCTGCAGATATTGTAAGTTTGCTCACTTACAAAGAAATAAAGTCTATCAATTTCATCATAGGTGTATTTTAAACGATAGAGATATAATATCAACCAAAAAAACTGAAAAAACCCAAAATACAAATACTATAAAATTGAGTTGCAGTTCAGCGAATGAAAAAAGTACTTGATCCCCTACTAACCAACAATAATTCTGGCTCCCACAGACTGGCTATGTGCTCATGTGGTACACGGATTAGTCCTGTCAATTTAAGAAGGTGCTCCTAATGACAACCTGTAACGTGTATAAAAGACACCTGTCCAGAGGATTTCTTTCTTCCATTCAAACCTCACCACCATGGGCAAGACCAAAGAGATTTCAAAGGACATCAGGGACAAGACTGTAGACCTGCACAAGGATGGAATGGGCTACAAGACCATCAGCAAGAAGCTTGGTGAAAAGGAGACAACTGTTGGAGCGATTATTTGCAAATGGAAGAAATACAAAATAACCATCAATCACCCTCGGTCTGGAGCAACATGCAAGATTTCGCCTCATGGGATAAGGGTAATTATGAGAAAAGTGAGGGACCAGCCCAGAACTACATGGGAGGAGCTTGTGAATCTCAAGGCAGCTGGGACCACAGTCACCAAACAAAATCTGAAATCCTGCTCAAGAAGGCACGTGTACAGGCTCATCTGAAGTTTGCCAATGAACATCTAAATGATTCAGAGAAGGATTGGGAGAAAGTGCTGTGATCAGATAAGACCAAAATTGAGATCTTTGGCATTAACTCGACTCGCTGTGTTTGGAGGAAGAAAATGCTGACTATGACCCCAAGAACACCATCCCTACAGTCAAGCACGGAGGTGGAAACATTATGCTTTGGGACTGTTTCTCTGCACATGGTACAGGCCAACTTTGCTGCATTGAGGGGCCAATGGACAGGGCCATGTATGGCAAAATCTTGGATGAAAACCTTCTTCCCTCAGCCAGAACACTGAAGATGGCTTGTGGATGGGTCCTTCCAGCATGACAATGACCCAAAACTTACCACCAAGGCAACAACGGAGTGGCTCAAGAAGAAGCCAGAGTGGCCTTGCCAGTCTCCAGACCTTAATCCTATAGAAAATTTATGGAGGGAGCTGAAACTTTGAGTTGCCAAAAAACCTTCTGTGTCCAGCAGTGCCCCGAGCCCCCTCAATACTTACCTGAGCCTCATCATGATCCAGCGATCTGAATGACAGCCTCGGCTGTCTCTGCCTCCTCATTGACTGAGACAGCAAGTGGGAGCCATTTGCTTCCGTTGTTGTCAATCACAGCCAGTCAGCCAATGAGGAGAGAGGGGGCAGAGCCATGCCGCAGCTCCATGTGTGAATGGACACACAGAGCAGAGGGTGCCCACATAGCAAGCTGCTTGCTGTGGGGGCACCCAACAGGAGGGAGGGGCCAGGAGAGCCTGCGGGGAGCTAAGAAGAGAAGGATCCAGGCTGCTCTGTGCAAAACCACTGCACACAGCAGGTAAGTATAGACATGTTTGTTTCTCCCCCCCCCAAAATAAATAAAAAAAATGAATCACTTTAAGGAGTTAGTGAAGATCTGTAAAGAAGAGTAGACCAAAATACCTCCTGAGATGTGTGCAAGCCTGGTAACCAACTACAAGAGACGTCTTACCTCTGTGCTTGCCAACAAGGTTTTCTCCACCAAGTACATAATTTGTTTGGGGATCAATTACTTATTTTACTCACTGAACTGCACCTCAATTTAAAAAATTTGTATCTGTTTTTTCTGGATTTTTGGTTGATATTCTGTCTCTATCATTGAAAATACACCTATGATAAAAATGACACACCCTTCATTTCTTTGTAAGTTGGCAAAGTTACAAAATCTGCAGGGGCTCAAATAATTATTTCCCCACTGTACATCTGCTTAAGCCGGTCTAAGTACCATCTATTCTATGGACAGACTGCCTTGTTCAATCATCCTTTTCTCCAAGCAACCCTGCATCCAGCCTGTGTTCCAGCAACCCAGCGTAACCTCAACAATTTGTCACCTGCTATCCAGCCTACTGGTTCTCAGTCTACCATCCAGTTTGGCTCCGTATGCTCTTTGCTGTCTAATCACGGACCTCAATGCTTCCCTGACCACTGCCCAGCCTATTGGCATGCTGCCTATTAATGGGATCCAGTCTCCCTCAATAAGACTTGCAATGGAATTCAACCAGCCTCTAAGCTTGCTGGCGGGGTTCAGTCTGCCGCTGATGCCCTGCTGTCTGCTGACAAATCTGCCTCTGGTGATCTGCTATCTTCTGCCAAGCTGGCCTCTGATGTTCTTTTGCCCACTACCCAGCATGGTGATCGTCCACCCACTGCCCAGCCTGCCTCTGATGCGCCTGTGCTTGCTGCCCAGTCTGCCTCCAATGGTTTTGTGCCATAGAGTATAGAGATTAACAAATCCAATAGCCTCCTATCCCTCAAGACCTGGACTTTATCATTTTGCTTCTCAGTCACTGACTTTCATGGCTTAACTGATGAACTGACTCAAAAGACAAAAGATCCTGATGATCTGTGAGGACCTACAAAGTCTTTCAGAAGCCTTATAAGGTCCGAGTACCACAATCACCTGGGCCAGTTTGGTGTGATAAGAATCAATGGAATGCCCTCTATCTCGATTTGTGGAGCAGGTAAGGAAAGAGTTTCAAAGGAAGAAAGTCATAGACTGCGGGCAAGGCATTTGATGCCAAGTGGCCATACCTGTCCTTCATGGTTTTGGTTTGGGGAATTTATTAAATGGATCCATATTCTTTATTTCATTTCCAAGTGGTGCATGCATGCATATTATTAATACTATGTCAGATTACTTTTAATTGTACCGAGGCATGTGGCAGGCATATCCACTGTTCCAGAAAGTTTTTAAGTTAACTGCAAAACCCCTGGCAACAGCTATTAGACAGATGGACACTACAGTGGACATTTGAAGGGGAGACAGAGAGTATAAGATTGCTTGACATGCAAATGATGCCCCTCTTTATGGGGGACACCAACCACTCCTTGACTTTACTTAATGACCCTTATTACCCTATTCAGATACTTTTCAAGGTTTGTCATTAACTAAGACAAATAGTTTTTTCTACCTTTGGATACTATTACAGAAGAACTCCTGACCTGTGCCTCACAGGTCAAGACAGAGTTATTCAAATATCTAGGAATTACGGGTTCCTTCTCCCTGCAGACAGATCTAAAATGAAACTTTTCCCCAAATACCTCTGACAGGAATTGGCAGAGCAAACTTATTTAAAATTATCTGGCCTCAACTACTGCAGGTCTTGCAAACTTCCCCAATGTGGATTTCCCAAACATGGTCCCCGGATAAACTCCCCTCTCTTTGGTTACCAAAAGATGTGAGGGACTTGCAGCTCCTCACACTAAGACTTATTTTATAGCATTCCTACTACATTACGTGCCTGGATGGAAAAACATCATTAACCGCTTGCCCACAGATATACTGCTACAGGGCAGCATGGCAGTGCAAAATCACGTATATATTAGTGATTTGCATTTCCGGGTAGGGGGCACGTGCCGTCCTACCCACACCGTTATTGGCTGCTGGGGATGTCAATCACCGGGTACCGGCCGGGACTCTGTGATCGTCAGCAGGGCTGAGAGGGGAGAGATGTGTGTGTAAACAACACAGATCTCTCTCCTGTCAACATGGACATGCTGCCTTGTATCTCTCTGCACAGCAGAGAGATACAAAACAGCATGTCTCCCAAGTAAAACAGCACACAATGTAAAACACAGACAGCACACAGTTAACCCTTTGATCGCCTCATATGTTTTCCCTTCCTGCCCAGTGTCATTAGTACAGTGCCAGTGCTTTTTATTAGCACTGATCACTGTATCCGTGTCACAGTGTCAGTCAGTTCCCACCCAGTGTCAGATTGCCAGCCGCAGTCCTGCTACAAGTTGCTGATCGCCGCCATTACTAGTACAGGGATGTTGAATTTATATCGCCCAATGCCTGGGACACGTAGTTCCGGGCGCCGGGCAGGTAGTTTTATTGTAACCTTTAGCCCTGCTGTGGGCAAGCAGCAGGGCTCACCTGTCAGTTGAAAGCATTCGGGTGGCTGCACTGCTACCCGATTGCTTTCACACAGCCTACAATGCAAGCTTCCACCAACCCCACTCGCGGGAACCTCCCCCCACCCACTATGTCTCCCAGGCTCCACTTGCCCATCTGCGGGCCCGGGACCAGATCACCTTGCGCTGTCGGGTAAAGGTGAGGGAGGAGAGTGGACGCGTCAGCTCCCCTTTTTGTCCTGACCCGAAAGTGACGTTATGATGTCACTTCCGGGTCCCCATTAACAGATTCCCAGCCATCAATGCTGCAAAAGAATGTAATGCGGTGTGATCTTTTTGCATTACATTCAGTGGAACACAGGGGAGATATCCAGGGTCTTTTAGCCTCTGGATTTCTCAATAAAAAGAACCTGTCACCAAAAATCATCAGAGAACTTTTTGTCCTCTATACGAACGTACAAATGTAAAATCACACACTGTGGCGCCTATGCATGAAAACGTTGATTGCGATACACATGTTACATATCACCACGCACGCCAGAATAAGAGCAATAATTCTACAATGAGACATCCTCCATAAAACTATACTGATGACCTATAAGGCACTTTAACAGGGTCACCTATAGAAAATTTAGGGTACTGAAGTTCGTCGCCATTTCACGAGCGCATGCAAATTTAAGGTTTGACATTTTGGATATCTGTTTACTCGGTGCAACCTCATCTTTTAGATTTTGCAAAACATAGGGTAATTTATTGCTTTTTTGTGCCCTAAAATGAACTTGTGTATTTTTTTACTGAAATTTTGTGGTAATGTCAGTAATATCATGCGACCTAAAAAAATTGGAACTACCACTATTTTATGCTTTAGGGTCTCTGCTTTTGGAAAATATATAATGTTCAGGGGTTGTGTAATCTTCAGGCCTAAAATGATTTTTTAAACTTAAGCAAAAAATGCAAAAATGGCTCTGCCAGCAAAAGGGATAAAGGGTAAGCCCGACATTCCCCTTTCAGGACGAGCACCCAGTCGGTGCTCATTACACAGCAAGGTCTCCCTCCCCCCTGCTAGTCCCAGGTGCGGTGCTGGAGAGAGGCAGGGAAGGGAGGAGGGGATAAACAGTGCAATGGTAAAAATATTAAACGTGTAAGTCGCCATAAAGCCACTTTTGATTTTAAAAGCCCCAGACAATACTAAAAGCACCTCAGATTTAAATACGGTTTGGTTAAAAAAATGTTTTTGATCTGGACACATAGATTGTCATGAGGGACAAGTAGATTTGTTCCTGGATAAGCAGTTTTTTTCAAAAATTTCCACACCCCTGTAGTATAAATAAAAAATAAAGATTCCAGTATACATACCATTTGTAAACGCTATAACTTTCACGTAAACCAATTAAAATACACTTATTGGGATTTTTTTTTTGTTTAGCAAAGACATGTAGCAGAATGCATTTTGGCCTAAAAAATTATGATGACATTTTATATTTCGGCCTTTTTTTGTTTATAGTGCAGAACATAAAAAAACGCAGAGGTGACCAATTACCACCAAAAGAAAGTTCTATTTGTTTGGAAAAAAATGACAGGAATTTAATTTCTGTACAGTGTTGCATGACCGCGCAATCGTCAGTTAAAATAACGCAGTGCCATATCGCAAAAATGGCCTGGTCAGGAAGGGGGGTAAATCGTTTAGAGGGCGAGTGGTTAAATAAGAAACACATTTTGCTGTAGAACAATTAAAAGCATTTACATGAACCATATCCAAGATGGCCGACAGCACGGTAACGTCAGAGGGAGGCTCTGCCCGACATGTTTCATCATCAAAAGACGTCCTCTGTGAATGCTTTTAATTGTTCTATAGCTTGTAAGTAGGATCCTATTTGCGCAAGAAGTTTTTGATACGTATTGTACTATGAAATGCATGTTTTTTCTTTCATGACCTTGTCTGGCACTACACTTTGAGTTTAGTTTCGAGTTGGAGTCTGGGAAGTTACATGCTTTGGGGCGTGATACGGGAAGCCTGCCAGTGCTCTACATTATAAAGCTGGTTGGGACCCCCTGTAATTAAGGGGTCTCCATTTCTGGTAAGCCTCCATCTGTTACTTCGGTAATGGTGTGCACTCTGGTGACCAGTTGAAGCAAGTTTGTTTGCATTTACAGCATTGTCTACAATAATACCATCAATTGTGGAATTTTCTTCTCATACTCATGGACTATGGTTTAGGTTTTGTTTTTTTTTTTACTAACTTTATGTATATTTGAGGTGAATTTTTTGCACATTGAGATTTGACCCATCCTCAATCACTCTTGGTGTGAGGGTCTTCATAGGGCTCATAGATAATGCATGAAATTTTAGGTTAATTTGACAACATATTATGGTTTCTTACACGCAATTAGAATTACTGTACTCACGCAGTTTATTCAATAAATTTTTTTTAAATTTTGATTGCCCTTCAGAGGGGTGAGGGTCTTCATAGGGCATATGTATGCAGTTATTTAGTTTAACTATTACAGTATTTTATTTTCAAATTTTGATCGCTTTTGTGAAGGTCTTTTTGTGAATTGGTACCCAAAACTGAACTGCATATTCCAGATGAGGTCTTACTAATGATTTGTACAAGGGTAATATGATATCTCTCTCTCTGGAGTCTATACCTCTTTTAATACAAGAGAGGATTTTGCTCGCTTTAGAAACTGCAGCTTGGCATTGCATGCCATTATTAAGATTGTGATCTACCAGAACCCCCAGATCCTTCTCCACCATTGATTCCCCCAGTTGTACTCCCCCTAGTATGTATGATGCATGCATATTCTTAGCCCCCAAGTGCATAACCTTACATTTATCAACATTAAATCTCATTTGCTACATAATGTACATACATACATATGCACACACACACACACACACACACACACACACACACACACACACACACACACACACACACACACACTGCACAAAAGGATAAGTTCACCTTTTGACAAAAAATAATAAATGTAAATTTTTGTTTGCAGGTAAACAAAAATGCACATTTATTTTTTGGTTCCAGGAGCCTGGAACGCATTGCACCAGCTGGTGCCATGCAGGACTCCTGCAGACCTGTCAGTATATCTGCTTGCCCATACATCTTGTACAAGCAAGCCGATATATTCTCATAGGAAGAATCAATGAACTACCACAGCAATCACAGCGCTGTGGTAGTTAATTGAGAACTCTCTCATGCACAGAATACTTTTTAAAAGTTTTACAGCTAGTGCAAGGAGAAGGTCCCCCGCTAACCATGTTTTTGGCGTCCTCTATATAGCTGTATCACTACTGCAAAGGCCGACAGATGCCCCCTACTGACAAATGGGGGCGTCTCCTCATTGTGCAAAGGGCTTCTGGATTCCAGGCTTTGCCTTGAAAGCCTGAAAGAAATTAAAGTTCTTCTTAGCCTTATGAGTAAAGTTTCTCAGAAGATTTTTTTTATCTCTTTTTCTGGGGTGAAAGGAAACTATTAGCCATAGCAGGTTGCAATGCGGGGCATGCGATTAACAATAAGGCATTATAAAAGGGTGTTAGTCCATTATCCACTGGGCCTTAAAAACATACGATGTCCTCAACAGGGACAGTTAGGAGTTCAATTAAGACAAGAAATGTCCAGCCCCACTTCATGAACAGCCCACTTTTTCAGGAACCTCTCCTTCATAGGTATTGCTGGACAAAACATTATGGAAGACTTAAAAGTACACACCAGGCTCCCACATTAAAGGGCAAATGATGTGACTTAGCCAGCACTGGTATTAAGACCTGCAGCCTCTTCAAGTAGGACACTGTGAGATGGGTTTGGCAGGATCCAGGGGACATGCCCCATCCAGCTAGACTTTTGTTCTCTCTAAGAAGTCTTCAGGGACAGAGCTCCTCCAGATGTGTGAACCGTGGCCTTTGTCCTTCAAAGAACTCTGCAGCTAACTCCCACATTATACCAAGGATGTCTGCTTAAAGCAGAGTCCAGTGGACATATTACAGGTTGGCCCCCACCTGTTCCTAACAGTGGGGTCTGGCAACATCCACCAAGGCTTTGCAGATGATTAGCTGCAAAATGAGTCCGAGTGGCTCTGCAACAACTGAAGAATCTTGCTGAAGTTAAAAAAGTTTTATGATCTGAGAACAGACGTAAAAAAACATGGAATGCTAGGCGTGTGAGGGGTTATACTGCACTATCCTTAAAGATTTCTTTGCTAGTGTCCTCTAGTGTGATCTCCTGAGGGCAGCAACACAAATAAACGTACCTAAATACTTCATCCTGTGTACCTTAATTAACGATTAGGAAAAAGGCATTTTGTTAGCCAAGGTGAAGATTACGGTTATTAGGTTTCACACTGAAATCATGGAGATTACTGCTTTAAAGAACAATAATATAAGTGCATCAATCAAATATTCATATAGCAGAGCTGAATGCTTCAGGCCATGCTCACATCTAATTGTATCCATTTGTTGATGTATTTTTAATGTCCATTGTAGCTTGCTAAAACAGTGTGTGTGCGTGTGCGTGTGCGTACACATATATACATACACACTTTTTTTTTTTTTTTCTTCATGCATTTTTGGCTTGGCTAATGAGTAATGGATTTTGGAAAGATCGACTTCCAGAGCCTGGCAGTGGCATAGATTTCTATGGCCACAACAGTGCATAAAAATGCACAGAAAACAGACTTGCCTCATTTTTTTCAAAATGCAGCACATAGATGTGAACAGCCTTATCAGGTAACATGACACACCAGTGAAAACATTTCACAGTTGTCAATGCTAACACAATGCTAACAGCTATAGCATTTTAAAGCATCAGTAAATATAGTATTTTTACTGTGACTTGCACTTTCCTATTCAATCCAATTAAACAGTGTCTCTGCATAAAAATGTATACAAAACATGCATTTGCTAAGTTTTTAGTATAAATAACATCAGAAGTACTGTAGTATGCATCCATACAGAAGTGGAAACGTTTTGTCTTAAAAACATACTTGCTGTAGGTGTCCAAGCACATTGGTTCGACAGTCAAAAATACCCTTTCCTTCAGCAGAATAAAGATTATACAGAAATTCTGTGGTGTAGTAGTCATGACATTTTTCATTCCTAAAAAAGAAACAATGTTGTACTTTTGTAATACACATCTATCCTTTCTATGTTATTTATATCTTAGCTTGAGATGATTAAAAAAAAAAAAAAAAAAGTTTTAGCTCATAGAAGTCTCAAAAACAGAACAAAAAGAAAGGGCTATTTATCTTACACAACGTATTTAGAAAAAGTGGAAGAAAATATGACCCAAAGTGAAAGGGGTTTGAAGGGGTGTGATTTTTTTTGTCCCTTTGTTCTGTTTGTTATCAACTTATTTGTAGATACCCGTGTTTAAAGTATACCTAAAGGCAATACTTTTTTTTAGTTTTGGATGGAATGCAGAATGATTAGAATGGTTGTCAGTTTTTATTGCGGTCTGTGTAATCTTCGCCCTTTTTGTCCTGTTTACCATCATCAATGAAAGCGAAAGTAAAAGAAAACTCTAAATTTTGAGTTGTCCCCAGAAAAGTAATAGAGGGGAAATCTTGCAATAGGGACATTTGCTCTGGTGACATGGGGATCACCAAGATATTTTCTTAATTTGCAGGGATTTCGTCTTACTTCCTGTTTGGCTATGGGACAAGAAAGAAGGGAAATTTCTGATATGGGACACAGATTGTGAAAAAGAAAAAAATTTGACGGGTTATAACCTTCCCTTGCTGTATCGAAAATGAAAAAAATGTTTTGCCTATAGTTCTACTTTCAGATAAATCTCACACAATCATAAGTCCTTTATGCACCAAGTCTACTTTTATACTCAGCTTATACAAAACAAAATACAAGATGCAGAACCAATCCAAATGATTTAGCAAAATATCTGGGAAGTAGAAAGCAAACTAAAATGTAATACAATCTAAAACATACACACACTGCTTTAACTTGCAGCTGCAAATAATTGAAAACACATTTATATAATACACTAAAATGTATTACTATCAGTCAAACTGTTTGGATAGCTAGACGTTTCATCTCAAAACCTCATCATAATAATGCAAACATATGGCACATTTGCTAGGAATGTCAACAAATTCTCAAGTGACCACTTTGCTATCACCCCTACTCTTGAACTGCCCAATAAATGTGGACACTTGCAAATGTCTGCTAAACAAGCAGCTGTCCGGAGTTAAATATGGACATTCTTTCTAGAAATGTAATACCCTTTATTGGATGAACACGCAAGCACAGTTTATAAAAACAGGGGGTGTCGAGACAAATGTGAAAAATGAGGGCGTTTAGCATCACTCGACCACTACGCTAGGTCCATTCATGAAGTCTGATACTCCTAAGGTCTGCTTAAATGTGTAACCTTATCTGAGACTGGCCACAGATGCATTTTCCAACCAGACACAGATTTCGCTAAACAAAAAACTAGGGGAAAACAGTCATACAAACAAATTGTTTTAAAACTTGGTTTTTATAAATGTTTTCAGTGTGGGTTTAGAAAGATGAAAAAATTCATACGAGGATAGAACGATGCAGGCATCAATATTATTGTAACCAAGTCAACATAGGTTTAATAAAGTTATTACAGTAGTAATAAACCCTCAGTGTTTTTTAATATACCAAATTGAGCACAATAAAATAAACATTCCCCAGTAAACTATTTGCTAAAAATCTTACCCTAGCACTTGCAGTTTACAACTATCAATGCTGCTAGCTCCTGATCTCTTAGTTCTGCTTCCCTCAACTTCAGTCTTCACAGGAAAGAGCCAACATTGGACAGTGCAACCTCCAAACAATCTGTTAGCTTGGAGAAGGGATGGGGAGGAGGAAGGAAGAGCAGGGGACTGCTTTGCTACTCTAGGCAATGGAGCTGTGTGATTTGTTTTTATTGAAGCACACAGTGAGATACAACTCTGCTCCCTGCATACAAGGGTGACTCCATTGACTGCTGCAAGAGAAAGGAGCCATCCTTTAAACAAGCTGCATATTCAATAAAGTGATTAAATGAGCTTCTGAACACAGTTAAAAATCAGGGTTTAATACCACTTTAACGTATGTAGGCACCATTAGTGAAAGGAATAAAATTGTTCAAACAAGTGTCCATTTACTATAAAGAAGTTGAACTTTAGTATTTGGAAGAAATAGTTGAAGCAAAATTTTAATTAAGTAGGCATTCAGCAATAAATTATGCTCCACCTGTGGAATCCTCCAATAAAAAATATTATATAAAAAGAAGAGTTTGGATACAGTGATACGTGGTACCCTAAATAAACCAGTTTACCAGATTTCAATAGTTAGACTTGAAAAGCTGAAAAACCAATACTGAACTTGGCTGCACGGTGGCTTATTGGTTAAAACAGGTGCCTTGGAGCACCAGGGTCCCATCTCAGTGCAACCAGTGCACTGTTGTTATGAAGTTTGTGTACTCTCTACATCTTTTGGGTGGCTCTGTTTTCTTCCTCAAGCCACATACATACTTGTAGGGTAAAGTGGTTTCACAATGGCTATGCTACTAAATGAAAATGAAGTTACAAAAAAAAAAAAAAAAAAAAAAGGCATAGTATAAATAAATACCTCAGCACAAGACCTCTTTGAATATCAGTCTTCATTTTGTCAGTCAAGTGGTCCACATTAGACTACAAATGATGGAGATCTCATATTAGGAACAAACAAGCTTATTATGCAAATCAGAGACTGGGCATAAAAAATGAAAACCTTTGCCAATATAAATCTCACTGCTAATACAGAGTTACCCAAGCATGCACTGCAATAGCTAAACCGTTTGTCAGTATTGCAGCTTCTTGTGTTCACTCTGTAAAGTACATTCTCAATATTGCAGAATTTTAACGGTTACACTATGCCTTATTACTTTAGAATATAAATATTAGTCTATTTGACAAAATATGAGGTTGTGGAAAAAAGCCAAAATATGAGTGCCAGAGAGGACAGTATAGGTTGTGTAAATAACAGATCTCTCAGACACAACAATCAGGGTGTTAGACTTAGAAATAAGTCTCTGTATGCAGAGAGTGGGAATGTAGTAAAACAACTGGAGCAAAAGCAGAGCAACTGCTCAGAAGAAAAATTAGCTAAAAGAAAATAATAGCCAAACGGTAGTTGTCCAATACCAAACCGTACATCTCACCTTAAGATCATGGATGTTAAATCGGTCCTCATAAACATATGCAGCATCAGCACCGACAGCTATTCCTGTCACTGTAGCAAGGTAGCCACAGTATCCACCCATAGTTTCTACAATGAAGACACGCCTCTTCGTTCCAGAAGCAGATTGTTTAATGCGGTCACAGCTCTATTCAAATTTTTTAAAAGAAGTATGTCATTGAAATATTTTACATTACTTTCATAAACAAATTCAAATAAACTAGCAAAGCCACAAGGGAAATATATAGGGTTTTGCTTTTCAATACACTCAGATATTAGCTTTAAACTCTTTGTGGACCAGAAACCCAGTTAAGGAACGATTCATTCACTAATAATTTTGTAAATACTTATAATAAATGAATTACACATATGCTCTCATGCATACATCAGATAGGGCCGTCAATAAAACGGGCACCACCGGTCTTCCTGTAGGGGACCCGGGCAGCAGGGGGAATCAGATGTTGGCAGGATAGGGAGAGGGATCAGTGCGACGGGGAGGGGGGGCATGTGGGGTTGGGGAGGTGCTGGCTTTCAGCTGCTGCAGGGAGACACACACAGGTAGTCATAAGATAAATGTTCACTATTCCAGCACCATTTTAAGACTGTGGTTGTGACTCAGTTAAATAGGTCCTTCATATAGCAGAATATTTACCTAAGCTGGCTCCAACACCTACCAAAAGAGGCAAAAACTGTACGAGCACGTACAGTATTTACAATTTTTATGAAACACAACATAGCCTAAACTAAAGTGATCTAAAAATTTAAAAAAGAAAGCTTGTATCACATATTACTAAAATAAAAAAAAAAATACCCTAGTGTGCACCCATCTAATCCAGATTTAGATCTAGTCTGTTAGTAAGGACTGAACCTTCTTAACACAGAGGAACCCTTGAAATAACTTTCTGGTCTTAGGGAATCCTTGCTAAAAATTATTATATCTACAAACTCATTATACATTAGTGTCATGGTTAGTAGGAAGAAAGCTCCTTACACTTGTGGTCACTGGGAAGAATCACCCCCTTATAGATAGCCAAAAAGATCAGTAGTGTCAGTGGGAACTTATCTGAGAGGCAGAAATTGCTCATTGCTCAAAGAACCCCTAGCAACCTCTTTAGGAACCCTTGGATTCCATAAAAACCCTGCTGTAGACTTGAGATTTTTATGAAACATTATAAAGGCAAAGAAATCTAGAAAATATATCACCTCCATGGCAGCATTGACAGCTGTATCTGAGCCAATGCTAAAGTCAGTGCCAGGAACATTGTTGCTGATAGTTGCAGGAATGACGCACATAATGATACAAAGTTCCTCATATTGTTCCCGAGCCTCAACAAGCTGCAACACTCCTTCATAAGCCTGCCAAATGAATAAAAAAATAGGATTGCTTAAACTGAAAATTTTAGGTTTTACTTTACCTATTTGAGAAAATGTATTTTATAAATCTGCATTTAAAGCACCTGAGCAGCAACATGAAAAACATCAAAAGTAAAAGAAAAAGATCATCACACGGTTGTAATTTTGCACATCAGTAAATGAGAAGACAACTAAGGATGGCCATACACTATACAATTTTCTGTCCAATTTATTTTAGATTTACCTTCAACTATGTAATGCAAGAGCCTGCCTAACTGGATACAATTGAAAGAGTTGTTTATCTAAAGCAAAAATCTCAAGAAAATTGTATAAATGTATGGCCGGCCTTAGACTTTTTGCTCCATTTAATTAACTAATACAAGATTTAGTATGCATTCATAACCTATTCAGTCCTGACATGGAGGAATTATTAGCATCAGCGTCTTGATTTGGGTATCATTCTTTCAATACAATTACATCTTTATTTTAGCTCATTTATAAATGTTAAAGAATGCTGTCTGCTTAAATACCTAGTTCAGGATGTTTTATTAAATGTGGCAATTACTGAGCAAGTCTGTATATTTAAAGAAGAATTCCTGCTTAAAACGATGTTTAAAAGTTTCTCATCCCTAATATATATATATATATATATATGTGTCGATGTCCCATTATTTATGGACCTGACTGTATATATACACACACACATATACAGTATATATATATATATATATATATATATATATATATATATATATACACATATACACACACACATACACACACACACACACACACACATTTTCAGCTTGCTGTGATCTGGTCACATGAGCTCCTGTGCCAGTGAGTGGCGGCTGCAGGGGAAAGGAGAGCCCTTGACAACAGTTGGGAATTCGGGGAGCAGTGACGTCACCCATACGTTACGTTGCCCTGTCCAAGCCATTGTCAATGCTCCCTCCTATCCCCTGCAGCAGCTGCTGACTGACACAGGGAAGATGAAGTTATGAGATTACACTTTATTTTATTTTATTTTTTTTTTTACACATGTCAAACAGCATAGGTAGCAAGGGACATTTTTAAACATAGTTCGTGTTATACAGGAATTCTACTGTAAAGGCAAGGTTTCATTTTAAAGAAAAAAACTCCCTACAGCTGTGGTGGCATTACTTACCTGTAATTAAGTATCTCCTATGTCATACAGGCAGCTGAATCCTGAAAAAAATCTTAAAAATATTCTGTGCAGGGTGCCTGGTCCTTTTCCTGCTTCTAACTGTCTGGCACAGTAGAGAGTTAATAGAGTCGGGACGTCAGGCATAACTGCTATGATGATCTGATGTCCACCCATCCCCTCCTCTTCCAGTGAGAGAAGCTCAATGATAGGAAAAGGACTGGGCACTTCGCAGAGAAGATTTCTAAAGGATTCAGCTGCCTGCATGATGTGGGATATGCTTCATTACAGATAAGTAATGTCACTAAAGCTGTGGAGAAAATAAAGGGGTGGAGTTTGATGTATCTGCAAGTTCCTTATCTTTAAGTACAGTACAGGACACAGGGATGGCAGGACACTGGCAAAGAATTTGCTGGGGCCGCCCCTAGTGCGCACTCATATCAACACCCACTTTGCGATTCCAGTTTATAGCAAGCATTCAGAAGTGACCACAGAAAACAGAGCGGATCCTGTGTCATACCTTACTCCAAGATAAAGCATTTACAGGCAAGTCAAAATGGCCCCTTAGAATATACATACAATACAGGACACATGGTCATAGACTGTGAAAAGTCTCCAAGCAATAAAATGATGGGTGGACAAGAACACAGCAAAAGAACTGCTAACAAAGGAGAGAAATAGCCGCACACCAATGACATCAGCAACTGCTTAGTTTATTGCACAAAACCAAAGCAACAATTTCCCCTCGGGACCAACCACTGTAATGCATATGCAATCGAAGATATGGGGGGAGCTGGTAAAAGGATTCGTTATATACACGCAATAGGCTGTCACAATTATGAACAGGAAATTGTCCCTTAAAGGAATATACACCCATTTACAGTGCCTTGAGAAAGTATTCATACCCCTTGAAATGTTCCACATTTTGTCATGCTACAACCAAAAATATAAATATATTTTATTGGGATTTTATGTGATAGACCAACACAAAGTGGCACATAATTGTGAAGTGGAAGGAAAATGATAAATGGTTTTCAAAATGCTTTACAAATAAATATCTGAAAAGTGTGGCATGCAGTTGTATTCAGACCCTTTACTCTGATACCCCTAACTAAAATCTAGTGAAACCAATTGCCTTCAGAAGTCACCTAATTACTAAATAGAGTCATGGAGAAGTTTAAAGCAGGGTTAGGTTATAAAAAAAATATCCCAAGCTTTGAACATCTCACAAAGCACTGTTGAATCCGAAAATGGAAAAGTATGGCAGAACTGCAAACCTACCAAGACATGGCCATCCACCTAAACTGAGGGGCTGGGCAAGGAGAGCATTAAATCAGAGAAGCAGCCAAGAGGCCCATGGTAACTCTGGAGGAGCTGCAGAGATTCACAGCTCAGGTGGGAGAATCTGTCCACAGGACTACGATTAGTTGTACCCTCCACAAATCTTGACTTTATAGAAGAGCAAGAAGAAAGCAATTGTGGAAAGGAAGCCATAAGTAGTCCTGTTTGCAGTTTGCGAGAAGCCATGTGGGGGACACAGCAAACATGTGGAAGAAGGTGCTCTGGTTACATAAGACCAAACTTTTTGGCCTAAAAGTAAAACGCGTGTGGTGGAAAACTAACACTGCACATCACCCTGAATACACCATCCACACTGTGACACATGGTGATGGCAGCATCATGTTGTGCGGATGCTTTTCTTCAGCAGGGACAGGAAAGCTGGTCAGAGTTGATGGGAAGATGGAGAAGCTAAATACAGAGCAATCTTAGAAGAAAACCTGTTAAAGAGTCTGCAAAAAACTTCAGACCTTCCAGCAGACAACAACCCTAACCATACATATTTTGCAAAGAAGAATGGGCAAACATTTCACTCTCTAGATGTGCAAAGCTGGTAGAGACATACATTTGTGCTCAAAAGTTTGCATACCCTGGCAGAAATTGTGAAATATTGGCATTGATATTGAAAATATGACTGATCATGCTAAAAAGTTGTTTGGCTCCTTTTTAAATCATAACAAAAATCACCCAAATGGCCACGATCAAAAGTTTACATACCTTGGAATGTTTGGCCTTGCTACAGACACACAAGGTGACACACACGGGTTAAAATGTCAATTAGAGGTTAATGTCCCACATCTGTGGCTTTTTAAATTGCAATTAGTGTCAGTGTATATATAGTCAATGAGTGTTAGCTCTTACGTGGAAGCACTGACTAGGCTAGATACTGAGCCATGGGGATCAGAAAAAAAACTGTCAAAAGTCCTGCATAACAAGGTAATGGAACTTTATAAAAATGGAAAAGGACATAAAAAGATGTCCAAAGCCTTGAACATGCCAATCAGTACTTTAAATCACCTATTAAGAAGTGGAAAGTTCGGGGACTCTTGATACCAAGCCAAGGTCTGGTAGACCAAGAAAGATTGCAGCCATAACTAACAGAAGAATTGTCCGGGATTCAAAGAAAAACCCACAAGCAACCGCAAAAGAAATACAGGCTGCTCTGGAAAAAGATGGTGTGGTTGTTTTTAAGGAGTACAATACAGTGATACTTGAACAAAAATCAGCTGTTTGGTGCAGTAAAAGCTTCTTTCTGGCATCTCGACCAATGTCACAAAAAAGCCCGGTTACAACATGCTTGACAACACCTTGGCATGCCTAACCAGGCCTTTTTGTGTCATTGATGCAGTAAAGGCTTCTTTCTGGCACCTCGACCATGCAGCTCATTTTTGTGCAAGTGTCATCATATTGTGCTCCTTCAAAACAACCACACTGTCTTTTTCCAGAGCAACCTGTATTTTGCTTGTGGTTATCTATGGGTTTCCCTTTGTATCCCGAACAATTCTTCTGGCAGTTGTGGCTGCAATCTTTCTTGGTCTACCTGTACTTGGCTTGGTGTCAAAAGGTCCCTGAATTTTCTATTCAAGGCTTTGGTCATCTTTTTATGTCCTTTTCTATCTTTATAAAGTTCCATTACCTTGTTACGCGGGACTTTTGACAGTTCTTTTCTGATCCCCATGGCTCAGTATCTAGCCTAGTCAGTGCTTCCAAACTTCCAGTGCTAACAAACTAATGGACTATTTATACACTGACACTAATTGCAATTTAAAAAGCCACAGATGACATTAACCTCTAATTGGTATTTTAACCCGTGTGTGTCACCTTGTGTGTCTGTACCAAGGCCAAACATTCCAGAGTGTGTAAACCTTTGATCATGGCCATTTGGGAGATTTCTGATATCATTATGATTTAAAAAGGAGCCAAACAACTATTTGATAATAAATGGCTTCATATGATCATCATCCTTCAATAAAAGAGCATTTTTTGGCATGATCAGTCATATTTTCAATATCAATGCCAAAAGTTCACAATTTCTGCCAGAGTATGCAAACTTTTGAGCACCACTGTACGCAAAAAGACTTGCAGCTGTAACTGCAGCAAAAGGTGCTTCTACAAAGTATTGACTCAGGGGGCTGAATACAAATGTATGCCACATGTTTCAGATATTTATTTGTAAACAATTTTGAAAACCATTTATCACTTTCCTTCCACTTCTCAATTAAGTGCCACTTTGTGCTGGTCTATCACATAAAATCCCAATAAAATACATTTATGTTTTTGGTTGTAACATGACAAAATTTGGAAAATGTTAAGGGGTATGAATACTTTTTCAAAGTGCCGTACATCTACAAAAAACACTGGATATCACAAAACAGTTGCCAAATATCCAAATACAAATTAAGCAACAAACTAACTTTTGATCAAAACTTTTGATCCGTTCCTGCAGTGCTTTTTGCTGTGTGTTTTACACATGCGTTTTTGCGGGTTTTTCCCTCAACTTGTTGCTGGGCAGATTAAACCGCAAAACACATAAAAAACACACTGCCTGCATTTCTGCAGCGTCTCCATTGAAGTCTATTGAACTAAAACGCAATGTTTAAAAAAGTCCCTGACCCTTTCCAAAAATGCACCGGGTGAAAACGCGGAGATGTGAAAGTGTCCCAAAGGAAATCATGTTAAATGGTTAGCACAGTGGCTAAATAGTTAGCACTTCTGCCTGGCAGTACTAGGGTCGTTGGTTCGAATCCCAACCACGGCACCACCTGCCTGGAGTTTGCATGTTCTCCCTGTGCCTGCGTGGGTTTCCTCTGGGTACACCGGTTTCCTCCCACACTCCAAAGACATGCCGGTAGGTGAATTGGCTCCTGTCTAAATTGGCCCTAGTATGTGTATGTATGAATGTAAGTTAGGGACCTTCGATTGTTCACCCCTTGAGGGTTAGGGGCTGATGTGAATGTACAATATATATGTAAAGCGCTGCGTAAATTGACAGTGCTATATAAGGACCTGAAATAAATAAATAAATGGACTGTACTGCATTTCTGCAAAATACACCGCAAAATGCTTAGGTGTGAACCTAGACTAATGGTATGTTTATAACAAATAATGTAATCATACACTGCATAAAAACCATACAAATTTCAGCAAATAAATTATACATACATGTGAAAAATTGTAAGTTTTTGTTTTATATTCTATGTAATTCCATAAAAAACCTTTATATATCAAAACCATAGCAAGTCCAGCTCTTTCACCCCTATAGTGTACAAGATATACAGCTGAACTTGGACCTAATGGAAGATTCTAATTTAGGAGGTTTTTATATTCTAATTGTGACCCTCAAACACTGTGATAATCTGTATTTCTTATTTGTTATGCCCTCCGGTCTCAATTTTTTTTTGTTTTTTGTGTCTGTATTTGGATGGTTTGACTTTTTTGTTTCTTTGTGTTCCGGATTCTTCCAGAAACAGCGGGGAGTACAACTTGGGAACGAAGGCTGGTTTTACATTATCTCAATGAGTTGGAAAGAGGAAACCACCCTGGAAAGAAAAGTTCTTGGTCTCAAGACTACCTTGGATAGAAAAGTTCTTGGTCTCAAGACTACCTTGTTGTCCCTGTGCAATACAAGAAACGACTCCTTACAAGGGCTGTCACAGCTCAGAACAGGTCTATCTGATGTAATGACCACTAGGAAGGCAATCTTGCATGTCTCCCGATGGATATCTCTAATCAGTTCAAAGAGGAGTGTCTGCAGTACACAGAACACCGGGTACAGATCCAAAGGTGACACATTAGGTCGAAATATGAGATTAATATGAGCAACTCACTGAAGAAAAATTTTGATTAAGGACAGTGAAGCAAATAGTTTCTGGCAAACAGTGAATAAGGCAGAGATTTTTTTTTTCTTTTGAGTACTTAGGGCAAGATGCTGTTCATGACCAGATTGAAGAAAGGCCCAAGATATGAATAACAGAGTATTCCCTCGTAACTAGAAGTCTGTTCTTGCAACTGGCAGAATAGGCCTTCCAAGTATGTTAAGTATGATGGTAGATCTTGTGGAAAGCAGAATTTCACAAATCAGAGTATGGTGGGGATGACAAAGTCAGATATATCCCTATTTTCAGGAAATGGGTTTTAACAGCCATGCCAATAACACCAGCGACTGAGAAGCAGAGTGGAATAGGGGTCCTTGTAAATCTGGTCAGTCTGGAAGAGGCCAAGGATCATCCGTCATCTGTCTGAGGTACAATAAACCCCAGATCTCTCAGTAAAGAGTACCTGCCACTACCCATGCTATCACAAGAGTTGTTACCCCCCCCAAAAATTGAAAGAAACAAAAAAAAAAAACCACGCCCTCTCTCCCATGCTCACATAGAAATGCAAATGCACACAGGGGTCCCTTAGGCATATGTACACAATGATTGCACCACATGTGGGGTGTCGCTGAGAACATCAGAGTTGGAGCAATAATTCTAGCATCAGACCTCCTGTTTAACTATAGACTGGTAACCTTTAAAGGCTTTTAAAGCGTCACCTATAGGAGAATATAATTTACTTTTTTGTTGCCATTCCACAATTTTAACCGCTTGCCTGCAGCCTTTTAGCAGAAATACTGCGACAGGGTGGCATGGCTGCGCAAAATCACGTAGATATAGGTGATTTTGCACTTACAGGTAGGGGTCCTACCCGTGCCACCACTGATGGCTTCAGCTGTCAATCACCGGGTCCCGGCCAGTTATTCCCCACTGGCACCCGGTGATTGCCCAGTATCACTGACGGGGAAGAGGTCTGTGTGTAAACAATGCAGATCTCTCCCGTCAGCATGCTTACACTGTAAAACACACACACAGCACACTGTAAAACAGCACAAAGTTAACCCTTTGATTGCCCCAGATGTTAACCCCTTCCTGCCCAGTGGCATAAGTACAGTGTCAGCACTGCATATTAGCATTGATAACTGTATTAGTGTCAGTGGGGATGTCAGTGATAGTTAGTCAGTTTCCACCCCAGTGTCAGAATGCCCGCCACAGTCCCACTATAAGTCACTGATCGCACCCATTACTGGTGTGAAAAAAAACAAACTTTCACGTAATCCAATTAATTTACATGTATTAGTATTTTTTTTTTTTTTTTTTAGCAACGTCATATAGCAGAATACATTTTTGGCCTAAATTTATGCCAAAATTTTATTTTTATTTTTTTTACTGGACAGGTTTATTAGCAAAAAGTTAAAAATATTGTTTTTTTCTCAAAATTGTCATCTTTTTTTTTTTATAGCACAAAAAATAAAAACCGCAGAAGCAATCAAATACCACTGAAAGAAAGCTCCATTTGTGGGGAAAAAAAAAAAGGACATAAATTTCATTTGGGTGCCGCATTGCATGACCGCGTAATTGTCAGTTAAATTAACACAGTGCCATATCACAAAAAATGGCCTGGTCAGGAAGGGGGGGTAAATCCTCTGGAGGGCAAGTCATTAAAGAGTGACATGTTCAGTTAGATTTCACTTGGCCTATCATCTTTAATAAATTTTAGTGCACAGAATTGCAAAATATAAAAGTGTTTTTTTTACTGAAAATTTGCATTTGATAACCGCTGCACAAATATCATGTGACATAAAAAATTGCAACAATGAGCATTTTGACCTTTGCTTTCAGAAAATATATAATGTTTGGTGGTTTAAAGGAATTATCTAACAAAAGAATGCAGATGTTTACATGGATGTGACAAATAACAGAATGGCCCGGACGGCAAATGGTAAACAGGGCGTTTTTACGTTTTATGGGTGAAGGATGATTCTGGCTAAAGATAGGACTAAAATTAGACCCAATGCTCCAGATGGTATGAAGTTTGGATAACTTACTTTGGAAAGTTAACTAGCCAAAGGTTTTAAGGAAATTAATAGTCTTCTGGACGTGGGCTCACAAAATCATGCACAGATTTCTTACACCCAATGATCCTCAAAGAGCTGAGTTACATCTAAGCCAGTGTGTTTAATTTTTAGAGACGCTTTATTGACTAATTTGGCGCAAAGCCAATGTGGTGCCTATATTTTTTCCAGGTCCATGTAAAAGTGATTCTAATGGCCAATTAGCCACTAAATTGGTTTTACAGGTGGCAGAAAGGGCCACCAGGTGCTCCGGACTGAAGCCAGCAGTTCTTCTGGCTTACCATTGAGATGATTAATGACTGGAATGTCCATGATCATCTGTATGGTCTAAAAAAATGGAAGCAATTAGTATTTTGTTATGGTTTTGCCAGGATGTAAATAAATCATTACTAGCTTAGGAAAGCATCTCTTCAAACCGAATTTGGTTTGATCAGATGCTTTTAAGGGCAGTCCTTCCCATAAAGAGGACATGTCATTGCTCCAGTTATTACAAGGGATGTTATTAAAAGTGATTAAAAAAATATTAAAGAGTGTAAATGGACGAAAATCTGCTTGTTTTTGAGCTGATGCTGGCAGATTGGAGGGTTGGAAAGGGAAGAGACAGAAATTTTGTACCCCTGTGAAATAAAGATCAGACCCAGAGGTCCAGGACTTCTCAGATCCAGACTGACGGCATTGCCAACAGATGTCATCCACTATAAGAGGTAAAGGCATGCCTTCATTGTGAGGAGGGCTTCTGGGCAGGTTTGGAGGACATGGGCTTGTAACAAAAAGAAGTACTAAGTCTTGGTTTGGAGACTGATGCCTGGGAAGAACAAAATGGACCTTTTCCATAAGCAGCAATAGTAGCTGAGTGGAAGGGCTTAAGACTTTTTCTGATGGGATAGGGGCATCTTTACCCAGATAAAATTTATCAAGGGATTCCCCAAAGGGGCATTCAGTAGAAAATGCACATCTTAAAGAAGGTTCAGCAGGCCAAGCTTTTAACCAGAAAATCCTGAGCATGTGCACAGATATAAGAGACATTCTAGAGGTTTGGCAAATTACATTCTCTAAAGCATCTACACAAAACAAAAAGGTTGGCTGCATCAGCTGCCATTGTTTTAGGAGAACGGGGTCATTAAAGGCAGACTCGTGTTGTCCATTTATCTGCTTTGTCCAGCAAATAGACATTACTGACTGCAAGGCTGGACTTGCAAGTGCAAATAAGGTCCCTAAGAGAGCTTCAAACACTTAACAGAGAGGGAACATGCACAAAAGTATATACAAGGTGCTTACTAAGGACTGAAATGATGGCATCTACTACTATCAGGATTGCCCATTTCTTCTTAAGCCTTTTGCTGAAATGTATCCAACAGAAAAGGAATTAAAGAGAAGTACATTTCTTTTCAGGGTTAGGCTAGTCCTCATAAAACTAACATTCCATTTATACAAGGATAGCAAAAGTCTTTTTTGATTTTGTTAGCCCTAGCGCCTGTAGGGACTCATTTGGCTGTGGAGACTTAGGTACTAGGCAAAGACTAGTTTGCAGCAATCACTGTTATCTACAGTTGAGAGTAACTGCCAAGATCCCTTAGTGTGTGTCTCATAAAAACACAGGGGTTTATTCCTGTGCAGCTTACACTATAACATCTGTGTCCCCTCTTGCTTTCTTTCATTTAATCCTCAAACAAGTTAGGAGGCTCCATCTCTGAATCACGCACAGAGTCGGGGGGATGGGGGAGGGAGGAGGCATTGTACCATTTTCAGCCTCTGGAAACGAAAGGTTCTGAGAGTGCTGAAACTTTTCTTGAAGAATTCATAGTGGTACAAAAATATGCTTTTGTCAGATAGGTTGCTTTATGTGCACCTGGGAGGGAGATAAAGTCAGAGGGGTGGGGGGCAGTGTCAGAAAAGGACACAGCTTCGTGGCAAGGGAACAGACTTGTCCCTGAGCAGTATTTTGCACTTCCTGTGTGCTATTGGTAGAGCACATTATTCAGCCCCCTTGTCCCAGCTCCTTCATGCCTGTGATCAGACAGTGCGAAAACAAGGGGTTCCTCATGGAATGGATGCATAAAGAACAGGATTTTGTATGTCTAGAATAAAGATGTTACATAAAGAAATACAATAATAATAATAATTAGAGTGGACTACACCCACCCAGAGCTACAAGCAAAAAAAATGGAGAAGAAGAGAAAGAGGGAAAAAAACCCCAAAACAACCAAATAACCAAGCTGAGTCAACCCTACACTTCTACCAAGTATAGGGTTGATTCATCTTGGTTATTTGCTTGTTTTTTTTCTCTCTCTCAGATTCTCCATTTTTTTTATTACAGCTCAGGGTGGGTATAGTATACGGATGCTGAAGGCCCCCCTCACCATTTGGTGAGGAAATGGTGTCAATTGTTTGTATGTTCTATTTATAGGTTGGATGGCCAATATGGCTACCACGTACCTGACGTAATGACGTCACGTAACTCGCATGTCATTACACTAATGACATCAGCAGCGCCATATTAACCATACCAACTTCAGCACATGCTCAGTATGGATATAACAACACCATCTTGAGGATGAATATCAGGATCCACCGCCTAAAATAACATTTTGACGGGATTAATAAGAAAAAACGGCCAATATTAAACCACTAATATATAAGAACTGTAGTTTATTCCATTATTAAATTATTACATTGCAGCTGTAATGAATCAAAATTCTTCTCTCTCCTCAAGGCTGCACAACATAAAATCCAACAGCAACCTCTGGAGGATGAGAACTGTACAAACATCATAAATAGCAATTCACATTTCGTTGCAAAAACAGGTCAAAGTTTAAACAGCCATCGTTTTCAAATCTGCTCAGTATAAATTCACGCCATTTACATCATGTCAAATGGCATTTTACCGAGACAGAATAAACTTACTTATAGAAGTTCATTAAAAGCCACAAAATAAGCCAACATTTATCCCATTTTATTGCAGCTATGACAAACCATTTCCTGTCTCAGACATTGACCTTGGTACCAAGCGTACAAGACAGACTTAATTTCAACATCAATAGATCTATCCCTCTCCTCAGGATATAGGTTATCCATGAACATTGGTATTTCTGAGTTATTAGGTGTATATACTGGCTTAATTGGTTGTGTCGTTAATTACAACAATATGGATCACATATATTGTGATGCAAAAGGTGTTCCCCTTTCCCTAAGGGTATATTTAGAAAAAGACAGTTTTGAACTAACATTTATAAATTCCCCAATAAAGGTTATATGTTAACAGTCAACTCATAATACCATACTAATAATTGGAGTCTAGAGAAAGGCAGGCTGCGTCCTGCCAAAATGTAAATCACAACAAACATTTTGTTGAATATTCCTTCTGCTGTTAAATTCCGTGGAGCACACCTGCTTTTTAGCTGTGATTTGAATGGTAATCTACATAGTTCTAATATTACGAAATACCCTTTGTAAGGATGTCTTATTAACTGGCATCCATTTTGTATAATGCCTCCATTTTAGATGTCTGAACAAGTTAGTTTCACTTGTTAATTCTTTCGTTTCATAGCTTTGGTTTCAATTCTGTAGAAACGGAACTACCTTATATTGTGGTCTTCAGCCATTTGTGGTTACTATCTTCTTTGATAAGAGTGCAATATTTCATTGCAGGCAGCACAGTGGCTAAATGGTTAGCACTTCGCCTGGCAGTACAAGGGTCGTTGGTTCAAATCCCAGCCACGGCACCACCTGCCTGGAGTGTGCATGTTCTCCCTGTGGCTGCGTGGGTTTCCTCCGGGTACTCCGGTTTCCTCCCACACTCAAAAAAACATGCTTGTAGGTTAATTGGATCCTGTATAAATTGGCCCTAGTATACAAATGTAAGTTAGGGACCTTAGATTGTATACCCCTTGAGGGTTAGGGACTGATGTAAACGTACAACATATATGTAAAGATCTGTGTAAATTGACAGCGCTATATAAAGTACCTGAAAAATAAAAATAAAATTGCTTGTATGCATTAAACCTTTAGAGATTTAGCTTGTACACTTCGGTGTCTGGAGCTTTATTTCTCCTGAGCTCAGAAGGCTTAAATATTTGAGGAAATTTTGGGCTACAGGCAGGAGCTGATCCTATCACCCTACGTATTTACTGGCCTAGATACCTAGAGGTCAGAATACAAACTTTTCCTGTCAATAACACTTGTAAGTTTCTACTGATGTAATTACATTCATGTATCTGTACAGCTCCCTGTTGTGGACACCACAAACTTCTGTTGAATTCACCACTTTGATGTGGTAGGATTCCTTAGTCCATGGAGAGGAAGAGCAGAATGAACACACCCACCTCCCCTGTCACTGACACTTCTAGCTTTCTATTATTATTATTAGAATGTAAGGAGAAAGAAATATTTAAAAAAAAAAAAAAACCTCCAAAAATGCTGATTAAAGTGGTTCTAAAGGCTCATGGTTTTTTACCTTCATGCATTCTATGCATGAAGGTAAAAAACCTTCTGTGTGTAGGAGACCCCCCTAATACTCACCTGAGCCTGATCCAGCGATGTCCACGAGAGCCTTGGTTATCTGAGGACTCTCACTCCTGACTGGCTGAGGCAGCAATGAGAGCCATTGGCTCCTGATGCTGGCAATCGCAGCCAGTGAACCAATCAGGAGAGGGGCCAGGCCGTGGCTGTGTGTGTGAGTGGACACACAAAGCCTCGGCTTGGAAGCACGCCTGCTCGGGTGCCACCATAGCAAGCTGCCTGCTGACAACTTTTCAGGTTCTATGGGAAATGCTAAAATTCAGCAATTTTGTTAGAAAAAAAACCCACCATCTTTTGATGCATATAAATAAAAGACATCTAGAGCAATTAAGTCATCTATTATTTGGTTAGAAAGGGCAAAACCTCTGCTTCTTTCTGCCATTCTGCATGTTTAAATTATAGCTTCGCTTTCCAGAGCTGTTCCAAGACTAACAAATGGTAGCTGGCCAAGTCCTTTTCACAGTTCGGGGCTTCGTTTTCAGTATAATATACATATAATTACCCTTAGATCTGAATACATTTTGAAAGGTTGAACTTACCTCAAACCCTCCGATAACCAAAAGAGCATGGATGTTATATTTTCTAATGTTTTCTACAATCTGGGGTAGACAAGTTTTTGGAATTGTTCTTAAAAAGTAAAAGACAATTTTTATTAATATATTCTTTCAATTATGAAGTATACAGTACAGAGTCGCAAAATAAAGGTATCATACTATATTATAGAAAATTACATGTACGTTTAATAGCTGCTTTGTGACTACTGAATAATTAACCTTTTTCATATTAAGTGGAAATGTATTCATATAAAACTTGGAAACCACATTTTATCTTGATTTCTGTGGATCTTTTCATATGGACTATAATCAATCATGTTGGATTGAGGACTATAAACCATGTTTTCTATGAACTATACTATAGGCTATGCTGTGGTTTGTCTATGGACAATCGTGTATGATTACTCAAGTTAAAGTATCTTAATACCCTACTACTAATGTGGGTGACATGCCTAGGCTGCCTAGCCTGATCTGAACTACACAGAAATATTATGAAAACAACGTCTAATTTTAAGATGGAATGTTTCTCATGACTTCTCTTTGTCCATACACTTTACAGCTAAGTATTTTTTGTAACTTTTCATCAAAAAGGCATATAGATCTCTCAAACTTATTTTTGGTTTTAATTTAGTGAAGAAAGTCACATATACTGTAGCTCAGTGGCACTGGTGTGTAAGAGGAGCCAGAGCCCTTGCATGTATAATGAAACACATGGTACACAACAAATATATTCCAGTTAAACTCTGGATTGCCATACAGTAGTCATGAATTCAAACTTCACAGATTCAAGCATGGGTTGCAAAAGCTCAACTCTGGAGGGATTCATTACTAAAGCTTCTGAGTATTGAAACAACACAAGAAAAATTAAGAACGTTAGAAAATCCATAACTGCCAAGTGATTTTTCTACCTCAGCAGAAATAGGGACAGCATACTTCTTTACCCCACACGTGCTATATTCTGAAATTAATTGAATTGAGGAGATAATGTTGGACGAGTTCTGACAAGTATAGAATCTTCAGCAGCACAGATTAAATTCTCGGAAGTGGAACTTCACCCAAAAGGGGAAGTTCCGCTTTTTCCTCTCCCCCCCTCCTCTCCCACATAAGGAAGACATTTTTTTTTAGGGGGGGCAGGTACCACTTCAGGTCAGATCGCTGTGGCAGGTCCATCAAAAGTCTTCCTCAGTTGTTCAGTGGTCAAGCTAACTGCGGGCTCTCTTGAAATAAAGCCAGATACAGCATGATATGTTAAGTGAGGGCAATATTGTGATATCTTCTTCATTAATAAAGATGCTAAGAAGAGTGGTAGGCAACTCTCCAAAGCATTGAGAAATCATCAGGACATGTTCTTCACTGATATACCTCGTCAAGCCTAACTGGAACTTCTGCCAAAGGCTGTTGAGCAGAACACATCCTTTTTTTAACTTACACAAATTAAGCAATTCCTGTTTATTTATACTAAACTATAGAGAACCTTGAGTGAAGCTACATTACATCAACTAAAATAATGCAAATCAAAAATTACAATATACTGTGTCAAATTATATTTTTGGCAAGCAGGCTCACCTTTTTGTCCCTAGCATTGAACCACCGCGTCCTAACCATCCAGCAACATCATGCCAGCCAACTTCCTGAATCTTTAATAAAATGAAAAAAAAAAAAAAGACAGTGGTGATTGTAATAACATACAGTAAATATCAGCATTAAAGTGGCTGCAAATCCTTACATATACCCACTGAAGTGACAGGTTATACAGAGAGGCACCCTGCCCATACATGGATCGAAATTCATCGGCTCCCTGCTGAACCAGCAAAATTGCGATTCACGTATAGCCAGCGCCAGCTTTAGCCTCACCTAAATAAAAATAAAACAGATTAAAGAAAAAAAAAAGTGTAGGAATTACCTGTCCTTTGGAAAGTCCTTCAAATCCATCATACACGATGAAGACTTTGTGACCTTGAGAAATTCCAATTCGTACTGCAGATCGAACAGCTGCATTCATTCCTGCAGCTGGTGCACCAACATTTAAGATTGCCATACTAAAGTTACTCTATGAAGGAAGAATATAAACAGCAGAAATTAATCTTACATTAAAAAAAATACCCAGCTTGTATTACACCCCATTTGTATAGCTTCCAGAACGTTTTACTTTTAATGCCAAAATAAAAATTAGGTGATCATCACAAAGTATGCAGCTAGGGAAAATGTGCTCATAGGTAAGAACATAAATATTTTGAAATGCCAGCTGGCAGATCCATTTTCAGGCATATGGATTACCTGGGACCTAGGATAAGTCACCAATGTTTGTGTGTGTAAGGGTCTGGTGAAAAAAAGCATGATTTATGCCAAGTCATTTAGTACAGCAAGAGACTAAAACATATTGTTTTTATTACCCATAAGGACATTTTATTTGCAAATCCAGGTCTGATGTCTAAACATGTTACATCTGCACTGTGAAATACAGTACAGCACGACTGTAGGTGTATTCCCACAGAACAATATTAAACACTCAAACCACAGCTATATGGCTCTTCATAATTGCCGCACAGGAGGCAATACAGTATATAATAGGGAAAAATGGCCCTAACTGTTGCAGTCACCTTAACCAGTTCAAGACTGCCCTTTAGCAGATTTACTGCCACAGAGTGGCCGTTTTGTGCAAAGTCACGTATATAAACGTAATTCTGCACTGCCTGGCATAGGGGGCACGTGCACATTAATTCTGCTGTGATTTGTCACAGCAGAAGCTGATCAACAGGTGCTGGCAAATGGAAGAGCACCGGCATCTGTTGATTGGTGGGGAGAGTAACAGGACACAGCTCTGCCTATGTCTCTTGAGCGGCGATCTGCTAGATGTTCTTTCCCTGCAAAGCATTACTGTGTACACAAAACACTGGCTAGACACACAGTTAACCCTTTGATTGCCCTAGATGTTTAACCCTTTCCCAGCCAGTGTCATTAATACAGTGACAGTGTATATGTTTAGCACTGATCACTGTATTAGTGTCATTGGTTCCTACAAAGTGTCAGTTAGTATCAGATTGGCCACTGCAATATTGCAGTTCCACTGTAAGCGCTGATCGCCATCATTACTAGTATAAAAACAAATTATATATATATATATATATATATATATATATATATATATATATATATATATATATATATATATATATACACACACACACACACACATACACACACACATACACACACCATAGTTTGTAAGCGCTATAACTTTTGTGCAAACCAATAATATACGCTTACTTGGATTTTTTTAACCAAAAATTACATACATATTGGCCTAAATTAATAAAGAAATTTGTTTTAATTTTTTTATTGGATATGTTTTATAGCAGAAAATAATTTTTATTTCTTGGCTGTCTTTTTTTGTTTATAGCGCAAAAAATTAAAAACTCAGTGGTGATCAAATATCACCAAATGAAAGCTCTATTTGTGCAAAAAAAACAAAAAACAAATTTTATTTGGGTAGAGCATTGCATGACTGTGCAACTGTTAGCTAAAGTAACACAGTGCCGTAGCACAAAAAACAGCCTGGTCATGAAAAGGGGGAAACCTTATGTGGGGGGGGGGCAAGTGGTTAATATCAAGCTGTTATTCCAAAACAGATGATTGAAAAAAAAAAAAAATAAAAGCTCAACAAGTTATATCTTAAATTTTCAGTACAATATAAAAAGTCAAGGTCAATTCTGGTTTACGGTCAGTGTTAGTGGGGGATTCTTGCATGACCTTTCTGCTTTTCTCTTTGGTCTTCACTCCTACCTCCTTTCTGGGCTCTCTCTTAATTGTTAAAGTGCAGCTCCAGGAAAACAAAACAAAAAAAGATTTTCAGAAGTTAGATTTTCATTACCTCTATTGATTGGTATCTAAAATCCAGAGGGCTGTTGGGGATGGTAAAATTCTCAGTTGTATTCTGTGAAAGATACACTATGAGCTTTGCTCTTACAGGATGTTCCTTCTATCATTGCACAAGGGTACATTGTGATGTTCATCCGCCCCTCTTCTTCACTAGTCCAATTGCAAAATGGACAAGGTTCAGAGCAAGTGACCCCCTATCATCACTGTACAAATCAAGAATTCACAGCAGCAGTGCCTAGAAAGCTCACAATGTACCTGGCACAGAATACAATAGATACCAATCACTACCAGTACCAACGCTGGCCCAATCTAACCACTAATTTGTTTTCCCCTTTAAATTTTCTTCCTCTCTTCCACTCTGCTCTCCTCCTCTGCTGCCATTTTTGGTAAGCTCAATTTCACTGATTTTACATTCTTTTCTGTGTCTGCTCTATTTTTTTTGCTCCAATGTACTCTCCTCTGTTCACTTTAATTCTTTTGATAAAGGTCCCTTAGCACCCAGCTCTATCCATCTACACTATATTGCCAAAAGTAGTGGGACCTCTGCCTTTACACGCACATTAACTTTAAAGGCATCTCAGTCAGTCTGTAGGGTTTAATATTGAGTTGGCCAACCCTTTGCAGCTATAACACATTCAACTCTTCTGGGAAGGCTGTCCATAAGGTTTAGGAGTGTATCTATGGGAATCTTTGACCATTCTTCCAGAAGTGCATTTGTGAGGTCAGGCACTGATGTTGGACGAGAAGGCCTGGCTCACAGTCTCCGATCTTATTCATCCCAAAGGTGCTCTATCGGGTTGAGGTCAGGACTCTGTGCAGGCCAGTCAAGTTCCTCCACCCCAAACTCGCTCATCCATGTCTTTATGGAACCTTGCTTTGTGCACTGGTGCGCAGTCATGTTGGAACAGGAAGGGGCCATCCCCACACTGTTCCCACAAAGGAACTAAGGGGCCAAGTCCAAACCCTGAAAAACAACCCCACACCATAATCCCCCCTCCATCAAACTTTACACTTGGCTTAATGCAGTCAGGCAAGTACTGTTCTCCTGGCAACCTCCAAACGCAGACATGTCCATCGGATTATCAGACAGAGAAGCGTGATTCATCACTCCAGAGAACACATCTCCATTGCTCTAGAATACAGAGGTGGCGTGCTTTACACAACTGCATCCAATGCTTTGCATTGCACTTCGGAAGGCCACATGAAGTTTGGAGGTCTTTAGCCATTGACTCTGCAGAGTTGGCGACTTATGCAGACAGTTGGTGACTTCTGCGCACTGTGCACTTCAGAATGCACTGACCCTGCTCTGTCATTTTATGTGGCCTACAACTTCGTGGATGAATTGCTGTTGTTCCCAGTTGCTTACACTTTGTTGTAATACCACTAACAGTTGACCATGGAATATTTAGTAGCAAGGACATTTCAGGGATGGAGTTATTGCACAGGTGTCAACCTATCACAGTACCATGCTTGAATTCATTGAGCTCCTGAGAGCGACCCATTCTTTCACAAATGTTTGTAGAAGCAGTCTGCATGCCTAGGTGCTTGATTTTATACACCTGTGGCCATGGAGGTGATTAGAACACCTGAATCCAATGATTTGGAGGGGTGTCCCAATACTTTTGCCAATATAGTGTACAGTGAGGCAAAAAAGTATTTAGTCAGCCACCAATTGTGCAAGTTCTCCCACTTAAAAAGATGAGAGAGGCCTGTAATTGGCATCATAGGCAGACCTCAACTATGAGAGACAAAATGAGAAAAAAAAATCCAGACAATCACATTGGCTGATTTGGAAAGAATTTATTTGCAAAATTATGGTGGAAAATAAGTATTTGGTCAATATCAAAAGTTTATCTCAATACTTTGTTATATATCCTTTGTTGGCAATGACAGAGGTCAAACGTTTCCTGTAAGTCTTCACAAGGTTTGCACACACTGTTGCTGGTATATTGGCCCATTCCTCCATGCAGATCTCCTCTAGAGCAGTGATGTTTTGGGGCTGTCGCTGGGCAACACGGACTTTCAACTCCCTCCAAAGGTTTTCTATGCGGTTGAGATCTGGAGAGTGGCTAGGCCACTCCAGGACCTTGAAATGCTTCTTACGAAGCCACTCCTTTGTTGCCCGGGCGGTATGTTTGGGATCATTGTCATGTTGGAAGACCCAGCCACGTTTCATCTTCAATGCCCTTGCTGATGGAAGGAGGTTTGCACTCAAAATCTCACGATACATGGCCCCATTCATTCTGTCCTGTACATGGATCAGTCGTCCTGGTCCCTTTGCGGAGAAACAGCCCCAAAGCATGATGTTGCCACCCCCATGCTTCACAGTAGGTATGGTGTTCTTTGGATGCAACTCAGCATTCTCTCTCCTCCAAACACGACGAGTTGTGTTTCTACCAAACAGTTCTATTTTGGTTTCATCTGACCATATGACATTCTCCCAATCCTCTTCTCGATCATCGAAATGCTCTCTAGCAAACTTCAGACGGGCCCGGACATGTACTGGCTTAAGCGGGGGGACATGTCTGGCACTGCAGGATCCGAGCCCCTGGCGGCATAGTGTTACTGATGGTAGCCTTTGTTACGTTGGTCCCAGCTCTCTGCAGGTCATTCACTAGGTCCCCCCGTGTGGTCCTGGGATTTTTGCTCACCGTTCTTGTGATCATTTTGACCCCACGGGGTGAGATCTTGCGTGGAGCCCCAGATTGAGGGAGATTATCAGTGGTCTTGTATGTCTTCCATTTTCTAATTATTACTCCCACAGTTGATTTGTTCACACCAAGCTGCTTGCCTATTGCAGATTCAGTCTTCCAAGCCTGGTACAGGTCTACAATTTTGTTTCTGGTGTCCTTCGACAGCTCTTTGGTCTTCGCCATAGTGGAGTCGGAGTGTGACTGTTTGAGGTTGTGGACAGGTGTCTTTTATACTGATACAAGTTCAAACAGTTGCCATTGATACAGGTAATGAGTGCAGGACAGAGGAGCCTCTTAAAGAAGGTACAGGTCTGTGAGAGCCAGAAATCTTGTTTGTAGAAAGCTTGTTTGTAGGTGACCAAATACTTATTTTCCACCATAATTTGCAAATAAATTCTTTCCAAATCAGCCAATGTGATTGTCTGGATTTTTTTCTCATTTTGTCTCTCATAGCTGAGGTCTACCTATGATGCCAATTACAGGCCTCTCTCATCTTTTTAAGTGGGAGAACTTGCACAATTGGTGGCTGACTAAATACTTTTTTGCTCCACTGTATATCACAGAAGTGAGTACACCCCTCACATTTTTGTAAATATTTTATTATATCTTTTCATGTGACAACACTGAAGAAATGACACTTTGCTACAATGTAAAGTAGTGAGTGTACAGCTTGTATAACTGTAAATTTGCTGTCCCCTCAAAATAACTCAACACACAGCCATTAATGTCTAAACCGCTGGAAATAAAAGTGAGTACACACCTAAGTCAAAATGTCCAAATTGGGCCCAATTAGCCATGTTCCCTCCCCGATGTTATGTGACTCGTTAGTGTTACAAGGTCTCAGGTGTGAATGGGGAGCAGGTTAAATGTTAAATTTGGTGTTATCGCTCTCAATCTCTCATACTGGTTACTGGAAGTTCAACATGGCACCTCATGGCGAAGAACTCTCTGAGGATCTGAAAAAAAGAAAGGTAGCTCTACATAAGGATGGCCTAAGCTATAAGCAGATTGCCAAGACCCTGAAACTGAGCTGCAGAACAGTGGCCAAGACCATACAGCGGTTTAACAGGACAGGTTCCACTCAGAACAGGCCTTGCCATGATCGACCAAAGAAGTTGAGTGCACGTGCTCAGCGTCATATCCAGAAGTTCTCTTTGGGAAATAGACGAATGAGTGCTGCTAGCATTGCTGCCAAGATTGAAAATAATGGCGACCACACAAAATATTGACACTTTGGGCCCAATTTGGACATTTTCACTTAGGGGGGTTTACATGTTATGTGCAATTAAACCATGGCAACATCTAATGTTTGTGTAGTATTATGTTCAGCAGACTGTATTCTTCTATTGTTGTGACTTAGATGACGTTAAGAGCACATTTTATGCCCAATTCATGCAAAACTCCACGTAATTCCAAGGGGTTCACATACTTTTTCTTGCAACTGTATACTGTATGTAACAGCAGAGAACATGGATATACGATGAATCGGATCTGTGGACCAATACGACCGTAATTCATTCTTTTTTGTAATGCCCATGTTGAGGGTTAGGCCCAAAAAGTTTTAAACTCAGAAACTATGATAGGTTTCCATGCGAATTGTCTGGCAAGAGTTGAATTTGGGTGGCCGGCGATGAGTATAAATTGCTTTGGCCCACAATCAATTGGTACAAATCTTCCATGAAAAACAGCGAAGGGGCTAAGCGCTAGTGCTGGCAGCAAACAGGGCTGACCCTGCTAACACTATGTTTTTAGGGACACTATACAAAGGAGGCACTAGTATAGATCTGTTCATGATCATTATATTGATCCGTACAAACACTATACTAGTAATGGGGGTGATCAGCGATCTATAGCACAAGTGTGATAGTGTGTGGGCAATCTAACGTTAGCTAACCCTGGCTGGGTGGGGTGCTTACTTACATTATCTGATGTCGACAGTGGTAGGAATGCAATGAAAAATTTTATATACTGACACTGTACTAATGGCACTGGCTGGGTGATGGGGCAATCAAAGCGTTAATGGGGCGATCAAAGGGTTAAATGTTCTAATCTAACGTGTGTGTGTGTGTAAATGTAGTGCTGTGTTCTCTCTTCTCTCCCTGGACCAACCGGCGTGGGGGGGGGCAGGTATGTTCACACCCCAAAACAGGAAGTGATGCAAGACTACATCGCTTTGCCAAGAGCTGCTGCTCGCACGCAAAATGTAAGCGGGTAAGCGGCTGGCAAATAGAAATAAAATATTTCTATTTTTTAAATGGTATTTTTTATTTCATTTTTTTAACACTTTTTTTTTTTTTAAATACTTTTATCAGACTAGTACAATGTTACCATAGTAACATAGAACTACTGTTGGAGGGGTGGTCAGGGATTTTTTTATTTTTTTTTTTACACTTTGCCTTGCAGGAGAAACAAACTAACATCAACGAGTTAGGATTTTGACAGCTCATGATAGTTATCTGTGATTGGCTGGAGCTGGTCACAAGATACAGGGTGCTGTGATTGGCCGGAGCTGGTCACAAGATACAGGGTGCTGTGATTGGCCGCATACAAAAAAACAAACAGAAGGCGCACTGGCCTAGTGCATTACCTAAGAAAATTGGTTTATTGTATAAGAAGTGATATACTCACAAAAGGATAAAAATCAAAGCCACATCATACGAAATACAGCATGGTTCAATCTCCCTATATGGTGTCTAAAAGGGGCTCTGAGGAAGAAGCGTAGCCTCGAAACGCGTCAGATTTAGAGATCTATAATCCCCTTTTAGACACCATCCAGCGAGATTGGACCATGCTGTATTTCATATAATGTACCTTTGATTTTTATCCTTTTGTGAGTATATCACTTTTTATACAATAAACCAATTTTCTTAGGTAATGCACTAGGCCAGTGCGCCCTCTGTTTCTTTGTATGCAGTTCATTTGGATTTCCCTGGTCTGTTGAGGGCAGCATCCTATAGGCATCCTATGGTTGGTTACAGTCATTGTGAGTCCATCATCCAGTGCAGGAGTTGAAGCATTTGCTAATTTTTCTTCTGCTGTGATTGGCCCCGTGTATCATGTGACAGCTGTGGGCCAATCACAGCTCATTAGGAAGAGAAGCAGAGCTGTTATGAATGAGACTGATTCATAACAGCTTTGCTTACATTGTGATCATGTGATCGCATAGCGATCACATGATCACTGGGTCCCGTTCACAGGGATCTTCATTCTACTGTGTCCGCCGGACACAGCAGCCGCTGTGGGGGAGTGCTGCGCGCCTGCTCGGGTGTGCAGCACCCCCTTGTGTTAGTACAGTCAGTGCGACATGCAGGTACGTTGCTTTGCCTGCAGCTGCCACCCAGCCACAGTACATTGCGGCCGGACGGTCGGGAAGTGGTTGAATCACTGAAGCTATAAAAGAAAAAAAAAAAAAACAACAAAAAAACAGTCAAAGTAGAGATGAACAGAGATTGTGAGAAGAGGGGGGAAAAATACGATAGTGATACACAGCAGTGATTCTAGGTTATAGTTTTTGGCAACGCCTAAACCAGACACCTTTCAACTGTGGTTAGGTTACCTTCTCTTCAGACTGTTTTCGGTGTGAAAGAAGCTTGTATATGTTCCAGTTATTTTCAAAGCTCCTGCAAGATAAAATTATTAAGTGTACATTAAGGAGCTCATAATTTTCTTTAAATCAAATAGCGTAGTTTTTTTGGAAGGAACATAGCCATGGAAATTTTAACATCTTACATTTTAACAGACATTTTTACACGTGTTAAAATGCATGCTTTAGGCCTGTAGAGTAGTTAAAACACGCAAACATTATATTTTTTTCTAAAAGTAAACAACCTGCAGTTACATTTTTCATGCCACACAATGGTGTCCGTTTGTGAACCAGAGGTAATAGATCGCTGCTCAGTTCTCCGGCATTCTCGGAGAACAAAGTTCTCCTGTGAATGCAGTTTATGAAGCAGTTCTCCGAACGAAGGGAGAACGGTCTCCAAACGCTGGATAACGGTCTACAAACTCTGAAAAACGGCTCATTTTACTATAATCTCTCCAGATTATAGTAAAAGACCAGTTTACTAAGCAGAGGTAAATTATCTCTGCTTAGTTTTCGGTCCCTCTGATTCTCCAGCTCTGGGCTGGAGAATCTGGACGGAGAACACAGATCTCCAGAGAAGGGCTGACAGGATCTCCTGAGTGTTATAAACTGTGAATGACCAGAGAATAGCTGAGATCCGTTGAATCGCAGCTATTCTCTGTGTCATAAAAGGACACCATTATTAGTGAGTTTATCACACATATTTTGTGTACAGAAAAAAAAAAAAAACAACATTTTAATGCATTCAAACTTTATATTAACCTTTTTTTTGTAAAATATAAGAGATGTGATTTTGTCAGAACTGATATTGGTAGCCCCTATTCATGGCTGAGTCTGCAGTTGCTGGAGAGAGGCTTGGTGTGCACAACATGTAGAAATGGGAGGCTAGGGACAGCGGCTCGAAAGGGAGGCAGAGAAAGCTGAGAAGCAAAAGCTTGGTGTCAGAGAAAATGAGGCTCCATACATGGGGATGCTGGGACAGTAGTAAATGATCTAGGTCTAATGGAGGTTGCTGCAGTTGCCTTTATCGATGCAAGGGTTGGTATAACCACCCTTGATATTACTGGATGCAACTCTTTTCCTTAAAGCTCAACATTAAGGGAAACTAAAAGTCTTCTCTTGCAGCAGAGCTGCCCCCAAACTGCAGGGTATAATTCTAATTTAGTGTAGGGAGCAGCAAGAACACTTTTACTTACCTGTTCCTCAACTGTCCTCTGCTTAAGCAGTGGGCTGTCCCTCGGCGTCACCAAGTCCATAGCAGAGCTATGGCTCCTACATAAATCTTGATGATAAAAGATGATCTTAAACCGCTGGAGTGCAGGGGAGAAGATGCTCAAGGGCAGTCTCCACGGAGAAGCCCAAAGAAGCAAAGGATCGGGTAAATAAAATTGCTTTACCCAGTTCCCAAGACATAAACAAGAAGTAAAACCCTGCAGTGTGGGCACAGCGCCATTACAAGGGAGGACTTTTAGTTCCCCAGGGATCAGCTTTAATACTGCTGTTGGGACTGGTGACTGCCTGCCTTAAAGAAATATTAGCATTGTGAGCTTAGGAATTATTATGATCTGTTGCTGTCCAACCAATTTGTTCTTGGAGACTGTATTCCTGCTCAGGGGCAGACTGACAACTCATGGGGCCCCCGGGCAATAGGGGATCATGGGGCCCCTGTGTCCTTGCCCAAACTCAAAAAAGCCTATGAAAAAGGTACCAGGGGCATCTCATTGGGCCCCCTACTGACCCCGGGCCCTAAGGCAGTGCCTGAGTTTCCAAATGGTCAGTCCACCCCTGGACCTGCTGGACAATGAAGTGTCTTTAGGAAGGTTTTTAGTAGAAGGTTTTTGGCCAAAGTTAGGTCACAATCCTAAACCTACTGGGATCTCCAAGCCCTGGCCTGACATTGTTCAATGGGTTAGAAAACTAGCTCAGATTGTGATTATTCCCCACCAAGTCAGTGTCAGCAGTATCTGCCAATGCTGCTCATCACTACCCCCTAATTATCTGGAACTGAAATGTCCTGTTTATGGATTTGCCAGCTAAAAAGGCTGTATGGGGTTGGTTAGATCCTGCAAAGACAATTAACTCTCATAGCATTATTGGAAGCCAAAAATGGGGCATTTTGGAAAGGATAAAATGTACGGATCAATAGTATTAGTAGTAAGTTTAATATCTGCAGATAAATGAATAGTAGTCATCACTGGCAATTAATGCCAGAAAATAATCAGACAACTCTCATAATTTTCTCCCCCTCCCAATTATATTTCTGCACTTAAGGGGAGCAGTAAGTTAAGACAACACAAACCACCCACTCCCTTTCCCACCATGTCTATCCTACCATATCCTTCCTACACATCCCGGATGCTTAAAGTGTTACTAAACCTACAACAGTAAAATCAATCTGCATATGCAGTAATGCATGCTTGTTGTATTCATTGTGGAACGTAAAGCAGAGTTTCAGCTGTTTTTGTGTTTATTAAAAGTCAGCAGCTACAAAAACTGTAGCTGCTGATTTTTAATAAATACACACTTACCTGTCCCAGGGTCCACCGTCCCTTCTCTCCTCTACGGCGGCATCTCAGCTGTGGGCACCAAGCTGTGACAGCTTGCGGCTTCACAATCTGGTGCCCACTGCGCATGTGCGAGTCGCACTGCGCCTCCTGATTGGTCCGGCAGCCTTCTGGTACCTGTGAAAGTTCCCAGGAGACTGCGGGCGATAGGAGGGGGCTGAACTTCCGGCTCACTTCACTGAGGCAAACTGAGCCGGAAGTGGGAGCGGGTACCTGTCAAAACCACTTTTGGGTAGAACTTCACTTTAAGGGGTTAATCCTCTGCATTGTGTAAAAAGGTTGTTTGATCATGTCTTCTTTGATCTTCCCCCTCTTCCATCTCCTTACAGAACACAGCCTAGGGGACACTCTGCACATGCTCAGTTTGTTTAATTTTGATGGAGAGTGTTTTCTTTTACTTGGGAGGGTGTCTGTGATCAGCACAGGGCCAGTGATCAGACTGCTATATATTGCTGATGAGAAAAGGTATTTAGCAGTTTATATTTACTAAAATAATTGCATTTCCATGTTGTGTACTGTGGGAGACCAGATATAGTGAATGCAGGGTCCTGGGTATAGTAACACTTTAACCTTTTGAAATTACATAATAAATACTATTAAACTGTTTTAAGATATCAGTTACACTAACTCAATATACTTTTTGTATTTGAATAAAATGTACTTAGATTTTCAAAGGCTAGTGGCTTACCTTCCCCTTAACTGAATTGCTTCCTCAAATTTCTTCTCCTCCATAGCTTTTTGTACATCCTTTGTCTTGAATGAATTAAAAAAACTATTAAAAACTAAAACACAGCTCACTGTAAAAACATTTTTCACCTTTTCAAATTCAGTGTATATTTAGTGGATGTACAATTGCAAGCAAAAGTAGCGTTTAATGCTGCTGCCTTGTGGTATAACAAAGTCCAGGCTTTTATTTCTACAGTATATTTGTATATATCTGTGGAATTGTACACCGCTTTTGGATATAAAATCTGTGAACACAATGGGTACAATGTACATATATAGTTAGGTCCTTATATATTTGGACAAAGGCGCAATTTTAGTTTTTTCAGGTATTTACCAAAACATATTCAAGCTATAGTTATATATTGGATATGGGATGAAAGTGCACACTCTCAGGTTTAATTTTAGGGTATGTACATGCAAATTGGAGGAAGGGTTTAGGAATTACAGCTCTTTTCAAGGGACCAAAATAATTGGACAATTTAATCAAAAGCTGTTCCATGGCCAGGTGTGGGCTACTCCGTTATTTCTTCATCAATTAATCAGGAAAAAATTCTGGAGTTGATTCTAAGTGTGGTATTTGCATTTGGAATCTATTGCTGTGAACCTACATCATGCGTTCAAAGGAGCTGTAGATGCAAGTGAAACAGACCATTGTAAGGCTTCAAAAATTAAACAAATCCATCAGAGATAGCAGCAACATTAGGAGTGGCCAAATCAACAGTTTGGTAGATTCTGAGGAAAGAAGAACGCACTGGTGAGCTCAGCAACATAAAAAGGCATGTCCACAGAAGACAACAGTGGTGGATGATCGTAGGATACTCTCTATGGTAAAGAAACACCAATTCACAACATCCAGACAAGTGAAGGAAACTCTCCAGGAGGTGGGCGTATCATTGTCAAAGTCTTCTATCACGAGAAGACTTCACGAGAACAAATACAGACGGTTCACCACAAGGTGCAAACCATTCATAAGCCTGAAGAATAAAAAAGCCAAATTAGACTTTGCCAAAAAACATCTAAAAAAACCAGATAAGTTCTGGAAAAGCATTCTTTGGATGGATGAAACGAAGATTAATCTGTACCAAAATGACGGGAAGAAAAAAGTGTGGAGAAGGCTTGGAACAGCTCATGATCCAAAGCACACGTTATCTGTAAAACATGGTGGAGGCAGTGTGATGGCATGGGCATGCATGGCTTCCAGTGGCACTGGGTCATTGGTGTTTATTGATGATGTGACAGAAGCAGCCGGATGAATTCTGCGGTATTTAGAGATATACTGTCAGCCCAGATTCAGCCAAATGCAGCAAAGTTGATTGGACGGCGCTTCACAGTACAGATGGCCAATGAGCCAAAACACACTGTAAAAGCAGCCCAGGAGCTTTAGAAGGAAAAGAATTGGAATATTCTGCAATGGCTGAGTCAATCACCTGATCTCAACCCACTTGAGCATGCATTTCACTTGCTGAAGGCAAAACTAAAGGCACAAAGACCCACAAACAAAGAACTAAAGAGAGCTGCAGTTAGAACCTGGCAGGGCATCAGAAAGGAGGAAACCCAGTCTTTGGTAACGTCCATGGGTTCCAGACTTCAGGCAGTCATTGCCAGTAAAGGATTCTCAACAAAATATTACAAATATTACAAATGAACATTTTAATTATTATTATATTCATTTGTCCAATTACTGTTGGTCCCTTGAAAAAGGGCAGATGGCTACTCTTAAGAGCCAATTCCTAAACCCTTCCTCCAATGTGGATGTACACACCCTCAAATTAAACCTGAGAACGTGCACTTTCAGCTCATATCCGTTATATAACTATAGCTTGAATATGTCTTGGTAAATACCTGAAAAAAAAGTAAAATTGTGCCTGTGTCCAAATATATATGGACCTACAGTTGCAAGAAAAAGTATGTGAACCCCTTGGGATTACGTGGAGTTTTGCATGAATTGGGCATAAAATGTGCTCTGAACGTCATCTAAGTCACAACAATAGAAGAACACACTCTGCTGAACATAATACTACACAAACATTAGATGTTGCCATGGTTTAATTGCACATAACATGTAAACATTCACAGTGCAGGGAGGAAAACGTATGTGAGGCCCTAGCTTAATGACTTCTCCCAGAGCTAATTGGAGCCAGGAGTCAGCCAACCTTGACTCCAATCAGTGTGATGATATTGGATGTGTTGCTGACAGCTGTCCTGCCCTTAAAAAACACACACACCTGGTTTGGGTTTACTGGTTTCAAGAAGCACTGTCTGATGTGAACCATGCTTCGCAGAAAAGAGCTCTCAGAAGACCTACGATCAAGAATTGTTGACTTGCATGAAGCTGGAAAGGGTTACAAAAGTATCTCCAAAAGCCTTGATGTTCATGTGTCCATGGTAAGACAGACTGTCTACAAATGGAGAAAGTTTAGTACTGTTGCTACTCTCCCTAGGCGTGGTCGTCCTGTAAAAATGACTGCAAGAGCACAGCGCAGAATGCTGCATGAGGTAAAGAAGAATTCCAGAGTGTCAGCTAAAGACCTACAGAAATCTCTGGCACATGCTAACATTTTTGTTGACACATCTACAATAAGGAAAACATTAAACAAGAATGGAGTACATGGGAGGACACCACAGAGGAAGCCATTGCTGTCCAAAAAGAATATTGCAGCACATTTGAAGTTTGCAAAAGAGCACCTGGATGTTCCACAGCACTACTGGCAAAATATATTGTGGACAGATGAAACCAAGATTGAGTTGTTTGGGAAGAACACACAACACTATGTGTGGAGAAAAAAAGGCACAGCACACCAACATCAAAACCTCATCCCCACTGTAAAACATGGCGGAGGGAGCATCATGGTTTGGGGCTGCTTTGCTGCCTCAGGGCCTGGACGGATTGTTGTCATTGATGGGAAAATGAATTCCAGAGTTTATCAAGACATTTTGCAGGAAAACGTACCACCATCTGTCCGCCAACTGAAGCTCCGCAGAGGATGGGTGATGCAACTGGACAATGACCCAAAGCATACAAGTAATTCAACAAAACAATGGCGGCAACAGCACAGAATACGCCTTCTGGAGTGGCCCAGTCAGAGTCCTGACCTCAACCCGATTGAAATGCTGTGGCATGACCTTAAGAGAGCGATTCACACCAGACATCCCAAGAATATTGCCACACTGAAACAGTTTTGTGAAGAGGAGTGGTCTAAAATTACTCCAGATCGTTGTGCAGGTCTGATCTGCAACTACAGGAAACGTTTGGTTGAGGTTATTGCTGCCAAAGGAGAGTCAACCAGTTATTAAGTCCAAAGGTTCACATACTTTTTCCTCCCTGCACTGTGAATGTTTACATGTTATGTGCAAATAAACCATGGCAACATCTAATGTTTGTGTAGTATTATGTTCAGCAGACTGTGTTCTTCTATTGTTGTGACTTAGACGCTCAGAGCACATTTTATGCCCAATTCATGCAAAACTCCACGTAATCCCAAGGGGTTCACATACTTTTTCTTGCAACTGTAACTGTACGTCTATACAGGATGGAAGATGTTGTGGTATATGGCGGGGGTCAGGTGTGCGGTGCGCTACCTCGTTGTCATGGCATTGAGCTGGGCACTATAGAAACTGGACAAGAATGTATTTATGGTATTTGAATCAGAGAGAGTGCGCTCTTTTAATGGCAGAGGTGAGTACTCTGTTTTGTGCATCTGTAAAGATACACCTCAGGGCTACATAAGAGAAGGGGATTTGTCATTGAAAATAAAGCTTTGTTAGTTAAAAAGAAAACTGCCTCCTAACTCCAAAGCAAATTTGTCAAGCCCGGTTCTATCCTGTCAACTAGGCCTGTGAACGCTTCTTAGTATTTACTTTATAGATATTTTTTGGCAAAGTCTAATCTGGTTTTTCTATTCTTCAGGCTAATGAATGGTTTGCACCTTGTGGTGAACCCTCTGTATTTGCTCTTGTGAAGTATTCTCTTGATTGTAGGCTTTGATAATGATATACCTACCTCCTGGAGAGTGTCCTTCACTTGTCTGGATGTTGTGAATGGGTTTTTCTTTACCACAGAGAGGATCCTGCGATCATCCACCACTGTTTACTTCCGCCGACGTCCATGCCTTTTTATGTTGCTGAGCTCACCAGTGCGTTCTTCATTCCTCAGAATGTACCAAACTGTTGATTTGGCCACTCCTAATGTTGCTGCTATCTCTGATGGATTTGTTTCATTTTTGAAGCCTTACAATGGTCTGTTTCACTTGCATCTACAGCTCCTTTGAACGCATGATGTAGGTTCACAGCAATAGATTCCAAATGCAAACACCACACTTAGAATCAACTCCAGATCTTTTACCTGCTTAATTGATGAAGAAATAACGAAGGAGTAGCCCACACCTGGCCATGAAACAGCTTTTGATTCAATTGTCCTATTACTTTTAGACCCTTGAAAAAGAGGGGATGGCTATTCTTAAGAGCTGTAATTCCTAAAATCTTCCTCCAGTTTGGATGTTCATACCCTCAAATTAAACCAGATAGTGTGCACTTTCAGCCTATATCCATTATATAACTATAGCTTGAATATGTTTTGGTAAATACCTGAAAAAAACTAAAATTGTGCCTGTGTCCAAATTTATATGGACCTAACTATAGGTACCCCTATATACCACAGCCTCCCATCCTGTATAGATATATGAACCCCTATATACCACAGCCCCCCATCCAGTACAGACTTATGACAACCTATATACCACAGCACTCCATTCTGCATAGACATATTCTATCCCCCATCCTGCACAGACTTATGAGCCCCTGTTTAGCACATCTCCCCCATTCTGTATAGACTTATGACTCCCTATATACCTCAACCTCCCATCCTATACAGATGTATGACCCCCATATTCCACAGGCCCCCCCCCTTCATCCTATACCTATGGATATAAGTTCCAGTGCACGACCACAATTGACTGTTACAGTTTATTCAGTGGTGTATTTTGGTTTTGTGCTGCCCTAGGCAAGACTAAAATCGGGCACCCCCCCGTATCTAAATTTGTCCCACCCTTTCCTGTTTTACACCCACCCCTTCCTTTTTAGGCTCCACTTCTTCCTATTTGAGTCCCACCCACTGACAATGGTGGGGCACTATTCCTCCAAACCACAATGCCAGTTGACGATGGTAACTAGGTTGCAGCGAGCAAGCTGTTTCAAGGATTTTAGGATCCTGAAAAAGGAAGGAAATTCCCCACTGGCACAGTGGTTGTATTGTCCAGCCTATGGATGTGGGATCCGCCACAAGAGGAGTGATCCATTATGCTAGAAGGAATTCTTAAAAAGGTGCCACGACCCCCACAGGGCTGACAATCTCAGGGAGTACATGCGCCCCACACCATGACCCAGGAGGGAAGGGACAGGGCATCTATTTACCTATCCAGCTGGAACATGCAGGTAAGACTCCCTTGACAGATCCTCCTGTGCACTGAAGTGGGGCGAGGCTGTAGGCCAGCGGGTAACACAGACTGTAGGCACCTGGCTATGTGTGTCCCCATGAGACGTTTAACTCTCTGGCCTGCCCATAGTGAGGACTGCCCATAGGAGGGGCTGAATTTTTTTTTAAATTTTTTTCTGCCTAGTGTCCTACTCCTATATTCTTCATGAATAAGAAGATAAGAAAGGCTGTGTCCATCAATGAATGAATATCATCCATTTTACATGAAAAAAAAATACAATGCAACTTCAATATTATATTATGGTTACAAAGTTAGAGAAAAGATGAAAATGCATACCACTTGAACACATTCCATCAATGGCAGTCTCACAGACTGGTTACCAGATAGGCTTACAACACAGGCTGGAGTTTCAGGTGTTGCTTCCATCAATGCAATAACGGCTTCCATACCCATTTTACTGCTCTGCAAACAACAAAAATATATAAACAAAGAATCTTGAAAATAAAAAGGTCATTTATTTTTCCGTAAATGAGAACACTTTAAACATTAACTTTAATTACAAATCCGCTGTTTTTTTTTGTGTTCTGCCTTTAGGGATGTGCTCCCTGGGCAGCACTGTGGCTTAAAATTATGAACATTTTGGGATTGATTTACTAAAACTGGAGAGTGCAAAATCTGTTACAGCTCTGCATAGAAACCGATCAACTTCCACGGTTTTTTGCAAAGCTTAATTGACCAAGCTAACATTAGAAGCGGATTGGCTACCATGCAGAGCTGCACCATATTTTGCACTCTCCGGTTTTAGTAAATCGACCCTTTAGTCTTTAAAAGCAATTTTACATTATAAACTGATGGGAAAAATGTTAAAAACTGTATAAAATTATAATTTGTATGCTTATCTATTGCACAGTGCATGACATTAATAATGACACTAATAATGTTTTACATATTCACATTCTTTGATGAAAAAGTAGCCCTCCCATGTACTCCCTACAATTGTAATATTAATGTGAAACCCATGTAACCATGGTTATAAAAAATGAGAAAAATGTTGCGAATAAACAGAGCAGTTATTTTGTCTGTTCTCTACTGCAGTAGTATTTATTAATTTGGAACCACTGATTAATATTAAGATAGAAATTGTCTATCTATAAAACTTCCAACACACTACTAAAAAGGCATCTAAAAATGTATATTTAAAAGTGTAATATTGCTGTAAAAAATTACAAGCTGCAGAACCCCTAGGAGCTGTTTGCTGCTTGTAAGAAGACAAGGCCTGCAAGGCTTCCACAGTTGGGCTTATGACCATAGTATCACTGCAAATGAAAGATTCCCACAAGGCGAACTTGCAATACATTGTTGAAGCAGGAAGGGTTAACACAGTCTGTGATTTGTTACATGAAGTAGCAGTGGGGAGAAGACATTTCTTCAAGTGAACAACCAAATGAAGTCTGAATCATAAGCCAGAAACCTGTTCTTAGAGAGAAGCCATCACCTAAAAACACTACCAAAAACGAAGGAATGCAGAGGGCGGGAGGAGTTATAGGCTGTTCTAACAACTTTGTTTTCCAGTGTTCTCACCTGAAGGTGGTGACATATAACAAACAGTCAAGATTCAAGGGAGTCTGTATCCAGTACATTACAAAATAATTTACAAAAATAAACATTTATTTTTACAAACATCCTTAGATAGCAGATTGTAAAGAGCTTTGGAAGGGAAGGTATGCACTCACTATAGTGCAGAGTTTTAAACATTTTCCAGGGTGAAATATAAGCCTGACTTAACATTCTCATGTTGGTAACTAAAACAGTGGTACAGGGCAAGAGTAAGCATGGTCCTGAAATTGTTTACATGTAAAAAAAAAAAAGTTACCAGGACACGATCAAAGGCTGATGGAGTTCCTCCTCGTTGTACATGTCCAAGAACTGTGATTCTGGTATCAAATCCCAGGCGCTGTACAACCAGCTGTGTAGAAAAAAAAAATATTCAAATTAAATCAAGTACATCCCAACCAAAACACTTTTTTGTATTTTTGGGTCCATTCATTCCTTGACATATTGCATTTTTGCATTAGGGCAGTAAATTCAAATGAATGGGCTGCCAATACACCAAAAGACAAAAAAAAAAAAAATTAAAAAGGAGAAATCCGACATGCCTCAATAGCAACACAGTGCATCACAACAAACAGTGTGTTACCGTATGTTGTAGTATGCATGTGGGGTACAAGTGAACATGAACAGTGCAACACACTGACACCTGTAATGTGCATTAAAGCATACTACTGCAACAGAACAGTGTGGATGGACACTCGCTATTATAAAATGACTGAAGCCCATTGATTCAGAACGGCGTTTGTCAGGCATTATTACACAGGATTGGACATGTCAGAACAGGAGGCATCAACAAATGGAACCTTAGACTCTGACTCATGGTTCCTGTTAATTAATATGCAAAATGTCAGGAATTCCTCTATGAAACAACACACAGAGTCAGAATTATCTGAGGGATTTCAATACATTAAAGAAGAATTTAAGGCAAAATGGTTTCTTTCAATCTGGATAGAATAAGGGAGGGTTATAACCCCTGTCTTTTTTTGCCATGTATGCCCCATTGGGGAGATGTCCTTTTACTTCCTGTCCCTTAGGAAAAACAGAAAGAGATGAAATCCCTCCAAAATGAGTGAATCACCAGGTTCACAGAAACTAGTGTCCTCATTGGAAGATATCCCCTCTATTCCTGTTTTGGGGACAATCCAAAATGTGGGATTTTCATTTACTTTCACTTTTGGTGATAACTGTACACAGGACAAATAGAGTGAATCTCCCCAATATGGACACCGACAGCAATAAAACATGAAAGGTGTCCCTCTCCACTCTGTCCAAAACTTATAAAAAAGTTTTTAGTTTAGTTATACTTTAACAAAAATATGTTGGTCAGCAGAATGGCATGGTGGTTAGCATTCCTTTCAGCACTGATCTCTATGGAACTGGGATATGTCTCACACGTTTGTGTGAGTTTTCTGTGGTTGTTCAAATTTTCTCCCATGACCAGAAAACACACGGACAGGACAGTCAGTTTTCATCCAAAAGTCGGCATGATTAATCTGTGTCCTAACAAGCGCTGCAGAATTTCAAGCAAATACCATTTATGCTTTATTTGGAAAACTGCAGCTATTATAATTATGATTTCTAACATATAAAATTCTAATAATTTTCAACTTTCTAATATAAAATTAGATCTAAAAAAGAATCTTGGTGGTCCAAAAGGCGCACCCATGCTGATCTGCATTACAGCTCATGGTTTTTCTGTATGGCATGTTTTTCATGGTTATCCTTGAGGTAAGCTCTATCCTGGACAGTGTACATGGGAGGTTTGAGGTTTTCCAAGTTTTTTTTTTGGTGTGGTTGAAGAGAACCCAAACAGTGTTGGTGTGTGAAGACCCTGATGTTATATATCAGTGACAGACACATAATTTCACTTATTGGTTTAAGAAGGCTAGCCTTTTCCTCAATCCCTATGCATACATGTAACATATACCTGTAGTAATGTGCAGTAAACAAAAACAATGTTAATTCCTTCCCGCCCGACTTATTGTAAGATGACGGCCGAGCAGGATCCCTATTATCCTGGATCTGTCACCAGCTGTGTCCACCGGACATGGCCAATGACAGATCACTACATCGGCACGCTGTGTCATGTGATCGCTGCGATCAATGACAGCAGATTACATGACAGTTGTAAACAAAGAATGGCTTCCTTTCACGCCATGCATTGCTTACAACTGTGCTGTTAGCTGTGATTGGTCACAGTGGTCACATGTACAGACTGGACCAATCACAGCCCATCTGTAGCATGTGATCAGCTGTTGCCAATTACAGCTGATCACAACAAAAACTACTGAATGAATCTGTTTCAATCAGTAAAAATGCTTGCTTATACCAATGAAGTTCATAGGTGTGTGCAATCATAATGTGTCAAAAATAAAAATCTAGATCACTTGCCCAGAGTAGTACAATGTTACTATGGTCTAAATGTGTGTAGAACGATTATTTACTTGCAAAATGTTATAACAGAACTGAAGAATAATACATTTTTTTCAAAATGTTTTTATTTACAGTGCAAAAAAATAAAAACCCAGTGGTGACTAAATACCACCAAAAGAAATCTCTATTTGTGTGAAAACAAATGTCATATGGGTACAGTGTTGCATGATCGCACAATTGTCATTCAAAGTGCAACGGCGCTGAAAGGTGAAAATTGGCCTGGCAGGAAGGGGGTAAAAGTGCCCAGCAGGCAAGTGGTTAAGGACATCATGTTTTTGTGGAAAACTTATTTACCTGCATTGTACATGGAAGGAAATACATGCACGTCTGGTCAGCCGTTTAAAGAGCAATGCATGGTAATGGATATACACCAATTTTAAACACTATTGGGTTGATCTACTAAAGCAAAGATACTGCTAATTTTGCAGATTGAATGTTTTCTGAATCTAGTAAATAAAAAGAAGCTGTGCTTACATTACTCAAGTATTTGCAAAAATCCTGTTTCCTAATTTCGCCCATACATGATAGGGCAATTAATGCAAGAAAGCTGCGAGTCTGCAAGATGAAGTTCAACATTTGTCTGAACATACCCATAAAGTTAATCCAATGATTTTCAGAATGGAATGCATTAATGTAATAAACAGGTTTATTGAGCACACAATGGTTCTCAATGCATAGGGCCAACCAGTCCTTTTCTGTTAAGGCAGTCTGGCCTCCTTTTACATGACATGATTTCCCAAGTTTTCAGTAACTAGGTAATATGAACTTAGGCGTATCCTAGCAAACTGGAAGCATCACTTTCAGCTGATATTATAATTAGATACAAGGGTTGGACAAAATTATGGAAACACCAAGTAAATGAACATAATCATTACCCAATATGGTGCTGGACTACCTTTCCGCCTGAATTCTCCTGGAAAATGACAAATATAAGTCTTGGATGGGGGATAATGTGATCTGATAATACTCATCATGCAAAAATTGTTCCAGTTCTTACAGAGATGCTGGCGGCGGAAAACAAGAGTGAACCTTGTTCTCCTAAAAATAGACCACAGTGGCTCTATGATATTAAGGACTGACGACTGTGGCGCCCAGGCAAGGTGCGGGAATTCATCTGCATGCTCCTCAAACCACGATTTGACAACACCAACTGTGTGAATCGGAGCATTGTCGTCTTGGTCTTCTGGAAACAATATATAAGAACCAGCACCACGGAAATTGTATAAGACAACAGTAACCTGCAAAACCTAGCCTATAAATTTATAGGATATACAAAACTTCAAAAAAATAGGTTGCACTTAAATACATACAAAAGTGTAACAAAAAATTTAACAAACCAATAAGAAACAATATTTTAAATCAAAATAAAATCCAGCAAAAACGAAAAAGTCCAAAAGTTCAAATAATCAAGTGAATCCAACACCAAAAATGGTTAAATAGAACTCACCAGAGTAATATGCTGATTGTTGAAAAACCAGCATATAGTACTTGTTACTCTGGGAGCAATAAATAATATGGTGACAGCAACACTGAAGAAATGAGGGATGAACTCCAACAGATGATGTGCTGCAAAGCTGAAAATCCACTCCAAAAGGTGATTTAGTATCCAAACTGAGAGATGATCAGACCGTCACTCGAAAGAAAAAAAGTGAACAATCATGGTGCAGTATGTTTTAAAAAGCATCAAACTTTAATGAAGAAATGCACTTACAAGCAAGGTGTCCAAACTGACACCAGTTTAGACAGCATGTGTAATGAATACAAGCGACTCAGACCCAGCTAAACATGCACATGCAACATGCAAACAGACCAGGAGTGTTCTGAACGGCACATCCTAAGGCACCGCCCTAAGCTTTTCGTCATTGACGTCCTCACGGAGCGGATGAGGACATAGATTATGAAAAGCTTAGGGCAGTGCCTTTGGATGTAACGTTCAGAACACTCCTGGTCTGTTTGCACGTTGCATGTGCATGTTTAGCTGGGTCTGAGTCGCTTGTATTCATTACACATGCTGTCTAAACTGGTGTCAGTTTGGACACCTTGCTTGTAAGTGCATTTCTTCATTAAAGTTTGATGCTTTTTAAAACATACTGCACCATGATTGTTAAATTTTTCTTTTGAGTGACGGTCTGATCATCTCTCAGTTTGGATACTAAATCACCTTTGGAGTGGATTTTCAGCTTTGCAGCACATCATCTGTTGGAGTTCATCCCTCATTTCTTCAGTGTTGCTGTCACCATATTATTTATTGCTCCCAGAGTAACAAGTACTATGCTGGTTTTTCAACAATCAGCATATTACTCTGGTGAGTTCTATTTAACCATTTTTGGTGGTGGATTCACTTGGTGATTAATTATTTTGGACATTATCGATTATTTGAACTCTTGTACTTTCGTTTTTGCTGGATTTTATTTTAAAATATTGTTTCTTATTGTTTTGTTAAATTTTTTGTTACACTTTTGTATGTATTTAACCGCAACCTATTTTTTTTTAACTTCTGGAAACAATGTCTGCACCATGGGGTGCACATGGTCAGCCAAACTTTATACATAGTCACTGGTAGTGACTCTACCTTTCGAGGTCATGATGGAGCCTGCAGAATACTAAGATATGGCTGCCCAAACCAAGACTGCACTGCCACCATGCAATACCACTGGCACAAGTCTTGGTTGCAAACTTGGAATGGTGTTTGCAAAGTGTAAACACGTCTGGTGATTGGGAATGCTACGCTTGATTCATCAGACCATATTGCAGTCTTGCATTGTGAAGTGTAAGTTTTTGATTTAAAGGAAACTTAGTAATAGTTTTGTGTTATCAATTATGTTTGTGTATATGTAATGACACATATTTATTCTGTGAGAAGCTGGAAACCTTTGACCTTTGTTCCCTTTCTATTCTATGGTGAGACTCAAACTGGTTTTGACTAGTTTTTTGGCCTGCTATATACAAAAGGGTAAAATAAGTAATGAACACGTCACCAATATATTTCTAAAAGGTGCTATTGATATAAAATTTTCACCACATGTCGTTAACAATCCATGCAATCCATATGTACAAAGAAACCAAAACAAATAAGTTCAGAAGTTAAATGATGTGTAATAAAATGGAATGACACAAGAAAAAAAGTATTGAACAAGCTAACTAAAATGTAATACTTCATAAAAAATGCTCTGTTGGTAATGACAGCTTCAAGACTCCTTCTCTATGGAGAAACTAGTCGCAGGCATTGCTCAGGTGTGATTTTGGCCCATTCTTCCACACAGTCTTCAAATCTTGAAGGTTCCATGGGCCTCTTCTATGCACTCTGATCTTTAGTCTTTCCATAGACTTTCTATTGGATTAATGTCAGGTGATTGGTTGGGCCATTCTAGCAGCTTTATTTTCTCTCTTTGAAACCAATTTCCTTGGCTTTGTGTTTGGAATCATTGTCTTGCTAAAATGTCCACCCTCATTTCATCATCATCCTGGTAGACGGCAGCAGATTTTCATCAGGAATATCTTGGTACATTTTTACATTCATCCTTCCTTCAGTGATCTGAAGTTTGCCAATACTGTATGCTGAAAAACAGCCCCACACCACGATGTTCCCACCTCCAAACTTCACTGTTGGTATGGAGTTCTTGGGGTGATGTGCAGTGCCATTTGACCTCCAAACATGCTGTGTATTATGGCATCCTAACAGTTAAATTTTGGTCTCATCTGACCAGACTATATTCTCCCAGTATTTCACAGGCTTGTCTAAATGTTGTGCAGCAAACGTTAAACAAGCTTCAACATGCTTATTCATCAGCAGTGAAGTTTTGCGTGGTGTTTGTGCATACAGGTCATGGTGGTTGAGTGAATTACTTATTGTTTTCTTTGAAACAACTGTACCGGCTAATTCCAGGTCTTTCTGAAGCTCTCCACAAGTAGTTCTTGGCTCTTGGACAACTCTTCTGATAATTCTTTTCACTTCTCCATCAGAAATCTTGCAAGGAGCACCTTGTCATGGCCAGGTTAATGTAAAATTATGTTCTTTCCTCTTTCGGATTATGGCGCAACAGTGCTCACTGGAACATTTTGAAGTTTAGAAATCCTTCTGTAACCAATGCCATCACCATGTTTTGCAACAATAAGGTTGCAAAGGTCTTGAGAGCGCTCTTTGCTTTTACCCATCATGAGACGTTTCTTATGTGACACCTTGGTAAAGAGACACCTTTTTATAGGCCATCAGTTGAGACTGAACCTGATATTAACTTTCACTGACAAGGGGCAGGATTGTCTTTTAATTCCCGATAGATTTCAGCTCGTGTCTTGGCTTGCCATGCCTTTTTGCACCTCCCTTCATGTGTTCAATACTTTTTCCCTGTGTCATTCCATTTGATTGCACATAACAATTTCTGAACTTATTTGTATGTATGGATTGCATGGGTTGTTACAGACACGTGGTGAAAATTTCATGTCAATAGCACCTTTAGAAATATATCTATGAAGAAAAATAGTGACGTGTTCAATACTTATTTTAGCCACTGTATATGCTTATAAGACAAAGAGCCATTATGGTTAGATTCATAGGAGAAGTATGAATCAAGCACTATTGCCTCCAGGAACTCCAAAGCAAAAAAGTTGCGACCTCCCAGTGGATTGAATATACCGTATTTACCTTTTTTTTCTCATCCCAATACATCTTTAAACCAAGCTAAGTAAATTCCTTTTATTATTATACTTTCGAGTTGACTGAATTATTGTAACATGTCAGCATATCTGAAAGATTAAAACATCGGAACTTTTAAGTAGAAAGGCTAACCCTTTATTACACATTGATCCATAATCCACGATTTATGGGTGTTGCACCACTCTCTCCTCTTTTGAGCATTAATATTGGTCACTAGTGGTTTTTCTACTGCAGCTCACCTGGGAAGGTTTTGCTTATGGAATTCCCTCTACACAGTTTTTGTGGACACTGGCTTTGGAAGACTGAGATTGAGCTCTGCAGTCACTTTTACAGCAATTGTTTTCTTATTCCAGATCACAATCCTGCACAATGTCCTTTTGTCTCTTTCGGGCACTTGACTGTGTAGACCTTGCTTATGTTTATCAGACAGCGTTTTCCCGTAAACTGTATATGCCGTCATAATCCTTGATACTGTACCTCGTAATACAGAAAACAAATTGGGGACTTCAGTTGCAGAGGCACCAGCTAAGCAGGTACCAACAATATTCACTCTTTGAAGCTCAGTAAACTCTTACATGACTCTGTTCTACTAGCAGCGCACACAGTGAATGAGGAAAGTGAGGCTTCCCACCTGTTAGCTAGGTGTCACATCACACAGAATGTTACATCACTTCTGCTTTCAACATGAAACATGTCGTCACTTTTACACCTGCAAATTATGTAGTGTTTCCATATTTTAGTCCAACCCCTGTAGTTACCCTATAATGTGGATTTTTAGATGTACGATACACTTTGTTTTTGTTTTCTGATGCTCAGACTTAGAATATTGACAAAACACAGACTTAGAACAGACAAAAAACACATTCTAGTGCAGTTAGGATGGGGTAGAACTTTGATAATGTTTTATTGCTGTATGTACCTTTCTATCCCCGTGTAACTAGCTGGAATTTGTTCTACACAAAGTTAATTTTATAAAGAAAGCATAAAAATTGGAGCGGCGCTATGTACAAAAAACGATTTGTGCCAATTACTAATACCATAAATTATATGCAAAAAAATAAAGAAAAAAAAACTCCTGAAATATATAATACACCATAAGTGTCCATAAGCACAATGTCACAATCAGTAAAGAAAATGTAATCAGTTTCTAAAGTACAGTTGTGTCTAATTCTTACAAATTGTCCTTTGGGGATGGCTTGGATGGTGGCAGCTGTTTATAGGGATGTAGTCATTTCTGACTGTAAACAAATATCTTTCAGTGTAGCTTAGGGCGTGGTTGCCGTCATCCCTATTTCCATATTAGAGAGAATTATATCTTACATTTGATGGGATTTTTAAGGCAACCTTGGATTAAATTAAAAAAAACAATTTTTAAAACAAAAATCAACATTTTATTTATACAAGTCATTAAAAAATGATTTTGTTGTGCTTATCAGCACATACAAAATTGTCATTACATATTAACCACTTGCCCTCCTGAGGATTTACCCCCCCCCCCCCCCCTTCCTGACCAGGCCATTTTTTGTGATACGGCGCTGCGTTACTTTAATTGACAATTGCGCGGTCATGCAACGCTGCACCCAAATGAAAGTTATGTCCTTTTTCCCCCACTAATTGAGCTTTCTTTTGGTGGTATTTGATCACCTGTGCATTTTTTCTTTTTTGCATTAAAAAAAAAAAAAGTACGACAATTTTGAGGAAAAAAAAACCAATATTTTTGACTTTTTGCTATTAAACATGTCCAGTAAAAAGATTAAACTCAAATTTCACCATAAATTTAGGCCAAAATGTATTCTGTTACATGTCTTTGCTAAAAAAAAAAAAATCCCAATAAGTGTAAGTTAATTGGTTTATGTGAAAGTTATAGCATTTACAAATGGCAGTATATATACTGGATTTTTTTTTTTACTAGTAATGGAGGAGATCAGCGACTTCTAGCAAGACTGCGGTGGACATTCTGACACTGGGGGGAACTGACTTGGTGTCACCGATATACCCAGTGACACCAATAGTGATCAATGCTAAAAAAACAAAACAAAAAAAAAACCACTGAGTAATGGCACTGGGCAGGAAGGGGTTAACATGAGGGGTGATCAAAGGGTTAACTGTGTAATGGGAGTGTTTTACTGGGGGGGGGGGCAGTGTGTTGGTGCTTCACTGCAAGCACACTGTCCTGGAAGACTGTGCTCAGCCATCCAGAGCAGTGTGCCTGAGCCGACAGGGAAAAGGACTGTTCGTAAACAAAGCAGCCCTCGTCCCTGTCAACTGATCCCTAATCAACGGGCGCCGGCGGGCAATCACCGGCCGGAACCAGATGACTGACAGCTGCGAATGGTGGCACAGGTAGGGCGCATGCACTCCCCCTACCTGGAAATGCAAAATCATATATATATATATATACACATATATATATATACACACACACTAATATATATATATACATACATACATACACACTAATATATATATACATATATATATATATACACACACACTAATATATATATACATACATACATACACACACTAATATATATATACATATATATATATATATACACACACACTAATATATATATACATACATACATACACACACTAATATATATATACATATATATATATACACACACACTAATATATATATACATACATACATACATACACACACTATATATATATATATATATATACACATATACACATATACATACACACACACACACTATATATACAGTCAGGTCCATAAATATTGGGACATCGACAGAATTCTAACATTTTTGGCTCTATACACCACCACAATGGATTTGAAATGAAACGAACAAGATGTGCTTTAACTGCAGACTGTCAGCTTTAATTTGAGGGTATTTACATCCAAATCAAGTGAACGGTGTAGGAATTGCAACAATTTGAATATGTGCCTCCCACTTGTTAAGGGACCAAAAGTAATGGGACAATTGGCTTCTCAGCTGTTCCATGGCCAGGTGTGTATTATTCCCTCATTATCCCAATTACAATGAGCAGATAAAAGGTCCAGAGTTCATTTCAAGTGTGCTATTTGCATTTGGAATCTGTTGCTGTCAACTCAAGATGAGATCCAAAGAGCTGTCACTATCAGTGAATGAATAAATTATAAAAATTGGTGCAGCGCTAAACAAATGCCATTAGATAAATGGACATAACCATAAATTAATACATAAATATATATATATATAACACAAATAAACATGCATGCAAGGATGACCCCCTGTCATTCTCCTGTGGGGAGAAACGTGACCATATATCTATGATGGTTAATATATAATCATGCAAAGGGACAACACACTGCAGCAAGTGATAAAGTGAATAAATGCAGTCCACTTCAAACAAAAACGGTGATTCTTCAGAACGTGAGAGTGCCAATAGTGCCACAATCCTACAATGGTCTGAGTGCCTCCTAACCTCCCCGCATCGACCACAGGGGCCAATACGCCTTGATAATATATAGGGTATAACCCTCAGATGTCAGCCGGTCACAGATCCACGGCAGATTCCACCTCAAGTACTGTATTCCAAAGCCACCTCCAGCCGCTGTTAATGGTGGTAATAAACCACCAGGCGATGCTCAGAAACACAAAACAAAAACTTCCATAGCGTGATACTGTAATTTTAATTATAAAGTATAGATACAGGGTTCCTACTCACATTTCTACATAAGATTAAAAGCATATGACAAGTCCTCATGTAGTCCTGGTACTGCGGGTGTACCTGGAGTCCCAATATGGCGCGTACGTCGGAAGTGACGTCACCGCGTACCGGAAGTGTCGTCAGGGCGTGCCAACACGTTGCGTCACGGGTGCACGTGACTTCATCAGGGTAACCGCCCACAAGGACATCGATGCTTTATATAGGCCGCCTGGGTGTCAATCATCCGACTTAGACAACCCACGGCGGCCTTTTTCTCGGAGCCCAATTTGGTACTGAGATGTGCCGACTGTAAACCGCAGCAGCCATATACGGACCAGGTAACCGTATACAGGGGAGATTAATCCCCTATATACTGATTATGTATTCTACCCATGCTATAACTGAGGATCAAAAACAAACCATTCTACAATATAGATACTGCATGGGATAAATCACAAAAACGCATGATACCCATTGCAGTAATCAGTACCTTAAAAACTACATGCATATATGTATATATATGACATACCTACACACACATGCATGAACTTAAAACCATAAATAAAATAAATACAATACATAAATACACTGAATACAGTAAATGAAAAAACCCCATAGCCAGGTGGACTACTTATATAGTCAGATAAAAATACTTAAATAAAATACTTAAAAATCACTAATGAAACAATTCAGGTCGAACTCTATGTTCAAACCTTTTGGCACTTGTGTTTGCATAATATAGATCCACTTTGACTCAGCCTGACTTAAAGATCGCACTTTATGAGACCCCCTCCAATGCCCCTTGTAATTTTCTATTCCCCAAAACAATAATGTGGATGGATCATTATTATGACATAGGGAAAAATGCTTAGAGACGCTATGTTTGGGGTAGCCTTTCTTTATGTTCTGAATGTGCTCGCGAATCCTCTTCCACATTGGTCGCTTCGTTCTCCCAATGTACTGGAGACCGCACTGACACTGGAGGCCATATACCACCCCCCCCGTCCTGCATGAGATAAAATCTCGAATTTGATGTTCTACTCCATTACTACTGGACACAAAAGCCTTACGTTTTACATTCTGTCCTTTTGTCTCTCTGCAGGCAAAGCATGATTTGCAGGGATAAAAACCCTTTTGGTCTAAAAAGGTGATCGTTTTATTTTTAATTGGGGGGTCTAGTACATTCTTCACCAGTTTGGTCCTAAGTGTAGGCGCTTTCCTGTATACAAATTGAGGCCACTCTGGTATTATATTATTCAAACAGGGATCTATTTTTAAGATGGGCCAATATTTCCTAAAAATCTTCTCTATCTTCTTATAATGCACATTGAAGTCCAATATTATGGGCACTTGTTTCTTACTATTGGGATCCTTGGATTGTCCCTCAATCCTTACTTTATCCTTCAGAAGTGTGTCTCTTTCTATATTGCCAACCATATTAATCCTACCCTTAATCTGATCACAGGGGTACCCTTTCGAAACAAACCTATCACCTAATATTTCCACTTGTTCTTCATAATCTTTTTTGTTAGTGCAATTTCTCCTAAGGCGAACAAATTGACCTTTAGGTATATTGCATAGCCAGGGAGGGTAGTGACAACTATCACACGGAATATACCCATTCCTATCTACATTCTTAAAGAATGTCTTGGTGACAATGTTCCCTTTGTTTATACCAACATTAAGATCCAGGAAATTAATCTGTGAATTGTTGTATTCCCATGTGAATTTAATATTTTTATTGTTGCAATTCAATTTGTTAAGAAAAGACACTAACGAATTGCCATCTCCTTTCCACATAATGAACACGTCATCTATGTAGCGCTTGAAGACAAACAACTCTGTGGGAACATCTGAATACACTGCATTTTCCTCCCAGTGGGCCATAAACAAATTAGCCACACTGGGTGCAAAACGTGCTCCCATCGCTACACCCTTGATCTGTTTATAGAATTTTTTGTCATGCCAAAAGTAGTTGTGTGACAGACAAAAATCTAGACACTGAACAAGAAACTTTCTTTGATGCCAGGTGATATTACTGTACTCTCTTAGTCCCCATTCTACTGATTCAATGGCCTCCTCGTGTCCTATGATAGTATATAGGGATGCAACATCCGCACTTGCTAGATATATATCTGTATTTTCTTCTTCTTGTACCTCATGCAAGATTTGAATAAGATGTTTTGTATCCCGTAAGTATGATTTTGTTCTTTTAACCAAAGGTTGAAGATATATATCAATATATTGACCCAATCTTGCAAGGATAGACCCGATCCCATTCACGATGGGCCTCCCTGGTGGATTGATTGGGTCTTTATGCAGCTTCGGGACAGTGTAAATCACCGGGATCCGGCATACTTCCGGAACCAGATACTTGGATTCTTTTTTATTTAAAATTTTTTTATCTGTGCCTTTTTTAATCAATTTTCCCAATTCCTTTTTGTACCCTATGGTAGGATCCTTTGGGAGTGTTTGGTATGTGGCGGAATCTGCCAGTTGGCCTCCTAGTTCTTCCAAATAGTAATCCTTAGATAACACCACAATACCACCTCCCTTGTCAGCTGGTCTGATCACTATATTCTCTCTTTCTATAAGCCTTTTTGTGCCAATTTGTATTCCAATATTAGGATGAATTTTTGGTAAAACAAGTTTGTCCAAATCTTGGACCACCATTTTTTTTAAAAGTATCCACCTGGCTATTGTGTGAATTTTGTGGGTTGAACAATGACTTATTCCTTAAATTGGAATGTATTATATCACTATTATCCACACTGGGACTATATTTAGATCCTGATGCTCCCATGAAGTATTTCTTAAGGTTTAATTTTCTAATAAATCTCTGCGTATCCACATAAACATCAAATTTACATGCTGGCTTAGGGGGGGCATATTTCAGACCCTTATCCAACACCATGATTTCTTCCTTGGTGAGGACGGATCCACTTAAATTAAATACCCCTTAACCTAGCTCTCTCTTTTCCTTTTGCTTTTTCCACCCGGCTCTGCATCCCCTACTCTTGGGGGGCTTCGCCTTCTTTCCATGGCCAGACTCCTTTCTTTCCATCCCCTTTCTAAAAAATCCCGCTGGGGCTGGTCATAACTCAATGGTTCGTATCTATTATATGTGGGTAACGGACTCCTTCCTCCTTGATGGTAATAATAGTTCCAGTTGTCCTGCTGGTAATGCTTAGGACTCCTCTCATAGTACTGCCTATTATCATATCCATATTGGGGTTCTGGTCTTGCATAGTTCTCCATTCTAGGTATATAATTAGGCCTATAGGGTTGATGGTATGGTTTCCATTTTTTCCCTTTTCCTCCCCCTTTAGGTTTATTTTGATTATTCTGGGGATAGCCTCCATTTTGTGGTCTCCACCCATTTCTTGGTGTTTGATAGGCAGAATTAGTATTATATCTATACTGATTCTTATTATTATGTTCACCTTGGTATACGACTGGTTTTCTTGGTGTCTCAATTTTAGTTGCCTTGACTGGGGTAGTATTAACCGATACAGCTTCTATATCATTAGCTAAAGACTGCCACTTAAAGACCTGATCCTTTTTAAAATCGTTGTAATCCCGCTGGTATTTCTTTCCTATACTTAATTTCTTGATCCAATTTATCCAGATCTTTATTTAACCGTTTTGTTAATTCTATCATTTCCTGGGAATCTTTTAATGGTTCGATCTTATCTTTAATTTCACCAATCTGCGTGTCCAAGATCCTCATCTTTTTTTGTTTTCTTTTTAATAGGAGCCTCAGTAGTTCTAGCCCCTTCTCATGGAAGCAGCTAAACCATTCTTCCGTAGATTCCTCATCTACCAGCCCATCTGCAATTGGCACATCCCATCGCAAACGTCTAGGAATTAATCTATCCTTAAGATATTTTTCATAAGTGACCATGTCCCACCATATGGCCACCTTCTTTTCCATTAAGTGTCCTAGTTTTCTCTAGTGGGACTCTAGGTCACCATTAGTATTAGCTGTATGTTTGAAAATATCTTCTAGATTTAATGACCTATTCTCAATAAAATTGAAAACTTCCATCTTAGCTGCTGGAGTAAAAAAGGTAAGCTAATTGGCAAAAATATGTAATTAAACCTCCTGCGCTTCAGATGAATAAAAAACTAACTAAGCAGCCAGCACCCTCTTTAACCAAAAGTGTATGAATAAATTATAAAAATTGGTGCAGCGCTAAACAAATGCCATTAGATAAATGGACATAACCATAAATTAATACATAAATATATATATATATAACACAAATAAACATGCATGCAAGGATGACCCCCTGTCAATCCCCTGTGGGGAGAAACGTGACCATATATCTATGATGGTTAATATATAATCATGCAAAGGGACAACACACTGCAGCAAGTGATAAAGTGAATAAATGCAGTCCACTTCAAACAAAAACGGTGATTCTTCAGAATGTGAGAGTGCCAATAGTGCCACAATCCTACAATGGTCTGAGTGCCTCCTCACCTCCCCGCATCGACCACAGGGGCCAATACGCCTTGATAATATATAGGGTATAACCCTCAGATGTCAGCCGGTCACAGATCCACGGCAGATTCCACCTCATCCAATGCGATTACCGGCAATTCAAAATCAAATAGTAGGGGATATAATACAAATAGACCCCAAAAAGAGTACATGTCACTGCCTATTGCTATCACAACGGGGGATATTTACATTCCCTGTGATATAAAAAAAAAAGTGATTGAAAAATAAATATGAAAAGGGACAGTGTAAAAATAATTAAAAAAAAAAAAAGCTAAATAAATAATTAAAAAAATAAAATAAAATCAATCCCCCCACCCCAATCCCCATGTTCACGCACAAAGGCAAACTCAAGTGGCGGTCCTGTGGCAGTATGTAAACAGAGATTTCACCATGCATGTAAGGTATCACCGTGAACGTCAGATAGAGGCCAGTAACTCTAGCACTAGACCTCCTATGTAAATCTAAAGTGGCTTTTATGTACGTAATTTTCCGCCATTGCAATTATAAAGCATGTCATATTTGGTATCCATTTACTCAGTGTAACATCATCTTTTATATTTTATCAAACAATTGGGCTATAAATTGTGTTTTTGTGCATTAAAATTCAAAAAAAATTTATTTCTTCCAAAAAAATTTGTGTTTGAAAAATCACTGAGCAAATACTGCGTGACATAAAAAATTTCAACACCCACCATTTTATTTTCTAGAGCCTGCTTTAAAAAAAAAAAAAAAAAATGATATATAAATATATATATATATATATATATATATATATATATATATATATATATATATATATATATATATATATATATAAAATGTTTGGGGGTTCAAAGAAATTTTCTAGCCTGTTTTTTCAAGTAAACAAAAAAGTGTCAGAAAAGGCTAAGTTTTCAAGTGGTTAGAAAAGTGGGTGGTATCTGGCATAAGCTTTTAATGCTGTTCCTGAAATACCAGGATGGTAGAAGCACCCTCCCCCATATAACCCCTTTTTGGAAAGTAGACACTCCAAGGTGTTTGCTAAGAGGCATGGTGAGTATTTTGCAGATCTCATATGTTGCCACAAGTTTTTGAAAAAAAAAAGAAATATTTTTTCTTTTCTTTTATTCTTTTTCAAAACCCTGTGACAAAAATATCTGCAAAATACGCATTATGCCTCTTATCAAATTCCTTGGGGTGTCTACTTCCTAAAAAAGGGTAAGTTGGAGGGTGTTTGTACTACCGTGACATTTTAGAGTCTCCGAAACTGTGATGGATATTGTGGAAGTGATATGAGGAAATACGCCCTCTTAAAACCTGGGAGGTGGTCATTGGATTTTGGGGGCGTGTACGTGGCTAAGCTGCCAAAAAGTTTCTCACTGTAGTATTATTATAGTCGGGAAAAGTAGCAGAATCTGTTTTGGGGTGTTAATACACATATACCCATGGCATGCGTGAGTAATATATCATTTAAGTGACAACTTTGTGTAAAAAATTCCACCAAAATTCCAGAGTGAATTCCAGACATTTATTAAGGATACTTATGATGTACTAAATATTGCTGTAGTGCTTTATTTTGCATATAATCTATGGTATTGGTAATTGACACAAATAATTTGTTGTACATAGCACTGCTCATATTTTAAGTTTGTATATTTGCATCTGTGTTTATATAGGGTAACACAGTTGTGAGTGGCAGCCGGGGAGGAGTTCTTACAATTCATCTATATCTTTACGCTTCCAGGCACGGTTATTAATATTACTTTTTTTTTTTGTTTTTTTTAAAGAAACCAAGCCTAGCATTCATTATATATTTACTGCAACACTACTAATGTGTCTCCAAACTGCCCTATCTCGAAAATGCAGAGTATTAAATAAGACTTAGAAAAACGGACACTACACAATAATCAGTTTATAAATAAACACGCTTATTAAATATTCTCATAGAAATGGTACATGGTTGTCCCTCAAAATACAGAAAATCTGAACTCAGAAAAACAGCTGAAAGAAGAATTTACTCACATCTTTCACATAATTAGAGGTAATCGGTTCCCCATTGCGACCAATAGCTCCTTCTGCAATAATAACGATATTTAATCTTGAACCTCGACTTCGAGTCTGCATGAAGTTAAAAAGATATTATTAATAAAGTGGCATGAAGAAATATACAGTACTTGTTTTAAAGGCAGGAAAATACTTTTTTTTGTGGTACTTACTCCTACTTCCTCCAACTGAGGGGTGGGAAATGGTCTGGAGCAGTGGTCTCCAAACTGTGGGCCAGATGTGGCCCTTTGCTTGCTTTTATCTGGCCCTTGGGGCACTATTCCTCCCAATGACACCAACAATGGTGTAATGCCTATGAAATGTGTTGGCCTTGGACCCTTTGTTTCTTGGGTAATTTTTACAATAAAGCATTGTTGCGCAAATGCCAGGGGCATGAGAAGTGACTGATGTAATTTCTTTAGCTAAAGGAACAGAGTCACAAAATATTCTGCTGAAAGCAAGATAAAACCCTGTTTATGACATCTAGTAACCTCACATTAGGAGATAAAAACCTGTTTAAAGGACATCTAAGTTAGAAATACTTCAGTATGGGGGAGATGAAAAGAGGTTTTGGGGAAGATAAGAAGCAAAAGTGTGACTTTTCAGATAACGAATATGGTGACTGAACATGACAGTTATTCTCACGGAACCCTTCTGCCAGCCCCTCCTGTGGTGGGTGGCACCACCCACTATTGGACAGCTTCCAGAAAAAAGGGGTTTATAAGGCGGAGGTCCAGGCAAGACCAGTAGAAGCTCCCCTAGTGGCCAGAGGACGCTCTAATGCTGGGATTTTTACCAAGGCTATATGGGCTCAATGACTGGTCGCGTGTCTATTTCATGCTGTAATGCTCACATTATTATTGGTGTGTGTTATTATGCAGATTGTGATGACTAGAAGATATATCCTCCTGTGTGTTGTGTGATAATAAAAGTGAAGGTTTCGACAGTGCAAGAATATTGCAGTTAGATTCTGCTATTTCTTGGAGTGCCGGGTGAATGCTATGATGTGCCAGGGCAGGTATTCATTGGGTAGTTGGTCTCTCACAATGCATAGAACATGTATTGGTTTAAATGCTGATTAAATGTACCTGCACAACTGCATGTTCATTGCGTGCATGTATATGACTTGTTTTTAGTAATTGCACCCAGCATCACTATTACAAATGGGAAAATATTCCTCCAATTGATACCAACAATGCGGTGCTATTCCTCCCACTGATACCAGAAATAGGGAACTGTTCCTCCAAATAAAATCAATTGTGGGGTAATACTAACCTTCATTGATAGCAGGACAATTTCTACTCACAGCAGCCACAGTCAAGCCCCCCCTAAAGCCTGAAGGATGGTAAACTGGCTTTTTGTTTAGAAAATTTGGAGACTCCTGGCCTAGAGGCTGCAGGCTGAAAAACTGCCACTTGTCCACACCTGGCAAGTAAATGGTGGATAAGGATGGAAAATAATATTCTACCCAGGACAGGATTTGTTTCTTTCTGAATCTGAATTGGATAACCCTTCAACAGTATAGCCCAATGCCCAAGGACAGCCTGATTTCCCAAAGCTCCAAGATGTTGATCAAAAGGAGATTTCTCCGACATCCAAGTCATTGAAAAGAGTGCCCAGGATTCATAACCAGCTCAACCGACTGACATTTGTCATGGTGATCTTCCAAATGATCGGAAGGAATGACTCCAATTCCACAGCCCAATTCTGGAGCTTCCAAGCCAGGAACAACCTGGTCCTTAGTGCCAAATAACGCAGTCTGTCCAGAGACTGGATGAACATATCCCATGACCACAGAATATTGTATTTCAGGGATTTAGAGTGAAACTGGACAAATTGGACAGCTTGGAAGGAAGTTACCTGATCCAGACCTATTATGCAAAAGCAGGGAGAATGAGTGTGGAAGCAGAGTTTGTAGTTTCTCCTGGAAAGGGGGAGGGGGACTCTGAGCTGAGCTTTGTCTAAAACTAGACCCAGATACTCCAAGTGATAAGCTGGCTCTGGCACCGATTCTCATTCTCAAACTGCAAGCATCCCACAGGAAACATAGGAAATAGTGGAATATGAACTTACGCGTTCTCTATGCCCACAGAAGCCAGTGTTTCTCCTTGGTGAAGGGATATGACAACAGAACTGGTGAATTTCATATGAAATTTTTGAGCTCGAACAAAAATATTCATAGGTTTGGAGATCCAAGATGGGGCTGAAAAATCCTTGGAATAGGAAACGTGAACAAATTGGAATAAGGCCCTTGCAACTATTTTTCCACAGAAACTGGGGCAAAGACATTTTGATCAAGAAGACCAGAGAGGGCAACCTGAAGATCTGTTGAATCTGTTCAGTAACACAGAAAGGTCTGAAGTGAGAATCTGAGGAGGGGGCTGGGAGCAAAAAAAAACTTTAGCTTGTAATCTCAAACCACTTCCTGCAATTAAGTATCTGAGATGCAAGCTGTCCAAATATCCAAGAGGACTAACCAAAGTCCCCCCACTTTGTCTGAGGGTTTGTCAAACTTGGAGCCAGGCTTTTGTCTGGAATTAGAAGTAGAATACAGAAAAATACTTTTCTAAACTGCCAGCAAGGTATAATCCTTCCTAGATTATGCTTCTTTGGCTGAGGGAGAAGGGTTCTCTTGCCACCAATAGCATTCTTGAAAATGGTATCTAGAGTAGATCCAAAGAGATGTTGTCCATCTAAGGCCATGTGGAGCTAGTGATTCTTAGATGCAGGTTCAACGTCCAACATTTTAACCAAAAAGTGTCCTGTGCATGTAAACGGACAAGAGATACAGACAGGAGAGAAGACGGGAAACCTCCAGCAGCCCATTACAACTGTAGCTTACAGTTAATCCATTTGCTCAAAACATTCTCTAGTCAAGTGTTCATCTGCAGTAGTGACCAGATCCCTTTTAAATAGACTCTGGCCAGTCAAGAGTGTGGCAAAGCAAAGTCCCAGCTAAAGCTGGGTGAAAAGCAGTTTTCCTATCGGGAAAACAGGATTCCAAAGAGGGTCCCCATTGGCTTACAAGTTGGGTTCGTAAAGACAGGCTCATCTTCCAGTGGAATGGTGGTAGATTTGTTAAGGCAGGACACTGCCAGATCCACAGCGGGGGGAAACCACTTTTCAACAAAGCCCTTTTCAAAACATTTCAAAGCGAATAAGAGTTTGGAGAAGAAAATACCTTGTCAAGGGGTTTCCACAATATATAGAAAATTACTTGGAACAGCGGGTGCATCAGGAAAGTCTTGGTGGTCTTAGGGTCTCTAAAATACTGGAAACAGCACCGGTAGAAGCAACAGGCTGATTCTCAGAGTGGTGTGCAACACATCAACAAGAGCTGAAACAACCTTTTCACTTTTGGAGTAATGGCAGAAGACAGACTTGTCTGAGGCAAGGTTGTCCGAAAAGGACTGGAGTGACTCAAAATCAGACAGAGCCTAAGTGGCCTAGGGTTCATAGGTTACAGAAAGATCACATACAGAATGTGCAGGGGAAGGTGCTTGGGGCCTCTGTGTTTAGAGTCAGCGAATAACTGGGTGATTCGGGCCATAAAGTCATAAATGACTAGTAGAAACCTCTTGCGAAAGGGTAGAGCCATCCACACCTGATGGAGGGAACATAATTCCAGGCTGCAAATGTCAGCTGCATCAGTGGGTTTGCTGCAAGCAGCACAAGAGTGAATATAAAAATGTGAGATGCGGCACCCAGAAAAGCAGGACTGTCCACCCTCTGTCTAGAATTAGACATGCAGTGACTGCGAGAAGGTAAAGATCAGGGTACGAGGCAAGGTCTCAGGTACTCCAGAAACCCAACCACTGGTAGCAATTCAGGGTTGGATGGTCGAAATGATAGCAGTCACTGTTGACAGTCAACAGTAAACCAAATATCGGAGTTTCATGTGGCTCTTTGCAATGCAGGAGCAACAGCGATCTGAACAAATTATATAGTGCTCAGCCTGTTGGGCCCAATCAGAGTGAGTTATCAGTGACAAGGCAAACTTTGAGGCAGCTACAACAAATCTAGATCTGGAAAGTGTTCTGCTGTATTTGTTACCAGAAAAAAAATCTGGAAACACCTTATGCGGTACCCATTATCACTTGTCACTTCAAGGCTAGCCACACAATGTCCAAGCTACATGCAGTCATATAGGCCAGCTCTAGCAGCAACATCAAAAGGAGTCTTATTTTAGGTAAAATGAAGGAAAAAAAAAACAAAAAACACTAGCAAAATATAGGTTGGTCTTTTCACAGTAGAGCTAAAGGATGCCAATCGTTCAAGGACCCTGAGGCATGCTGGTAATAAGAAGGTTATCCTTGTCCGGGACTACAGCTTTTTGTTTGCTAGTGCCCAATGCTCCTGTAGGCGGCAGTATAACTGGAAGGTTCAGTTAAGACATATCATTTAACTGGCAAGTAAATCGGTTGTCTTTTGGGTAATGCTTAAGACTGCTTATACACAGATATGGGCGCTCATTATGTTGGGTGTTCAAATCTAGGTTTGGTACGAATGTACTGTACGCCTTTCAATAAACCAACTGTTTCCATTATCATCATTATTATACTTGCCTCTCCAAGTCTAGAACACATGACATCCTCCCATCCTTCATCAGGAGGACACTCTGGAATTAAAAGCCAGTCGGCTCCTGACGCCAAGGCAGATACTAAGGCTAGGTACCTATAAATAAAATGGGTGTTTCATATTAAATCAGCCACGTTTGGTCAGAGTATTTTAAGTAATGTGTAAAAAAGGAGAACTGACAGGAAGCAGAATAAAGAAAGGAAACACACACGCACAGATCAAAGCTCATAAAATAAATGTCAACTAGAACAAACTGGAAATAGTGCGAGAAATCTAGATCATGCTATCTGTAACATTACTAGGCAACTGGAAAACTCAAAGATGAATTACAACCATAAAGAGATCTGCTGTTTTGTTTTACAGGAAATGCTCCCCAAAAACATATTTTAAAACTTTAAGTGGGAGTAAACTCCCAATGGACACTTGTACATATAGGTAACCTACAGTTAAGCATACCTACACCGTTCCTTCAGAGCTCTGTGCTGTGGCTGAGACTCCTGCGAGTGACATCATTGCGGCTCGGCCAATCAAGTGGCCAGAGCCCACAAACCCAGAAGAGCAGGTGAAGAAGGAAGCCCTGTCAGCGTTGACAGTGCGCCAATGAAGGGCTTCGTAACGAAGGTAAGTCTTTCATACTATGCTAGTATGTGATGCATACTAGCACATGATGACATTACCTTGCAGGAAGAAGATGTTTGTTTTTTCCAACTTTACTACCGCATTAGTTTAGATATAGTAAATGCCTACACACTGCTGTGTAGAAACATGAGTTACAATGAATTGCCATGTAAATAAGTGAGTGCTATAACCAACAAAAATTGTTCTACTCAACAAAACAAAGACTCAAATGGTTTCCAGTCCTCAGTGTGATATATTTCAGAGAGAAAGAGAGAGCGAAGGAAAGAGCATGCGAGTGAAGGAAAGAGAAAAAGAAGAAAAAAGGGGGGCAAAAAAAAAGGAAGGGGAGAAAAAAAGCTAGCTTTCTTTTAGTGGTAGAAAATTACTGGGAATTTTATTTATTGCTATATAAAAAAAGAGAAAAACTGGATTTTTTGTTACTTACCATAAAATCCATTTCTCTGAGTTGACTGACAGACACAGCTTCTTCTTATCCTTGACCAGGTTGACTTGAGGGTCATAGAGCCACCTACAGAAGTAGTAAACTAGGCCGAAAAAGAACACAGCACTGCCTACGGGAGGTCCTAGCTGATATAAACACCCTTTTTTGCTATAAACAGGTCAATAAGTCCCAATTTAGCACAAGAAAAAATGAACCAACTAGAGGGGTGGGTGCTGTGTACGTCAATGAACTCCAAGAGAGAAATGTTATGGTAACAAAAAAAATACCTTTTTCTTTTACATTTACTGACGGACATAGCTTCCTATTCTTTAGACATCCCAAAGCAGTTCCTCAATGGGGGGTGGGAAACAGGAGCAAACAGGCATCCACCCAGAACCCCTTTGGATAACGAATCAGAGATGTCCAAAACACACTGAAGAAAAAAAAATGCAAGAGCAGAGACCCAGCCCTTAATGGTACATAAGCAAGCTGTGATCAACAACCCATGAAAGGAGGGCAACAATCTGAACCACTGGGAAGGAAAGCAGATGCGTTTGGAATTGTTACATTTTGTGGTGCAAGGCTGTGGAATTGCAACAATTACACGTCAGAGTAAGATTTGCGCACCTCCTACATGGAAGGAATCACCGAACCCGACAACCCCCATCTCTCCCAGACCCTGTCTCCCAATAGGCAAGCTGTCAGCCAAGAATAGTAAAACAGGGAGGAAGGTTGGCCTCTGGGGCACAAAAACTTCCATGCCACCAGGGCATGTCGTGACTAGTCATACCATGCCAGAGCACCAGTGTCAACAGGGCCAGTCTGGAGCCACAAAAAATAAATCCCTTCGGACTCTATCTTGCACAATAGATGAAAGCGAAGCTTGAGAGAAGGAAGGGAATGAATAAGATCAGAATGGCTTCACAGTGCCACCACAGCATCTGTCACATCAGCCAGGGGATCCCTCATTGTGTCCAGATGGGACACCAAAGATCCAATGTCCGGTGTTCCCCACCGCAGCCAGATCTGACGAAACACGTTCGGATGCAGAGTCCTCACCTCTTGATCCAGCATCATACATCTGAGGTGGTCCGCCTACCAATTTTCTATGCCTGGAATGTACACGGTGGAGAGAGACAGTACGTGAAGTGTAATGCCCTCAGCGCTACTGCCAAACTTCTTGTATCACCCTAATGGGTGACACAGGTCACTATGGCGGAGTCCAACTGGACCTTGCCTGGGTGCCGTCAAAGAAGATTCGTCCACTGCTCCACACATAACCAGATCGCAGAAGCTCCAGACAATGACTGGTAGCCAAGACTCCCCCAGCATCCAATGGTCCTGGGCTGACCTCAAACCCAGGATCCCCGTTTCACCAGCCACACCAGCTAGCATCCATCATGACCACCATCCACTGAAGAGGGGGAAAGACTTCCAGGTCCAAAAATACAGAGAACGAAACCACCAGAAGAGAGGGGGCCTGGCCAACCAACCTACACAAACCTGGTCTTCCAAGGACGCAGGAGGCTTCTCCCACTTGAACAAGATTTCCTGCAGCAGAACCTTGGAGTGGAACTGCACATACGAACCGCCTCGAATGTTAACACCATGAGGCCTAGCACCTGCATACAAAAATACAGGAAAAAAACCGCTAGTGGATCAACAGCAACCAAACTGTAGTCCAGAGTTGTTGAAGCTCATCCATACTGTAAGGAGAAACAACTTGGACTGGGCCGAATTGAGAACAGGAATGGGATTTCTCGAGGTTCAGAGCCCATCTAAACTCCTGCAAGTGTGCATCTTGATCGCCACATAGTCCAGATAGCCTATCACAGCAAACCCCTAAAGTCCCGGCAACACCAAAACCGGAGCCAGCGCTTTGGAAAGCTCTGAGGATCGCAGGCCAGCCCAAAGGGAGAGTCACAATATGATAATCCACATCCCTGAAAGCAAAAGAGCAGGAAGTGCTGACACCTGGCACAGATAGGAACACTCAGGGAGCCAAGAAATTCACCTGAGGCAGGGGTGCCTCCACTGAACTGGTGGATTCCATCTCGAACTTCTGTACCCTCACAAAGCAATTCAGGGTCTGAGGTCCAGAATCAGACAAACCAAAAACAGGTTGAAAGAAAACTCACAAAACCTCTCCAAATCCAGAACCAGGGCAAATACTCCCCAGAGAAGCAGGTCTTGCTCTGTACAGAGATGAAAAATGGAAGGAAAGAACTTGACTAGCAGACAACTAAATTCTTTGTTGTAGCTTGCCAAAACCATTTGTAGACCCAATCGACAGAGAGCAGCTATTAAGTTTTTTATATTTATATATTTTAACACACACTTACACATAAACACCGGCATGTGAAAAAGGAAGTATGCCTAATGGCAGTTGTTGACCAACTTTAAAAAGATCTTGATTCAAGTGTCTACAGGTAAAAGGTGATCTACTTCAACAAATAACACATAAATAACATGGTGTATTGGTGTATTAATTTTCATGACCTAATACAATGAAAATGCAGAGTTGTCATATGTAAAAAGTAAGTACACCCCTAGATCATCACCACTTCAAATCCACTTAAATAAAATCGGGGGTTCCAGATTGGGTGTCAATGGTTAGGACCCCCTTAGGGAGTATGCAGTTGGGACCAATCTTTTAAACCTTAAGAGCCGATTCACACATTTGCAGTGCAGATTGAAGCTCAGTTTTCACAGCTAATTGATACAATAGTTGTTCACCGGTTCATACCAGGTTCAGGACAAGATTATCCTGCTCACACATATGTAGTTTAGAAACGGTTCACAAGAAGTCAATAGATTGTAATCTGCACCTGAACCACACTGTTAAGAAATTGGACAGGACTTTTTTTCAAATCGCACTGAATCCGCACTGCCAGTGCACTGGGCATATGTGAACAGGCACCATAGGAAGCAATGTTTTTTCAAGTGTCATACAGATTGTACGCGGTTCAAACTGCATCCAATCTGCATATATGTGAACTGGCACTAAAGTGATACTAAAAGGTTCACTTTGTTTCTTAAACAAATATACACATACTTACCTGAACAGAGCAGCCCCGATCGTTCCTCTTCATGAGTCCCACGCCAGCACTCCTGACCCCTCCTCCCTGCTGAGTGCCTCATTCTCACTCCCTAGCTTCTCATAGACATACAAAGTGAGGTGCACCCCTGCCCTCTCATCACTGGCTGTTATTGACAGTAGTGGGAGTCAATGTTGAGAGAGAGACACACACACACACACACAATAGAGCCACTGCTGTCATGCAAATCACTGGATTGTGATTGGCTCAGGAAAGTATTGGGGGGGGGGGGGGGAGCTGCACACTGAAAGATTTTTTTACCATAGAATGCATGAAGGTGATAAAAACCTTCAGCCTTTAGGCTGCATTCACACGTGGGCTTTTTTCATCGATCTTAAAATGCTCTGCTAAAATGACAAATCACGAAATTGCGTGTTCAGGTGCCATTCATTATAATGGCAACACAAAACCTGGTGCGATTCTGCCGCAACTGTCACATGATAATTTTTTTTTTTTTAATTTAAATTTTTATTTATTTTCCATATAAAATACATATTTCATCATATTTCTCATACAAAAACCATTTTCATATCATTAAATACATTTCTTACTATCTTTATTCCCATTTACCTTCCCCCTCTATCTAATTTTCCCTCCTCCCTAAAAAACCTCCCTCCCCCCATATAAACCCACCCACTCTGCATTGTTCTATTACCTCCTTTCCCTACTAGAATATAGGATATATAGATACTTCCATCTTTCTCACATTACTACTTCATATATTTCACCATAAATTCTTCCCATTTACTCCACCTCTTAGAGAACAACCCCATCCTGTCTTCCTGCATATAACACAATCTCTCCATCCTACATATCTGATTCGTTCTTTCCACCCAATCCTCTATCTTCGGCACCTCTGGTCTATGCCAAAACGTAGGTATCAGACCCTTCGCCGCATTCAGATAGCACCATATACCCGAGTCCTTGTATTTATTTACTGATAACTCTGTACTACGTAGTAGACATACTTCAGGGTCCAGTCCTATCTTTATCTCAGAGATATTCTCAATTAGTTGGACAATTATCTCCCAGAAACCTTGGATCTTCGGGCACTCCCACCATATATGATATAACGTGCCTATTTTTCCACATCCCCTCCAACACTCTAGTGAATTTTGCCCACATATCTTATACTCAACCTTCAGTGTAATGTGCCATCTCGTTAAACACTTATAATTTACCTCCACCTCTCTCATACTTATATTCTCGTGTATTATTCTATATATTTTCCTTTGTTTATCTTCATCTATCTCTATTCCCAAATCTCTTTCCCAATTTATTATATACAATGGCTTTGTGTAAGTGTCTAACTCCGTGAGGATCTTATAAATTTTTGCCGTGCCACGCCTCCCGTCACCTCGTGTTTCTAACAACCTCTCAAACAGATTCCAATCCTTTCTCGATCTCAACGGTTTTGGAAGGTTTCTGACAAAATATTTTAATTGGTGATATCTCCACTCATCTATTTTAATGAAGAGTTCTCTTTTATCTTTTATCAAATCCTTAAGTGTTCTCAATTCCTGTCCTTCCATAATATCTCTCAATTGAATATCTTCTTTTTTAAACCATTTTTCTATGCTCTCCTCCTTAGGAGGAGGAAAATAATCCGTGTTCCTCAGTGATATTAATTGTGAATTAAAATCCCATTTCATAAGTTTGTGCAATTTATCCCAAACCTTTAAAACATTTAATGTAAAAACACTTGTGGTATCTTTTAACCCTCTATATTGTGATGGTGCCCATATTATTCTACTCAAGTTAACTCCACTTAATTCATTCTCAATCTGAACCCACCTTTTCCCCTCTGAATTATGTGTCCAGTCATACATTCTCGCTAGGACTACTGCTCTATAATACCTCTTAATGTCTGGCACTCCCAAACCTCCCTTCTCCTTTTTTCTACTTAACAAGTCATATGATATTCTAGGTTTTTTATTTTTCCATATGTATTTTGTTAACATCCTTTTTATTACTTTAAAAAAAACCTCCGGGATTTTAACTGGAATCATCTGAAATTTATAGAGGATTTTTGGTACAATTATCATTTTTATCAAGTTTATACGGCCTATCCAAGACGGATTGCCTCCTCCCAATCTCCTTAGTTCCTCCTTGATCTCATTTAGGAGTGGGATATAGTTTAATTTATACAGGTTCGTACATGAAGCAGAAAGTTTAACCCTCAAATACTTTATCTCTCTATTTTTCCATATAAAAGGGAATTCTTTTTGTATTTTTTCTTTTTCACTATTTGGAAGGTTTACATTTAAGATCTCAGTTTTTGTTGGATTGATTTTCAAGTTTGATAGCTCCCCATAATCCTTTAAGTTCTTCATTAGATTTGGGAGTGTTATCCTAGGATTTCCCACATAAAACAACAGGTCATCCGCAAAGGCAGCTACTTTATGTTCAACTTCCCCTATCTGCACTCCTTTTATATCTATATTCTTCCTAATAGTTGTCAATAAAGGTTCCAATGCTAATACATACAACAGTGGGGACAGTGGACATCCCTATCTAGTTCCATTTGACATCCCAATAGGTTCCGACCTCTCTCCATTAACCATGACAACCGCTGAGGGCTCTCTATACAACTTTCCTATCCACTCTCTCATTCTTACTCCCATACCTAGAGTTTCCAGGGTATCCATCATAAAGCCCCAATCTACTCTATCGAATGCCTTTTCAGCATCGATCGAAAGCACTACTATCAGGGTTTTCCCCTTCCTAGCTTTTTGGATAAGCAACAGAGTTCTCAGCCCATTGTCTCTACTCTCCCTCCCTGGAACAAATCCTACCTGATCCCCCTGGATCCATTCTGGCATTAAATCTTTTAGCCTATTTTCTAAGACCTCTGCGTATAACTTACTGTCTATGTTCAAAAGTGATATCGGTCTATAGCTAGAGCACTGAGAAACATCCTTCCCTTCCTTTTGTATCAGCACCACATGGGCCTGTAAGGATTCCCGTCTCATCTCCATCTCTCCTCCCAGGGCATTCATATATTTCTTCAATTTGGGTATTAACAAGTCACTGTATTTTTTATAGTACCTCACTGTATAACCATCTGGGCCTGGGCTTTTTATTACTTTTTAATGCTCTTATTATTTCCTCCTGCGTAATTTCCAAATCAAGGGAATTCAGTTGGTCTTCACTTCGTTTCGGTAGCCCTGCGTTTTTTAAATATTCCCGTCCTTTCTTCTCTCATTTCCGCTTATATTTACTGGATCTTGGGAGGCAATATTATATAGCTTGCTATAGTACTCTTTAAACACCTTAATGATCTCTTTAGTAGAATATACCATTTCCCCGTTGGAGTTTTTTATTTTCTCTATATAGTTCCTATTTTTCTTTTTCCTCAAGGCTCTCATTAAATATTTTCCTGGTCTATCTCCCCATCTATACCTCTCACTTGCAACTTTATTAAAAACTCTTCTCTTCTCCTCCTCCATCAGTAGCTCTATTTCTTCTTTTTTATGACCTTCTGTCTTATTTCTTCTGATCTTTTACTTTTATGTATCTGTTCCAGGTCAAATATTTCTTTTAGCAGCCCAGTAAGTTTTTCTCTTCTTTCCCTTTTCTTTTTTGCCCCGGACGCAATCAATATACCTCTTATATAGGCCTTATGGGACTCCCACACTGTAGCCACCGACACCTCCTCTGTCTCATTCTCTTGAAAAAATCTTTCAATCTCTTCTCTGATTTTCTGATCCACCTCCTGATCTAGGAGAAGAGCCTCGTTCAACTTCCAGCCTATCCCACCTGTCGTTCGTCTTCCCCACCTCACTTTCAGTGTAACAGGGGCATGGTCTGAAAGGGACATCGTCTCTATTTCTACTTTATCCACCATTTCTATAAGTTGATGATCTACCAATATATAGTTCAATCTGGAATACATCTTGTGTGCTTTGGAGAAGAAGGTATAGTCTCTCTCTTTTCCATGAGTCACTCTCCAAATATCCACCAGTTGACACTCATGTACCACCCCCTTCAGGTTTCTCAGAGCTCTACCTCCCTCTCGCTGCACAGAAGAGGTCGTATCTATTTGTGGGTCCATACATAAGTTCAAATCCCCTGCCACTAGCAAGCGTCCCTTCTTAAAGGCCATCAGTTTTCTCAAAACTCCCTTCAGATAAACTTCTGGTCTTTTATTTGGGCAATATATATTCACAATTGTACATTCCTGCTCTTGTAGTCTACTCTTCAAAAACAAAAATCTCCCCTCAGGATCTACCTCTCTTTCTTCTATCTCCAGCCTTATATTTTTGCAAACCCTATTGCTACTCCCTTGGCTCTCTTGATTGGGGAATCCGCATAAAACCATGTTGGGTAATTTCTAGAGTACAGCTTTATATTTGACTTCATCTCAAGATGCGTCTCCTGCAAAAATACCACCGAAGCCTCTCTATGCTGTAGCTCCTTGAATATTTTAAATCTCTTCCCAGGACAGTTCAATCCCTTTACGTTATATGTTATAAATCTTAGATCTTCCATATGTCTTATATCCCTAATTTTTTATTTTTCCCTTCCATCATGCAGAGTGTTAACCCTAAAACCCCTCCCAACCCCCTCTTCTTTCTAACCATGTCCCTCCTCCCCAACCCCTCTCCCTCCACCTCCCCTCCCCCCCCCTTTTTAGGCCTTTAATTTGCCTATCAATCATTTGTGGAGATAAATCCACCTTTGATTTAATCCTCAGGGCTTCACTCCTCCCAAGGACGGCCTCCCCTCTATCCATATCCCCCCGTGGCCCCCACTTTCTACCAAGACAATTCAAAAATGAGGAAAAAAAAAAGGAAATAGGCCGGGCGGGTGAGGGAAGAAGAGGAGGACAAAAGAGATACAAACAACAAAAAAAAAAAAAACACACAACTCTCTCCTCCCCCCCCCCCCCCAATCCCTCCCCCCCACCAGCTGCCAGTCTTCTTGTCTTTCAAATCTAATTTCTCCCAGTTCTTCTTCCCAGCCGATAATTTCCGTTCTTTGCAATTTCAGTCTATCACAAAAAGTTCTCATATCCTCTGGGAACCTTAAATAAGCTGTAACTCCGTTCTTCCATCCTATTAAACACTCTGGTATCCCCCATCTATATTGAACATTCTGTTTTTTCATTTGTTCTAGCAAGGGTCTCAGAGCTCTCCTCCTCCACAAAGTCTCTGGTGATAAATCCGCATATATCTGGATATCTATTTCTCCATACTTAATTTCCGATTTGCCCTTAATTTTCCTCCAGATTTTTTCTTTTTCCTGTAGATCATAGTAGTATATCTCTCGGCCTTTTCTTCCCAAGATGGGGTTTCCCTTTTCTAAAGGTTCCTTCTATTTTAGTCCTTTCCATATCAGAGTTTCCCATTATAGAGTTTAGTATTTTACAAGTCTCCTCATACAGAATTTCTCCTTTTTGGCTTTCTGGGACCCCTCATATCCTGATATTTCTCCTCCTTTCTCTGTTCTCTTGTATTTCTGCCTTGTACAGTAATTTTTCCTGAATTTTCCCCATATTATTTATCTTCTTTTTTTAATTCTGATATAATCTGGGTCTGATTTTTAACTTTCTGCTCCGTTTCTTCCACTCTTACCAGCAGCTGTCCCAGATCATTCCGAATATTTACCATTTCTTGCTTTATTGTTTTCTCTAGTTCTTTGAACATTTCTGCCATCTCTTTTTTGTTTGGTATTTGTAAAATCTTTTTCTAACTCTATATTTTCTGATATTTGCTGATTACTAATGTCCAGGTCCAGTGACTGTCTGGGACTATTTTGCGGACTAGATACTATTTCTCCTTTTCCATTTCTACTCTGACGCCTTTCTGGGGTCACATTTCCCTGGGACGTATATTTTTTGATTGTGCCAGTTTGGGTCCCCTTAAGGCCACCCCCCTTTGTACTTTTATTTTTCATTTCTTCTGAGACTTTCACTTTCTTTTTTTTTTTTTTCTCTGGGAACTCGTCGTTAGAGAGAGACAGCCTTTTACATGCAAGTCCCAGTCCTGTCTATTCACATTTTCTTTTAGCCCTTTCTTTCCCCAATCTTCTTCTCAGACTTTCTCTTCTTCTGGAAGTCCCCCCTATTTCTCTCACGTTCTGCCTCCCCAACAACTCAATACAGGATTCATGCATACAGCCACAGCCGGTCTCACTCACCCCTTAACGTTTCTCTTCCTGTGAGATAGCATCGGGCTCTTTTCTTCAGTCCATACAATATATCAACCTTTCTTCTTTTCCTCCTCAGGGGGGCACCCCATGGTGACGCTGGAAGTTGTATTGTTGGGTGTGGCAGAGAAACGCTGGGAGTTGTAGTACAGGGGGGGTGTGAAGCACTGAGAGTTTGGAATGCTAGGGATTATGGTGCAGAGGGCTTTGACAGCATTATAAATTTATAGTGAAGGGGAGCTGGGCCCCTGTAAGTTATGATGACGCTGGGAGTTGTAGTGCTGGGGGGTGGCCAAGGAGTGCTGGGAGTTGTAGTGCAGGGGGGGGGTGTAGAGCACTGAGAGTTTGAATTGTTGGGGGTTGTAGTGCGGAGGTCTATAGGAACGTTAGGCGAAGATAGTGAAAGGGGATTGAGGCCCCTGTAGATTACTATGGAGGAGTCTCCTGTCCAGAGGGCTAGAATCGCCTCTGCCCTCCCTCCCCCTTATCACACCGTATCTCTCCTCTCCGCAGCTCCCTCTCCTTTCTCCAAGCTAGTTGGGCGGCAGGCGGCTCAGTGTCTCTCCCACCGTCAGATGCCGGCCGGCTTCCTCGCCTCCCAGTAGTGCACTGCGGCCAGCCACACACTCGAGCCGCGCCCCCTCACTCCTCTGCACCCAGCCACGGCTTCCCTGCAGAGCTGCCTCCCGCTGGTCTCCAGCCTCCAAGTCCCCCTTCCCGCGGGCTCCCGCACGTCCTAGGGTGCCCACTGAGCAGGGGTGAGTATTATCTTACTTGATGTTCCTCCATACCGGTTGTATCTTGGGAGCCTGGAGGGGATCGGACAGAGGAGGTTGAGCCGAGAGTTCCTACCTCGGACTCTCCTCGGCCGCCATAGTTAGGCTCCGCCCCTCCGTGACTGCTTCTGTGATTGATAGATGTAGAGATCTGTGAACACCTAGTTTCATGTGGTCACATGATAAATTGCGCTGCAATCGTGGCAAACCACATTGTACAAAGAGTGTCACCCAAAAGAAGTTCAAAACTTCTTTTGGGTGACATGCTTTGCTTGATGTTGTTTTCTGCGATTGCAGCGTGACAATCATGGCAGACCCGCACCGTTTTTTCAGGTGCCATTCATTTTAACACACGGTTCCATGATCTGTCATTTTAGCAGAGTGTTTTGAAATCATGGGCAGAATTGCAGTAATTCTGCCTGCGATTCAAAACCCCCATGTGTGAATGCAGCTTTAGAACCACTTTAAATATCTAAAGTATGGTCTTTTCCTTGCCAGAAACGTGTTGTGACAACATGATCGATCAGTAAAATACACACAGAAAGAAAAAGTTGTGGATGCCTACATGTCTAGCAAAGGAAATATTTACAAATGTTGTCAAATGATTTAAAATAAATTACTCCACTGCTGGGGGAAAAAACACTCTAAAAGCAGCATAGATTTCAAAACAAATGATAATTTTCCTTCAGCTGGCCCAGCAAATTCAGCCCAAGTGCTGACTGATCTAAGAACCCCAAAATTTTGCTGCGGGGTGTTTAGGTAACACGTGCAACAGCTGGGAGCAAAGTGAATGCATCTAAAATTACAAAGCGATTGCACCAATTTAACCTGCATGAGAGGTGTGTGAAGAACAAGCCTTTGTTCAAAAAGAAAATTTGTTTAACACCATAGTTTGCCATTGAACATATAGACAAACACAAGGTCTTCTGGAACAATGTGCAGAAGACTAATCAATCAAAGATATAGCTGTTGGGTTTGCAACTTAACATGTCTACTAATACAATAATGGTTGCTTTGCTGGTTCAGGGCCTGGGCAGCTTGCATTTACTGAGCTTTGTAACTAAAATGGTTACCGAAAAGTGAATTACAGGGGAACAACTCGAACAATACTCAAATACAGATATGTGAACTGTTTTACTAGCCAAAGATATTTCAACACCAGTCTCTGCCAGGCAACAAATCCAACTGCTGGACCTCTGAGCAGACTATACTGCTACTGCACAACACAGCATGGTCGGTAGCTAGCCAATGTTTTACTACAAAAGAAAAAAAAATATTTTGTTTACCCGCAATGCCGTCCCATCACTTCCAGCACAAAAGTCCGTTGATGACTACAATGAGAAAAACATTTTTGCATTATCTAAAAATGTGAAGATGTTACAATTAACATCACTAACACGAATAGCAATGACATACAAAGGGGAGGCCATAATTGTTCCTTATATGTACAGGCTTTGCACTGCTAAACAGCATTTATGTTTTACTTTTCCTTCTCAGAGTAAAAGTGTATGAGTCATTGAAAAAAATTTAGGGCACGTTTGCTGATAACTTATTTTCACAGGTATTAATGGAAATGAAAAATAATTGCTCTTAGCCACATAGTATACACTAACCATAAATCTGAATGTGTAATCTCTATACAAATCACTGCAATCTGCCACAACTTTGTAGTAGAAGCCCTACAAAAGCAAATCTTTAGTCAAGTAGGCTCGCATACTACATAATTGTTATATCTAAAGATGATAATCCAATCAGATAACTGTGTTTCATCAAATTAAGTGATCCTTCTAGATTCTAATCTGAAAAATTCAATATTTTATAAATTAAAAAAAAGTAGCATAAGCAATTCAAATGTTAGTCATAAAAAATATACTTTGTTTTTAAAGGATAAGTTCACCTTTCGTAACATGTTACACCCATATTCAGGGTGTAACGTGTAACCTGTTACCAATAGAAATGCCCCCGTACCTCCCAATCCGCTTTGTGACAGCTAGCGGGGGGGGGGGGGGGGGATCTTCTCCTCCCAGGTTCACATATACTAAAATATACACACAAATGTGAATAGTTTTTTTTTATCTGAACGTTTTCATAAAGTAAAACCTGTGCTGTGAGAAAATTCACAGCCTTCAATTGCTGCGATCTCCTAATGAAAAAGATAGTTGCTTGGGTATAATGCTGATTCAGTGGTTACAGTACTCTTGAGTCAGTGACCTGGAACAGGTATACAGATCAAAAAGTTCACTTGGTTAGTCAATGCCTCAGGAAAAAAAAAAAAAAAGTAAAAAAGAACTGAAGCTGCTGGATAATAAGCCAGAATCTAGCATTTTCAAGGTCAGCAATTACAGCCTACAAGTTACCCTCAGCTCCTCTCCACACAGGTTTCTGTTGAGCAATAAGTCACAGGTCATTACAATTTAAAATCACGTGATTTGTGTGCAATTTCAGCACGATTTATGAAGACTTTATTGCTACTTGTGAAAATTTTCCACAATTTCTTGCAATTTGCAGAGCAATTTACAATTATATTCCATGTATGTGAAATCGCAACAAAACTGCGGAAGAAGTAATCCAAGAACTACTTTAGAAATCGTGCTGCAGCAATTCACAAATATTAAGACACTGACATTCACATTCATTAGATGCGATTTCAGGTGCGATTTCAATTCCCAAATTGCACCAGTATGACCGGGCACTTATTGTACAAGTTACTGAAAAGTGAAATGTTTGATTAAAGTAAGCCTGTCAGCACAGGGTCCTGTGAATGTTAAAATAACCAAAAAAAAAAAAAAAAAAAAAGTTACCTGCAAAAAAGAAGACTGCCATTTATGATGGTCAGCTGTTGAAAGATAAATATATGCAGTCTTCTTTTTGCAGGTAGGACAGAGTCTCTTTAATATCAAATTTAATTTCAAGATTTCAAAACATCGAAACTAACATGAATTATGACATGACAACTGCACAACTTGGTAGCCTTAAACATGCAAAATAGAGTTGTAGGCTTCTAAATGAGTAATTTCCTGGTGGTATATTTCCTACGTTACCTCTACAGTAAAAACTATGACCATTTTGTCTATGAACAAATGAAAATGAATCAAAACTGCTTTGCTCACCTTTGAGCAGTAGTTGTGATTGCATCAATTACTTCCATTATTCTGTGCAATGCTGAATCTGTCCCAATTGTCATATCTGTACCACAGAAGTCATTGTCAATTGACCCGACAAGACCAACAATATTCAAATGAGTATACTTAGCAGCAACAGCTTCAGTTACTTTTTCTGAAAGAAAGAGAAAAATTAAGAGTTATGTTTACATAGTAGTCACAGTTCATACAATGTCAAAATTCCAGTAAAATCTAGCACAAACTTTGCTGTACTCGTGTGGGGACTGAGATGCCCTTTTTCCTTATTCATTTATCTATTGGGCCAAATATTGCATTACCTGATTTAGAGTCATCCCATATTTCTTTATTATATGGCATACATTACACAATGATTTTTATAAGTGCTATGTATCTGAACATACAAACTTGGTGGAATAGGAGGGGCTAAAAAAAACAAGCCAAATGTATTACTTAACCAAGCACTTTCCAAGTCTCCTTCAGGACTATATAGAGTTAACAAAGACACAGGGAAATGTGTTAGAAAACATCTGTCTAGTTAAGCCAATTGTTCTTTTTCCTATGGAAAAAAGGAACAATTGAACAATTATCAGTTATATGTGCCCCCAACGATCTTCGGTGGAACTGCAAAGATGATTGCAGCAGATTTGGAAACAGAGCTTTCACGATGGACAGATTTCATTCTCAGCAAGACATATTCCGGCCTATGACTAGTTTTAAACTGCATATACTCAATAAAATGACCATGAAAAGAGGTGGTATTGGAGGGTGCTGTTAAGCAGCCACCAAAGATGGCCACACATTAGACTGGCTCTTCACTGCCCGGGTGTACAACATCACCTAAACACCTTTCAGTGATGCGGCTAACACCCTGCACCCCATCCTTGGCTCTCCTGGAATCCTGCAGTCCTGCCTGGAGCGTCTTACTGGCGCAGATCGCAGGGTCTCAGGCCCCTGTCACCAGAGGTACCGCTCCACGAACGGGGGAAAATGGTAGCTGCCACCACCTTGCGGTCTGAGTGACTACCCCCGGCCTGCAGCCTCATTGCAGGCCAGCACATCCGCCCAGCCTAACTCCGCTTCTCGCCCACTCTACGGCTTTCACCCAACCCTTGCAGCCTGTCTGACATGGCAGAACTGGGCCTCCGCCTCCTCTCCTCCACGCCAGCTATCGGCTCTTTGGGCCCCTGCAGCCACACAGGCCTAGCAAGAGACTGACACAGCTGGTGGGCGGACTGTACCCTAAAGGAGGGATGCACAGACACCTCCAACGTGGCCTAGGTACCGCTGAAGCCCACTGCCCTCCTGATCCAGGCCTTCTGCAGTTGGGAAGGGATGGACGCCCCCACCACGGCACCTCCACTCCACAGGCCGGCGGTGTCCAGATCCTTCCACCTGTTGCCCACTGCTCTCCCGATACTACCCGAGCCTGTTCTTGCCTACTCCTATACCTTGGTCCTTGGCTGCTGTCTGCTTCCTGTGAGCCTTGGAGGGTTTAACTCCCTGCATGCTACAGGATACTTGTGCCACCTGACTCGCTGGGGGAACTACAGTGCCCTGTCCACCCAATTAGACCAAGGCCCTGACTGTGCTCTGCTGGACTCCATCACTAGACTTATTTTCAGCGCTTTTCCTAATATCATATGATCTTGCTGCCTCTGGCACTGTATTGCAGGCATTGACACTCCTTGGAGCTATCCTTCTTAGCGACCACTACTGCCTCTGGACGGTTCCTCCTCCAGGCACCCCTGACTCCCCTGGGACCATTGGGAAATATTCAACTTCTACTCTGGCCAAACCAACGGAATCAACGGCGGGCTCCTCTAAAGACCTCAGCTACTTCTGTTTCCCATATAAAATGGACTCTCAGCAACTTTCACCTGAACATCCAATCTCGTCACAAGAGCTTGTATCCCAACTGGACAACTCCTCCAACGACAGTCTTTCTGCCACACAAATTGCAGATCCCAATGTGGGGACAGTTCGAAATTCAGTTCTTCTTGAAAAGTTTAAACTTCTTCAACAGGAATTGATTACTGCAACGGAACAACTCACTACTAAGATCACCCATGAAATAAGGGACATAGGATCTCATATCGATGATCTTGAACACAAAATGGACGATGCTATCCTGGTGATTGATAACCACGAACAAGATATTGACAATATCAAACTGAATCTTGCTTCCACCCTCCACAAACTTGAGGACAGCAGCAAAAGAGGTAACTTCAGGATCAGGGGTCGCCTCGAATTCATAGAGGACTTAAACTCCGCCTTATAACAGAAGCTCATTCCAGGAACTCCAATTTCAAAGAGTGGAATTCCACAGAATCCACAGGGCCCTGAGCCCGAAAAGGCCTGAAGGTCCCCCCCCCCCGTAACATTATAGTCAAACCTACTTTTTATAAAACCAAGGAGGCTGTCATGCAAGTAGCCTGGTCTAAGAGGAACCTGACTTTTCTCACAAATACCTTTGTGAGACCTTCTTTATCTCACAAATACCAAATATTTTCAGATCTGGCTCCGCAAACACTCCTGCAAGGAATTGAAGCCTTTTGCCCAATCATTCCAAAACCCACTGCATTAAATATCGCTGGAACTTTCCATTCAAACTAATTTTGTCCTTTCAAAGCCATCCTTACCACTTTCACCGTGCCAAAAGAAGCTAAAGAAGTCCTTACCAAACTGCAGCTCATGCTCCCAACGTATACTGGCTCAAAAGCCTCTCAATATTCTTCTTGCAAATTTCCTTGCCTTACTCCTCTTTGGGAACCTCTTCCTCGAAAATAACGTCCTGCACTTGCAAACCTAGATCAACTTCTAGACCTGAAGTCCCATATGAAGACTGAATCTCCACCATCCTTCCATTGTTTTTCTGCCTTCTTATTTTATGGGCTGGACCACTATTTTTGGACCTCATGCACCAATTGTGCTCCAGGACAGTCCCATAGATTTTAACATACTAGCTTCTACGCAAGTTCATGACTATGGTCTTGGGTTCTCATTTATCAATATACAGGTTGTGTTTTTCTTTACTTCTAGGAGCTCGCTGCCACCTTCAGGGTCCCCCTAGTGTTTTACAATCTTGTTTGCTCCACTCCATAAGAGCTGTGCCGTAAGACCTTACTATTCAACCAACCTACGACTTTAACCACTAGGTTACTCTAGATTTTGGGTGCTAGACCCAGTTAACCATTTCACCTTTTGGCCCCATTTGGATGGACAGCGACCTCCCACTTCTCTCCACTGGTACTATCTGTATCTGCTCCCGTGTCCGCGCATGAACGTGTTTTGATATCCACTTGCTTCTCCCCCCCTCTTCTCTTATCAAGGTCAAGCAATAGTTTTGCTACTTTTATCTAACAAGTTTTATGGTTATATACTCCAACGTGCACCTGGCTGGTCCCCATCATGGCAGTGCATATGATCACCGCCGTTGATTGCTTAGGCAATTTCTTCTGACATCAGTGCGGTTGAGCCTACTTTTCCTTTTCTTACTGTATTCTCCCTTTCAATCTTCCTTTTTTTCTTGATTTTCCCGCACGCTGAAATGCCTGAGTCTACCATATTTGACAGGGCTGGACCTCTATTGCGTCCTTTAGCTATTTTACCTTCTACCCACTATGATGGCTACCTCCAAATTTGTCGTGGTGTCCTATAATGTACAGGGTTAAAACTCTCTGGAAATTGCCTTCAATTATTATGCCTCATATTGAGCCCATGTTATCGGACTGCAAGAAACCAGATTTTTCACTTCCTCCTTTCCCAAGTATTTCCACAAAAAACTACTCCCAGGTGTTCCAGGTGACCTTTGAAGAAAAACGGAAGGTGTCTTTGTGGCATTTCATAAAAGCTCTCCCTTCATATGTTCCCTTGAAATCGCGGACCCTGCAGGTCAGTATCCAATACTCCAGGGGACAATCTTAGATGTTGAAATTACCATAGTTAACTATTATGCCCCCAATGCTCACCAGTCCAGATTTTTCTCTCACTGCATGTAATTTCTTTGCACAGGAAGGGCACCCTGATCATGATGGGGGACAGTAGAATGGCATTGAATAGACAGGTCCTCCTCTGCTGGTTCCTCCCAGGTCTCTACGAGGTTAACTCACAAACAAAGCAATTCTCAGACCACTTGTCCAAACATGCTTTGATGGATTCCTGGAGGGAGTTTAACTCTAGAGTGTGGGATTATATTTACTATTTAGCACCTCATAATTGCGATACATGAATAGCTCACTTTTTCATTCCTCAAACTTTCATCCTGGATATCCTTAACGTCAACATCCTGTCTAGATCCTGGTCTGATCACTCGCCACTCTTACTCACCTGTAAATCGCTGGCTTCAGCCCCTCAACACTATTTCGGGCATCTTAACGACTCCCTGCTAGCTCTTGATGAGACGGTTGGAGCCATCCAGGACTCTAACTGAACCTACTTCGCTGACCATACTGAATCGGCTTCATTCCCCACGATTTTGTAGGAATCTCACAAAGCCACACTTAGAGGGAAACTCATACAACTTGCATCCCGCAAGAAGAAAGAGGGACTCCCATATAGCAACCTTGTCCTCCCGTCTTGCACAGTTGGAAGCCTAATTTAAGGCATTCCGCTCTGTCTCTCCGAGCAAACAATTGGAGGCCACCAGGATGGAACTAAACCTTCTTCTTGACGACAAAGCAGAAAAACAGCTTAGATGGTCCTGACAAATAGTATGCCTGCGCCAATAAGCCAGGCCCGATGCTGGCCAACCTTCTCAAAGCCCAAACCAGAGATACCAAACCAATCAGTTTATGCTTACCCAACAAAGTCATCACAGCCAACCCCTCCAAAATCATGGGGGCTGCGTTATATATCAGCCCCCACAACCTTTTCACAAGGACTTGGTGGATGCCCTTTTCTGTGACATCCATCTCCCCAGCCTATCCCACGCTATGTCAGATGAAAATACATCAGTCATCAACGACAACCGAAATAGTTATGATCCCGAAAAATGGGAAGGATCCCCATAACTTTTGATCCATTTCCCTGTTAAATGTTGACATTGTGTTAACATTATCTTTTGGATAAATGGGGATTCCCGCCTCCCTTCACAACCTGGCTGAGGGCTCTATATCATGGACCCTCTGCTACGGTTCATTACCTCTCTTGACAATCCTCCCTTTTCCCAATCCACCAGGGAACATGCCAGGGGTGTCTTCCTTCCCCTATACTCTTCATTCTGGCCTTAGAGACCCTATTACATCTCATTAGATCTAACCCGTATATCAAAAGGGGTTATGGTTGCCCAACAGTCTTTCAAAGTTAACGCATTTGCAGATGACTTACTTTTGACCTTGACACAACCACATACTACACTGCCTATCTTTTTTCTATCCTTACACGCTTCTCCAAAATCTCCGGCTTAGTAGTAAACAAGGACAACTCATCGGCCCTTAATGTCTCTCTCCCTGAGGCGGAGATCACCTTATTAAAACAAAACTATAACTTCATCTGGCCCGTTTCCCACTTAGAATATCTCAGGATCCCCCTTACCAAATCCTACCACAACCTCTACGAGGCCAATTACCTCTACGAGGCAGAGATTGGGAGCCAGGTCTTCTCGTCTGACATCTGTGCCTAACCTCACAAATGCGCTTCTGGAAGAATGGTCAAACATTACTACAGACACACTCCTAAACCTTGTAGACAGCCTTCCCAGAAGAGTTGAAGCTGTTATAGCTGCATAGGGTGGGCCAACTCAATATAGAACTCTACGGACTAAGACTGGGATGCCATTAAAGTTCATGTGCGTGTAAAGGCAGGAGTCCCAGTACTTTTGGCAATATAGTGTATGTACTCTTGGCGGCTAAACAATCCATAGCGAAAGCTTGGAAACAACAGTTCATATGTTGTATGAATGCCCATCGCCAACTAGATTTATTGCTTGTTAATGAAAAGCTCTCTAGCATTCTTTCAGATACCCACGAGAGATTCCTTAATACATGGACTCCATGGATTCAACACGCCCATCCTGATATACCAATAGGCAATTTACTTTGTGCGTTCCAAATGTTACTACTCTTCTTGCTATTGCCCGATATCAAGGAATAGGTGTATGTACCCTCATCCATTCCTTACACCAATTTATCGAAACAATATGGTTGATGTATCTTTTGACATATTTATTTTGTCACCAATTACAGGTATGTTTTTCCAGTGCATGACTGCTTTTGATCTGTTAACTCTTGTTATATATCTTTGCTTGTACATGATAGCGGTTTTCTAAATCAAAATGTTTTCAATAAAAATGTATTGAAAGGAAAAGGTGGTATTTACTTCAAATAATTTTTAATGAAGACTTAAAGAAGAACTGCACTGCATCTGAGCACCACAAACCAAAAATGTGATTTATTTCACAGCTGATTCACACGTGTGGTGCAGATTGAAGGTCAGGTTTCACTGCTAATTGACTCAGTAGATGTTCAGTGGTTCATATCAGGTTCACATCAGGTCCAGGACAGGATCAGGTCAGGATTTTACCCTGTGCACACATGTGCGGTTTAGAAACGGTTCACATAGAAGTCAATAGCCTGTAATCCGCACCTGAAGTGGTCCGCACTGCTCAGAAATCGTACAGGACTCTTTCAAACCGCACTGCCAGTGCACCAGACATATGTGAACAGGCATTATAGGAAGCAATGTTATTTCATGTGCCATGCGGATTGGATGCGGTTCAAACCGCATCCAATCCGCATATCTGTGAACTGGCACTCATCGTTTATAATCACAATAAACTCACCCATCCATCTATATGTCCATGCTTTATTTTGCTGAGAAATTGCTTTGAAAAACACCCCCTAGCATTTCTGGCAGTGGCCATCTCGAGTAAGGGCAGATGATTCATGTAGCATTAACTTCCTGGAATCCATCTGCCCTTAGCTCAGGCATTGGCTGAGCTGAGAACCCTCCCTTCTCTCCTGAAGACTGCTGGGATATATGTCATCATTTGCTTAGGAATGGAAACCAGGAAGTAACTGAAGAAATGAAAAGTTTAAAATAAGTAAAAATTATACTACACATAATATATATATATATATATATATATATATATATATACACATACACTAAACTATATATACTTTCCTATCCATTTACTGATGCTAGCAGCATAAGGATTAAAAATAGTCCATGTTGACTGAGAGAGTGGTGTTCCGCTTTAAGAAAACATTAACATGGGAGTTACAAATATGAGAGGGTTCTATATCGCTAAAAATCTATTTAGTTGTGATCTCCTGAACATCACTCCATCCTCTTAAAGTGTATGTCTGGGCAAAATAAAAAAAGATTCAATACATCTCTGCAAAATACATTCACATTTTAAAAACACATTTCATCCTTTTTGATGCAAGTATAAAAAATACCCATTTCTCTTGCCCGAAATCCAGTGTGTGCTCCAAGCTTTCCGTTTGAACTCGCAACTCTATCTGCTGCTTTGGAATCTCAATCAACGTTATCAGCCCTACCAGAGTTCTCCCCTGCTGGACTACAGAAGACACCTTAAATTGTAAAGAAGGGAGTATTCTGTAGTCCATCAGAGCATATGAGGGCTGACAACACAGCTTAGCCCTGCAAAGGCACTGTATTGTCAGTTCAAACATCAAGTGCTGGATTTTGGGCAACTCAATAAATAAAATACTGCACTTTTGAGTCTTTAAAGAATAAAACAAGGAGAAATGTGCATATATTTCAGATGTACTGAATAAATTCAGCTCACGGCATGTACAGAAGCAAGTTGCTACCAAAGAAGAAAGGGTAAAGTTGAAATAAAGACTAGCCTGAAAAATGTTTCCCTATATGGGGTTGACGGAAAGCTCCTACAACAAAACAGTAATAAAAGCAGGGTTTCTCCACTGGTATGCTAGGCCATGTGGCTTGTTCTACAAATGACTGTATAATGCTATATGTTAGGAACTTTTAAAGTTCCATTGATGTGCGCCCTGACTTGAATAGTGCTGAAACCACTTTGCCAAATATATGCTTTAACCACTTGCCTACAGTGCACTCATACCCCTTTCCTGCCCAGGCCAGTTTTCAGCTTCCGGTGCTGTCACACTTTGAATGACAATTGCGCGGTCATGAAACACCGTTCCCATATAACATTTTTATCATTTTTTTGAGACAGATAGAGCTTTCTTTTGGTGGTATTTAACCACCTCTGGGTTTTTTATTTTTTGCTAAAAAAAACAAAAACCACTGAAAACTGAAAAAAACAAGTTTTTTCTTAGTTTTTGTTATAAAATTTTGTAAATAAGTGATTTTTCTCCTTCACTGATGTGCGCTAATGAGGCTGCAGTGATGGGCAGTGACAGGCTGCACTGATGGGCACTGATAGGCGGCACTGATGAGGAGGCACTAGTAGGTGGCACTGATGGGCAGTGACTGGTATCACTGATGGGCACTGAAAGGCAGCACTCATATATGGCACTGATAGGCAGCACAGCTAGGCGGCAATGACTGGCACAGATAGGTGGCACTGACTGGCATTGATAGGCAGCACTGATAGGTGGCACTGAAAGGCAGCTCAGATGGGCACTGATATGTGGCATTGATGTGCACTTGTAGGCACTGATATGTGGCATTGATGAGGCACTGGCAGGTGGCATTGATGGGCACTGACAGACTGAGAGGTGGTTAAAAAAAAACATGTTGTGGCATCACCACAATTGTTCTTCCTGTTAAACAGCTAAAAGGCAAACCTTGTTCTTGTCACATGTCAATTTAAAAATACAGTATAAATACATACACATATACTGGTTAACATGTTGCATGCATTTTTACCATGCTGTACCTTTTTTAACAAGCTCCTCAAGCAGACTGCTCCACTCCTTTCGAAAAATATTTGCCCCTGTTAAACTGCCGTCACCACCAATGACACACAAGTTTGTTATGCCATGCTGCACAAGGTTATGGGCTGCAGCCAGACGGCCTTCGTGAGTGGTAAATGCTTTGCATCTGGCACTTCCAATGATGGTTCCTCCCTGTTAAAAAAAAAAAAAAAAAAAAAAAAATATATCACTCTCTCAGTTTTGTAAACCATTATGATCAATCATATACAAACCTATACGTATTTTGTCTGTGGATTTAGCAGTGTGCCCAGAGCATGCACACTGCTACATACCCAGAAAAAAAAATACATATAGGGGACCTTTTTTACCTGCCAAAAGTGTTTGTAGGTTTAAAGGTCCTGAGAATTACACAGTAGAGTCATGAATGAGACCACTTTCACTTTTAACCACTTGCCCTCCTGAGGATTTGCCCCCCTTCCTGACCAGGCCATCTCTTGCGTTACAGCGATGCATTACGTTAACTAACAATTGTGCGGTCATGCAATGCTGCACCCAAATGAAATGTACATCCTTTTTTTCCCCCCACAAATTGAGCTTTCTTCTGGTGGTATTTGATCACCTGTGCGTGTTTTATTTTTTGCGCTATAAAAAACAAAAAATAGACCGACAATTTTGATGGAAAAAAAAAATTATATATATATATATATATATATATATATATAATATTTGACTTTTTGCCATTAAACATGTCCAGTTAAAAAAAAAAAAAAAAAAAAAAATCAAATTTAGTCATAAATTTAGGCCAAAATGTATTCTGCAACATGTTTTTGCTAAAAAAAATCCCAATACATGTAAATTAATTTGTTTACATGAATGGCATAGTGTCTACAAATGGCGTTATAGATACTGGAATGTTTTGGGTTTTTTTTGTTTTTTTTAACAGTAATGGCGGCGATCAGCAAATTATAGCAGGACTGCAGCAGGCATTCTGAGACTGGGGGGAACTGACCTGGTGTCACTGACATCCCCAGTGACACCAATAAAGTGATCAGTGCTAAAAAAAAAAAAAAAACACTGACACTGCACTAATGGCATTGGGCAGTAAGGGGTTAACATGAGGGGTGATCAAAGGGTTAACTGTGTGCTTCGAGTGTTTTGCTGGGGGGTGTTGGTGCTTCACTGCAAGCACACTGCTCTGGATGGCTGGGCGTAAGTATGTATCTCAGCCTCCAGATTGTTCTATAAAAAAAAAAAACCTCCATTACTTCTTGGACATCCCTTAGGTTGGGAAAGCCGTTAAGACACAGGAAGGATTTGGCTAGCTGACCTATTAACTCACACCCTGAACCTGCTCTCCCCCCTCCAGGAGATGGCTCCCACCCTCCACTGTGCATACATACAATCAATGTCAAGGAAAAAACAAACATTCTCACTGAATACACAACTTTAGATCTACCATCAATTATGTAGTTCAAGGACTTGTCTGATTGGATACAGAGTGATTTGATAGATGGCGTGTCGTCCTATTATATAGTTTTGGTAAATGTAAAAGGCACAATCAAATTGTATAGTGTATGGCCACCTTTATACACCCAAAATTAACTATTTGCACTTTCAAAGCCATTCATTTTTTATAGCACCTCAAACGCTAAAGAAAACTCACAATTTGGCAGGTGAAAAAAAAAAGAGTGACCAATGCAGCAAAACGCACAGTAAAAAACATGCAAACCACAACATGCCAAAATGTCCCATGAGCTACTTTGCCATGTGTAGGGAAGCCCACTGAAATCCATGGGTTGTCCTATGCATGTCACGTGAAAAACGAGCCGGAAACATGCGCTCCCACTATGCTAGGTGTGAATGGGGCCTAAAAAGTGAAATTGGTGTGTTTACACCAGAACAATAAGGCTCCATTCACATCTGTGAATGGGCTACGCTATGCGTGATGAGCAAAAATACTTCAAAGCTCCAAAAAAAAAAAAAAAAAAAAAAATGTATGTGGGAAGGTGAGTTCCCGCTACACAGGGATGTGAATAGGGCATGACAGCTGAGTGTTTCCGTCCACTCCCTCCTAAGGATTTTAAGGGTGATCCCATTCCAAAAAATAAATAATGCACGCGGTCCCCCTCCCCCCAAATCCATATCAGACTCTTATCTGAGCAAACAGCCCCACCCCTTCTGATTCACAGTAGGCCACACACCTGTATAAAGCAGATGGCAAGACGGCTGCCGGCACCGCCGTCGCCATCAAAAATGTCCCCCAATGTAATTCGATTACAAGTACCTGACAGGTTGTACAAGTAGGCGTGGCATCATTACTGTGCTGCATAGCTGTGCAGGAGACCCAACAGGTCCACCTACTTCAGGCTGCCTGCAGAAAACTGCAGGAGGAGATACAAGACCAGTCTCCCTGCACAAGTAGAGCAGGAGTGACTGGTCCTAATTACAGGAAACTGCTGCACAGAAGCAGTTTCATACAAATATAAACAATTATAATACCACGCTACAGGTTCTTGCAATGGTGTATATTCAAGCAGATTCTGACATACCACCTGTATCTCCCTGAAACAGTGACATAAACATAAACCAATATAATTGTAGTGCCACACTACAATACACCTCCCTCCTTCAAGAACGCTTTACGTGCTAAATACTCAAACAATGAAACAATAAAACTCCCACTGACAGTAACCCCTTATACTATGTCAATAGATTTCCATGTGTGTACTACAAAGCAACTCCCCCAGCCAAAAATGTTTCCAATATGATCACCATGTTACACTTCCCTCTCAATACCACAAATCAATATGACAAGTAAAACCGTCAAAACAATTGTACAAAATGGAAATGAAAATACTACATAATACGCTGCTACATTATAAAAAATAATGCGTGATGTCCTTAGCAAAGTGCTCTCAATAGTGCAGGCCTTTGAAAAGTGCCTTTGCACAATCCTCCAATTCGTGCTCCCCCCTGTGAAGCCCACTCACCAAAGTTCTAGGACCCCTTTATGAAAAAGTGGGTCACTAGCATTTTATCAACCAAAGCTGTTCTTTGGGGTATGTGTTCCACCAATGCTGGGATTCTTATCCACTTCTTGCTCCTCCACACACAAAATCACAGAATTTAGAAAGAACCAGACAGAGCAGTCTCCAATAGTGTTATACCATTTATTTAAAAATTCTCACAAAACATAAAAAACACACTTTCAATATAAAATGGCTTGTATACAAGTACAAGCAATAACGCTTGGTTGTGCGTCTGGGATGCTCCTCCGGGACTCTTCCTGCGGAAATGATGCAAAAGTCTCCTCCCAATGTGTTTTGTCAGCATGACGTCATCAGGAGAGGCCTTTCTTTTTACTGCCCATTAAAACCTGTAACGAATGCTATTTCACAACTAGTGTTAGTAGTACCTCTGCCTGGACTTTTCCTCCAACAAAAAACACCTATTCATGTCCCTCCATACATTTTTTTAATTATTTAATTGCTTTTTATCATAACCTTTCTCCTGAAATCTCTACACTAATATGTTAGCCTGTTCTTCACAATCCTTGTGAAAATGACAATTTCTACATATCCTAACCAGCTGTCCTTTTGGGACATTGCCAATCCATTTTAGCTGGTGGAAACGTGAAGTGGGTATATATCTATTTCTTTCAGTCTGTTTAAAAAAAAAAGGTCTTATAAATTTCCCCCCCTTCTTTAAAAATGACAATATCATAACAGTCAACACTGTTGCTATTCCGTCCTCTGGAGAAAGATATATCTGTTAATATTAATTTAATTGAAAAGTCCCTGTAATGTTTCTTCTGTATCTTCCCAAAGGATAACCATGTCATCAATGAATCTCTTGTAAAAGTTTAATTGGGGGGTCTCTTCTTACCATATCACCTCCTCCTCCTCCTCCTCCTCCCATTCACTCATAAATAAATTAGCAACACTGGGAGCACTATTTAGAGCACTTCTGAAAGGACAGCACTATTGAGAGCACTTTGGTAAGGACATCACGCATTATATCGTATTATGTAATATTTTCATTTCCATTCTGTATAATTGTTTTGACTGTTTCACTTGTCATATTGGAGGAGGAAGTGTAACACAGAGATCACACTGGAAACATTTTTGGAAGGGAGAGGCGTTTTGTAGTACACGTGTGGAAATACATTGACATGGGGTTTACACTCAATGGTAGTTTTGATGTTTCATTGTTTAAAGAACTTCTTATGTGCCAAGTACTCAGACACTTGAAGGAGGAGGGTGTATTGTAGCGCCACACTAAAATATATGATAATTTCATACTACTTTACTTAACAGACATGGAAGATATACACAAAGCACACCAAGATTCAAAGTATGAATACACAAGACTCTTATTTAGAAAATATTTGCTTATCCCTGAATACAGCATTAAAGTGGTAGTAAACTTGTCTTGTATACTTTTACCTACAGGCAAGGTTATAATAAAACTTACCTGTAGGTAAAATGAATATCTCCTAAATGGTGCATGTTTAGGAGATATTCATTTTACCTACAGGTAAGTTTTATTATAAGTTCTATTTGACAGCCGGCACATGCACTCTAAAGGAATGGCATATGCAAGCCGCTCCTTCAGAACACTGGGCTCTGCTAGTCAGACAGCAGGAGCTTGAGAACCCAAAAGGAAAACCTGGTGAAGATGGAAAACTCTGCAATGGTGTCAGCGTACCGCTGAAGGGCTTCGTTGTAAGACAAGTCCTTCATAATGTGCTACTATGCGATTTATACTAGCACATTATGACATTACCTTGCAGGGGATTTTTTATGTACGGTTTACTACCGCTTTAAAGGACAATTCACTTTTAGGAGCACACTACATGTTACACCCATATTTAAGCTGTAACACGAAACATGCTCCTATGCACCTGCTTCCTGCTGCCAGAGCTCCCCTCTCCCCACACCCACATTTTGAAAATAGCATGGCTGTGTGGGGCTGTGAATGAATAAACTGAATAAACTACAAGTCCCATCTGTGACCACAGCATACAGACTTGTAATATCAATGAACGGATCAGCATGCTCAAACTGCCTACAGCTCAGGAACAGTCTGTCCATACTGACGTACGGCCAGAGATCTAGGCATTGTGTGCAGGAGCTTGCTCTTCAGGCTCAAGTAAAAATAAATAATAAAGGCACATTTTTTCCTGCAAAAATATGTAAATGTATTATTTGTTTCACAAAAGGTGAACTTAGCCTTTAAGGATTTTACAACTTTTACCATTTAATTTTGATATTCAGAAACACATCAGGGAAAAAAAAAATACTTTAACATAAAAAGCTAAACAAATTGTGAGATGAACAAAATGCTGTGAATGCTAAATGCTTTAATATGTAAAAGATACATGCAGAGTGTTACAATGAACTAGTGTCAGCAACTCATGCTTCACAAATCTACATTTTCATTGTTATTAATCATTTGCTTATAAAACTTACCAACTGGATTATATTTGACACACTTAGCCAGTTTGCTTGCTTGATACAATCACCTCCTTCAACCAATCCTTCATAGCCCTGCAAAATAAAATAAATACATAAATACATTAAGAGAAAGGACAAAATGTAAATATATTTGGTACACAGGCTTTTGCACTTGGTCCCTTTCACACTGCATGCATTTCTACATGCTTATGAAGCATTTTATTTAGGTGTTGCATATGGAAAGTGAGGAAGGAACATTAAGAACAGAGATTTTCCATGGTGCAGATGCACTAAAATGCATTTTGCTCATTTAACATTCATTTCAAATTTTGTTCAACAAAAAGGTCTTTTTTTTTCCTTTTCTCTTTTTTAAAGGGTTTTAAAAACAAATTCTGAGCAGTACAAACAGACAAGTATGAGCTGACCCTATACACATTATGCATTGCCATCTAAAAATTCAAATTATCAACAAACTGATTCAGCTCAAAATATTTACATTGTATATATTACACACCTCATACTATTTAGAATCTGCAAACTGGATACAGCAAGCCCCCTACTTATGAACACGTTCTGTTCTGAGAGCACATTCATAAGTCAAATTGTTCATAAGTCTAACAAGTCAGCTCTTGTAGCCAATAACTGCGAGCACTGATCAGTGTGTTCTGGGGGGGGAGAAGAGTCCTCCTGTTAGAACACAAAGGCACAGCAGGGGACATTGCCACAGAGTTGGTACAGCAATCCGTCAGATTGTTCATTCAGCCCGCTGGGTTAAATGAAAAAAAAAAAAAACTAAGTGTGTGTACATACAGTCAGGTCCATAAATATTGGGACATGGACACAATTCTAACATTTTTGGCTCTATACACCACCACAATGGATTTGAAATGAAACAAACAAGATGTGCTTTAACTGCAGACTGTCAGCTTTAATTTGAGGGTATTTACATCCAAATCAGGTGAACGGTGTAGGAATTACAACAGTTTGCATATGTGCCTCCCACTTGTTAAGGGACCAAACGTAATGGGACAATTGGCTTCTCAGCTGTTCCATAGCCAGGGGTGTGTTATTCCCTCATTATCCCAATTACAATGAGCAGATAAAAGGTCCAGAGTTCATTTCAAGTGTGCTATTTGCATTTGGAATCTGTTGCTGTCAACTCTCAAGATGAGATCCAAAGAGCTGTCACTATCAGTGAAGCAAGCCATCATTAGGCTGAAAAAACAAAACAAACCCATCAGAGAGATAGCAAAAACATTAGTCGTGGCCAAAACAACCATTTGGAACATTCTTAAAAAGAAGGAACGCACCGGTGAGCTCAGCAACACCAAAAGACCCGGAAGACCACGGAAAAAAAACGGTGGTGGATGACCGAAGAATTCTTTCCCTGGTGAAAAAAGCACCCTTCACAACAGTTGGCCAGATCAAGAACACTCTCCAGGAGGTAGGTGTATGTGTGTCAAAGTCAACAATCAAGAGAAGACTTCACCAGAGTGAGTACAGAGGGTTCACCACAAGATGTAAACCATTGGTGAGCCTCAAAAACAGGAAGGCCAGATTAGAGTTTGCCAAACGACATCTAAAAAAGCCTTCACAGTTCTGGAACAACATCCTATGGACAGATGAGACCAAGATCAACTTGTACCAGAGTGATGGGAAGAGAAGAGTATGGAGAAGGAAAGGAACTGCTCATGATCCTAAGCATACCACCTCATGAGTGAAGCATGGTGGTGGTAGTGTCATGGCGTGGGCATGTATGGCTGCCAATGGAACTGCTTCTCTTGTATTTATTGATGATGTGACTGCTGACAAAAGCAGCAGGATGAATTCTGAAGTGTTTCGGGCAATATTATCTGCTCATATTCAGCCAAATGCTTCAGAACTCATTGGACGCCGCTTCACAGTGCAGATGGACAATGACCCAAAGCATACTGCAAAAGCAACCAAAGAGTTTTTTAAGGGAAAGAAGTGGAATGTTATGCAATGGCCAAGTCGATCACCTGACCTGAATCCGATTGAGCATGCATTTCACTTGCTGAAGACAAAACTGAAGGGAAAATGCCCCAAGAACAAGCAGGAACTGAAGACAGTTGCAGTAGAGGCCTGGCAGAGCATCACCAGGGATGAAACCCAGCGGCTGGTGATGTCTATGCGTTCCAGACTTCAGGCTGTCATTGACTGCAAAGGATTTGCAACCAAGTATTAAAAAGTGAAAGTTTGATTTATGATTATTATTCTGTCCCATTACTTTTGGTCTCTTAACAAGTGGGAGGCACATATGCAAACTGTTGTAATTCCTACACCGTTAACCTGATTTGGATGTACACACCCTCAAATTAAAGCTGACAGTCTGCAGTTAAAGCACATCTTGTTTGTTTCATTTCAGATCCATTGTGGTGGTGTATAGAGCCAAAAATGTTAGAATTGTGTCGATGTCCCAATATTTATGGACCTGACTGTAGCTTTACATGATTGGACGTGCAAAACACATGTTCACATCCTTGAAAGTTCTCAACATGAACGTTCAGATGTAGGGGACTTAAGCCAACCCTAGATAATATGATATTCTTTCCAGCAACCATAGCTTGCAGAAAAGAAAAATCGTTCGATTCCCCCATCAACGCAGTCAGTCAACCCCGCAAGGAGAACACAGTGATTATTGCTAGCGGCTATAGCCATTGGCAATAATTGCATGAAAAATCCAACAGGCAGGTTGTACCCAAGTCGTACAAATATCGATTTGGGTACAATCAGCCTGCCCATAGATAGTTTGAACCTCAGCCAGTCCCTGCTGAACCGACTAAGATCCGAACCATCTATGGCCAGCTTTACTGTATTCCTAACTTGCTCTTAAATGCTAACTGCCACAAAGTGAGACCCTGTTGTCCTGAAGTCACCAATTTAAATTATTGACCTCCTTACGTTATAAGATATTTGTAGCCCAGACTGGTGTTTTTTGGGATATTTTGAAAACTGAAATATAGCTGTATAAAGCCAAGCCTTTGCCTCTTCTTCTATGCAAAGCAAGTTATAGTCCTAATCTGGGATTAAAAAAAAAAACAAAAAACAAAATACCCAACTTTAAGGGGCTGGAAAAGAATTACCCAAACACTTCCTCTTTGCAAATTAATCTATGCAGCTCAAGAGTGCAAACAAAACATGATCCAAAACTTTGGTCTCCTTGCCTAGATACACAAAACCTCATAGCCGTAGACTCAGAGGCGTATAATGAAATCAGCGGGCCCCTGTGCAAGATCAAAAATGGGCCCTAGGCATCGAGAAAGATAAAAATGGTGGTGACGAGTGGGTGTGGTTTAAATTGTGCTAAATATTGGGCGTGGCATAAGGGTGTGTGGTTAGAGTGCTTAACAAATCTTGGGTGTGGAATGCTTACTTGACAGATGGCCTCTCAACCCACTGTAGACATTACTCTCACCCCCCCCCCCCCCCAAACCCTTCCTGCCATCTCAACCCCCTTCCTCAAGTCACTGCAAAGAAGTCTCTCCCAGCAGCTTGCAAAACTCCACCAACTTACCACCCTGCATCCTGCAGAATGGACTTGTGCTGCTGGAATCCATCCAGGTGGGATCTCCAATCTGGGGCAATGAGCTCCCAGCCTCACATTTACTCCCATCACAGCACTTGTCAGCCAGCTCCTCTTCCTCCCCTGTAAAATTCCTCGAAGTAACACTGGAGCACACTGAGTGAAGCGCTGGAGAGAGCGGAGAGGGAGGGTGGATAATCATACAGAAGCAGGATGGGCAGCCACCAGAAATTCTGGGGCCCCTTACACAGCTTTAGGCCTGGACAGCAACATTCTGCAGGGCCCACCCACTGACGCATCCCACCGAATTCGCCCACTGGCCAACCCAAGGAGCCAGTGGGGCCCCCCTCCCCTCGGGACCTATGAGCACCGCACACGTTGCACTCATGGATGATACATCACTGCCTAGACTCCTTTACAGTCACAGTTTCAGTTAGAATCACACATACTTACTGTATGTATAATGATGTATGTTTAAGAGAGAGTTGACAATGAAATAAAACTATTCATTGGATTTGTTTATTTTCCCAATATCTTACAAGGTAATAAACATAAAAAGTATGATGTGCAGAACATCCAAATATTTGCAGTGTACCTGTTTGCTTATTTTTCCTATATTGTTCTTTTATTATGGTACATAGCAAAATACTACATTATGGCCAGTAAATGGAGATGAGACTCACAGAAAAAATACATACAGCTTTGTAGCAAGAAATACAATGAAACAGTTCTAGAGAATGCTAAAGGGAATTGGCAAACAAGCGTAACCATTGGTCCTTTTCACACAACTGTTCCCATGTAAACAGACCCATGTCCTGTTACATCTGCTGGCCTATTCACCTAACAGGCGCCTGTGGTAGAAAAAGACTGAATGGACGTAAATGTCCACAAAAGTGACATCCAGACCATATGGCTCAGATTCAGCAGAGGATCTGTGCACCGATCCCCTGCAAATAGGAATGAGGATGCCCATGTGAGCAGGCCCGAACTGGCTCATTCACTCTAAAATTGTTACAATGTATCTCGTTACAAAGATGTGTATTACCTATGCTCCTCAGCTCCATCTACAAAACAGAAAGCTATTTTTTCCTACTGCCTATAATAAAAGAACACTTTGCTAGATGCTATTGTTTTATTTTAAAAAAATTGACGCCTTTGTGTAATGTGTAAAAAACAGACATCATACAAATTCTCTAATACCATAACAGCAAACCATAAAAGAAGCTACATATAAGCAGGTGCAAATTAAGTTTCAAATTATTACAGGTACATGCACAGTGATATATCTTTCCTGTTTTTTTGTCTCAATAACTAACTTTTCAGATTCAATGAAATGTTCAGCTGGGTTTAACACAAAAGAATGAACTTTGCTTGGTTTAAGTGCTGCCTAATAAGATAGCCTGCATGTTTGCACTTCCCATATCCTTTCAAAATGCTCTTTGGTCTGAAATGTATTTCTTTGGTTTGGCCATGTCTTTAAGATAGAGTGTGTTTAAAAAGCCAAGACAAAAAAGCCAGGTACACTATATTGCCAAACGTATGTGGACACCCCTCCAAATCATTGGATTCAGATGTTCCAATCACCTCCATGGCCTCAGGTATATAAAAATTCAAGCACCTAGGCATGCAGACTGCTTTTACAAACATTTGTGAAAGAATGGGTCACTTTCAGGAGCTCAGTGAATTCAAGCATGGTACCGTGATAGGTTGCCATCTGTGCAATAAGTCCATCCGTGAAACTTCCTTGCTACTATATATTCCAGTGTCAAGTGCTAGTGGTATTATAACAAAAGTTGAAGCAACTGGGAATAACAGCAACTCAGCCACGACGTGGTAGGTCACGTAAAATGACAGAACGGGTCAGAGCATGCTGAAGCGCACAGTGCGCAGAAGTCACCAACTGTCTACAGTCAATAGCTAAAGTCCTCCAAACTTCATGTGGCCTTCAGATTAGCAAAACAACAGTGCATAGTGGGATGGGTTTCCATGGCCGAGCAGCTGCATCCAAGCCATACATCACCAAGTGCAATGCAAAGTGTCGGATGAAGTGGCGTAAAGCACACCGCCACTGGGTTCTAGAGCAGTGAAGCTGTGTTCTCTAAAGTGATGAATCACATTTCTCTGTCTGGCAATCTGATAAATGTGTCTGGGTTTGGCCGTTAGGAACTGTTTGAGAGCGTCTGGCACTGCTCAAGGCTGGCTGTAGATTATAAATCACCCTGCCAGCAGAGAAGAGAGAAGGGAGCAGAGTCCCAAGTTACTCCAGAGATTTGGTAGTGTGTGATGGGGTGAATGCCACTCAAACTGATCCCCAGGAGTCAGGCAAGGACTCCGTGTGGTGGTGGGCCTCAGCCGCCGCTCCGGCCATGCTTGGTCACAGGGAGGAGAAAAACTATTCCCTCCTCTGCTATTTAGATCTATGACCTGTACTATATGATTTCCATGACCTGTACTCTAAGGGATTGAATATCTGAGTTATGATGTATTCTGAAGTGTCTAGAGATATTGGTTTCTTTGTTCTACTGTTAGCTATATGGTCTGCATTCTGTCACATAAGCCTCTGGTTGTTTGACCCACGTATTGCACATTACATATCCTGCAGGTTATGACATAAATTACATATCTAGTCTGACAGTTGACAAGTTGTCTGATATGATGGTCATTGCCATTGGTATATGAGGTGACTGTATGAGGATCCCCAACAAAATGACAACTGGAACACTGTGTGGTCTTACATTAAAAAAAAAAACCTGTGGTGTGTAGTCATGTGCGTTCAGGCTGTCTTGAAAGAAACAGGCTAGGTGAAATCATATTGCCTATTGTCTTAGCTCATCTGGCAACAAAAACTTCACATCATTGGAAAGTATGTTTTTGTAATCGGGGTCAACATACAAAATGGGCAAATATTGGGAAATTATCGCATTATGCTTTGGTATTAGTTACAGTACCACGTTGAGAAAACCACGGATCTGAAACTGTCCATGAGATTCCCCAAAGGGTCTCCAAGGGAGCCTATGCTTGCAAGAATAGGCCTTCCCTTTAAGGGTGATTCTGTCTTATGCACTTTAGGCAAATGATGGAAGATGGATAACACTGGAGACTCCGGCACAAGTGTTTTTGCTTCATCTGGTTATAAGTCCAAACTGATGGCTTCTCGTGTGAGGCTATCCAATTATTGTCTGTACAAGGGGGTGGGATCCATGCTGAGGGGCTCATATACTTGTCTGTCAGTTAGTTGGCGCAGTGCTTCTTGAGGATAGTCGATGGAGTTTAGTACTACCACCGCTCCCCCTTTATCTGCTTCTTTGATGGTAATTTTGGAGGAGTTTTCCTTCAGGGGTTGAAGGATCATCTTTTAGTTTTGATTTAAATTGGGATTTGTCACAGGGATTTTTCTATCTGTCACGCTAAGGAGACTAACTCTCTTATGACAAGTTTTTGGAAAAGATCCAAGTTCTCACTCCTTGAATGTACTGGATAAAAATCAGAGCGTTGTGTCAATGTGGCATTTAGACATTTTGGTATCTTGTTCTTTTCTGCTGTGAGAATCCCTGAGTAGCCTTGAATGTCCAGAGAACTCATATCATGTATGAGGCAGAAGTCCTGGAAATCAAATTCGTTCCGGTATGTCTCTGGACACTGTTGGGCTCGTGGCAGAATTTGTGTTTATGTGTATAAAATGTTTTTTGAGAGAGACGTCACGCAAAGTTGTTTACATTAAGGCGTGTGGAAAACAGGTCAAAGTCCTGTGATGGTGCAAAGTTTAAACCTATTGATAACACTGCCTGTTCCTCCATTGATAATACATAGTTGGAGTAATACAGAACCAAGTTTACTGAGGACTGGTATAACTTCCTGTTACCCCGATGTTTCTTCTTATTCTTTTCTTTTTTGTAGCCATTTTCCCCCCCCTTTTTCCTTGTCTTTGGGGGGGATGATACGGTTTTGGCTGGGGGGAGTCACTATCCTCTGAGAAGGTGTCCATCACTTTCCTCTGTCTGTCCTTTGTGGCTGATGTGGATGAGGAGGCACAAGTTGCTTCTCCTTCAGTCTCCAAAAAGCTGACCCTCTTGGGAGTTGCAACTGACAGAGGCAGTCCTGAGGATGGAATGCTTATGCCTTCCAGAGATATTAGATTTGCTCTGTGATCCTGGAGTAATCAATATATAAACTATGCTCGCCTCGTAACCAGATTTATCCCTTAAAAATTTAGATTTTTTTTGTTTTCATAAAATCTTCTTCCAAATTATTCAGATTTCTGGTCATTTTGGTTTCTCTTGCTTGAAAATCTGGATGGTTCCGGAATCTTTCTATGTTATGTTGACACTGTGTAATTTCATTAATAAGAGTTTCAAGGTGTTGTTTCTTGTGTTCCACTATGAGTCCCATTAGTTTTAATGAAGCTTCATCCAGGACTTGAGTCCAACTGGTTCTAAAGTTTTCATCCTCAATTTGAAAAGAAGGGTTTGGCAGTTGCCAGGAGAACAGCACTTGCCTGACAGCATTGTGTCAAGTGTAAAGTTTGGTGGAGGGGGCATTATGGTGTGGGATTGTTGTTCAGGGTTTGGGCTTGGCCCCTTCGTTCCAGTGAAGGGAACTCTTAAGGCGTCAACATACCAAGACATTTTGGACAATTTCATTCCCAACTTTGTGGAAACAGTTTGGGGATTGCCCCTTCCTGTTCCAACATGACTGCGCACCAGTGCACAAAGAAAGGTACATAAAGACATGGATGAGCAAGTTTGGGGTGGAGGAACTGGCCTGCATAGTACTGACGTCAACCCGACAGAACACCGTTGGGATGAATTAGAGCGGAGACTACAAGCCAGGCCTTTCCCTCCAAGATCAGTGCCTCACCTCACAAATGCACTTCTGTAAGAATGGTCAAACATTCCCATGGACACACTCCTAAACCTTGTGGACAGCCTTTCCTGAAGAATTGAAGCCGTTATAGATGCAAAGAGTGGGCCAACTCAATATTGAACCCTACGGACTAAGACTGGGATGCCATTAAAATTCATGTGCATGTAAAAGCAGGCGTCCCAATACTTTTGGCAATATAGTGTAAATCTAGATTGCATTCAAATAGTGTTTAAGCTTAAGGATGCACTACCATCATAAAGTGCCTGGGTTTAGCTGCTTTCCAAGTTCATATTAGGCATGTTTTCAAACACTTGGTATTTACATTGGAATATCTGGGAGTACGGCTTCTTCTAGGTAGAGCATTATTTTACACTTCAGTCAAGCCACTATGAATGCCGGGATTTGCAATACAACTTTTAATAATTACATTATAAGGGTCAGCTAGCAAAATAATTAAACTGCAAAAGGGTCCATTAGCTTTTTACACAGGTTTATCAAATTTCAAAACTGTATATACTTGCTGTTTAAATGCATCCTGAAGGACACCACGGAACAAAAGCTTTGTTTGTCCCAAAAAACACATATGCCTCATTTCAGTATCAGTAGTAAAGTAATTGCTGAAATGGTAGACTTCTGTTAAAATATAGCTCTGAAACTCAACTGCTTAAAAACACACATTCATACTATGACACACAACATAAAGGCTAATCATTCTATAACCCAAGATAAGAACTAGGGATTACACAGAAGTGTACAGAGGACACAGGACAGCTCAGAAATTCTGAAGAGATAAACAGATAAAACAAAATACCTCCAGCTCCTATCAAACAGAACGAAATTAAAGCAATTAAGAGACATTTGTCAGGGTTTACATTGTGTGCCGTATTCCACTCCATCATTTTTATCTGTGGACGTCATCAGTAGGCCAGCTGTCTCTTCTGGGTTCATGCAGCCAACCTCCTGATGACACACATTGGCAGCGGAAAATCAGAGTGCTGGCTGCAACTATTAGGAAGAGAAAGCCAGACCCCCTAATGGCAGCCACGGAGCATGTGCAGTAGGATACTTGGTGCCTCCCTGGGATGTGTGACGTGGGTATACCAGGATGCTGCGGAAGTGAAACATCATTTTAGGTAAGAACCTAGGAAATAGTGGAAGAATTCCCTTAATATAAAGGTAAAAATAATAAAAAACAGTTTGTTATTTTGAGAAAGGAGGGGATTAGGGATGAGGTCTGCTTTAACCACTTCCAGTCCGGACACTTTTACCCCCTTCCTGTCCAGGCCAATTTTCAGCTTTCAGTGCTATCACACTTTGAATGACATTTTTTTTGCTATGTAAATGAAAAAGTCCAAAAATTTTGAAAAAAAGTGTTTTTCTTATAAAATTTTGCAAAAAAATAATCTTCCTTCATAAATCTTGGCCAAAATTTATTCCGTTATCTTTTTAGTAAAAAAATAAATAAAAATAAATAAATAACCCAAAATTAGTTTATAACCAAAAATTATAATTTTTAAAAAACATTTTTACTTTTTTTATATTATTATTTATGTTTCTTTTTTTTTTCTTTTAACATACTGCCAGCCTAGCAGTGCAGTGTCACCATGGTGACACTGTATTACTTGTGGGGGGTGATGAAGATTTTTTTTTTTGTGTACACCGATTGCTTTTACACCCATAAAGGCTGTAAAAGCAATAATTTCTCCTTCTCTCTAGCTGCATTCTTGCAGCCCTTGAGAACTATTGTGTGAGCTGTGATTGGTCACAGCTTGTCGCATGGTACAAGGCTGTTGTGAATAGCCTTGTACCATGTGACCTCTGTGATCATTCACAGATTTCACACGTAGTAAGCAATGATGTCACAAGTCACTCTGCATGTGATCACTGATTGGCCAATCAGTGACCACATGATCGGGACCTCACACAGAGGTCCCTTCAGACGATCGGTGTTCCACTGTGTCCGGAGGACACAGCGGGCACCGGATCGCGGTGCTGCGCGCTCCCAGGGAGCGCGCACAAGCAGGTTGCGGAGAGGCCGTTTATAAACGGCCACCCGACCCTGCAGTGCCACCGTCCAGCCGTTTATATACATGGGTCGGACGGGAGGTGGTTAAATACAATGTGCTATAATGCATGTGTTTATATAATTTGATATATCTCAAGTGGTCAATTTTGGGAAAATGTGTAAGCGAGAGTGTACTGTAAGTATATATTCATACACTGATCATCCATAATTGTATGACCACTGACAGGTAAAGTGAATAACCTTGATCATCTCATTACAATGGCACCTGAAAGTGGGTGGGATATATAAGGCAGCATTGACCATGTTGTCACTGAAGTTGATGCTTTGAAATCAGAAAACGAAAAAAAAAAAACCTGGCAAGCAAAAGCACATCAGCAACTTTGACCAGAGCCAAATTGTAATGGCTAGACAACATGTTGACAGCATCTCTGAAACGGCAGCTTTTGTGGCATGTTCCCGGTCTGCAGTGATCAGGACCTCCCAAAAGTGGTCCAAGGAAGGAAAACCAGCAAAATGGTCATGAGTGGCCAAGGCTCATCAATACATGTGGTGAATGAAGGCTAGCCTGTGTATACAGATCCAAAAGATGAGCTACTGTAGCTCAAATTGCTAAAAAACATAATACTGACTCTTATAAAAAGGTGTCAGAACACACAGTGCATCACAGTTTGCTGTGCATGGGCTGCGTAGCCACAGACCAGAGAGGGTGCCCAAGTCCACCCATGTCCACAGCCAAAAGCACCTACAATGGGCACATGAACATTAGAACTGGACCACGAAGCAATGGAAGAAGGTGACCAGGTCTGATGAATTTAAAAATGGCTTGAAGAACACATCAATGAGTTTGAGGTGTTGATTAGTGTATAATTGTTCAGATCTCCATCCAATCAAGCATTCGCTGGATGTGTTGGACAAACAAGTCTCATCCATGGAGTCTTCACATTGCAACTCACAGCACATAAAGGATCTGCTACTGATGGCTTGGTACCAGATACCACAGCACACTTTCAGAGGTCTAGTGGTGTTCATGCCTCGACAGGATTATGTTGGGTGGTCATAATGTTATGGCTTAACAGTGTATATTAGCAGCCGTAAAACATGCATGAATAACCAAAGACAGCCAAAGCAAGTGTTTTCTGCACTTTTAATTAGCATGGCAGCAGCTTTCAATCCAGGAGGGCTTTGCACAGCAAGACCATAGCATGAAACAAAACATTTGCTTGTCCAATACACACAGGCAGTTCTGGTACCTTAGTGTTCAGTCAGACTCTTCACAAAGCAGCGGATTCCGATAGGAGAGAGTGAAAGAAAAAGAGAGCCCTGCATCAGTCAGTTCTCAGATGTATGGGCATGTAGACAGCTGAGAATAATAATAAGTTCTGGCTACCAGGCAAAATGTGGACCTAGAAATGAGGGCTTTATCCCATCCAAAGCTCTACAAAGCCTCCAGGCTCCAGGACCCCGAAGAGAATTTATTAAAATTCCACATCAACAATAAACCTGGAGCCCCTTTCATGTGTCTGTGAGAAACATTGGTGACACATACATACTGTTCACAACCTTGCCAGCCAGCGACTCAGTACTGTATAGCTAGAGGTGAAAATGAAATGAAAATTCTGGTGCTGAAACCAAAAATTCAGGATGCACTTTACCGAAATGGACAGTTTTTAAAAATCAATTTTTTAGAAAAAAAAAAAAGTACACTTTAATGAAAAAAAAAGCCAAATACAGTCAGGTCCATAAACATTGGGACATCGACACAATTCTAACATTTATGGCTCTATATACCACCACAATGGATTTGAAATGAAACGAACAAGATGTTTAACTGCAGACTGTCAGCTTTAATTTGAGGGTATTTACATCCAAATCAGGTGAACGGTGTAGGAATTACAACAGTTTGCATATGTGCCTCCCACTTGTTAAGGGACCAAAAGTAATGGGACAGAATAATAATAAATCAAACTTTCACTTTTTAATACTTGGTTGCAAATCCTTTGCAGTCAATTACAGCCTGAAGTCTGGAATGCATAGACATCACTAGGCGCTGGGTTTCATCCCTGGTGATGCTCTGCCAGGCCTCTACTGCAACTGTCTTCAGTTCCTGCTTGTTCTTGGGGCATTTTCTCTTCAGTTTTGTCTTCAGCAAGTGAAATGCATGCTCAATCGGATTCAGGTCAGGTGATTGACTTGGCCATTGCATAACATTCCACTTCTTTCCCTTAAAAAACTCTTTGGTTGCTTTTGCAGTATGCTTTGGGTCATTGTCCATCTGCACCGTGAAGCGGCGTAAAATGAGTTCTGAAGCATTTGGCTGAATAGGAGCAGATAATATTGCCCGAAACCCTTCAGAATTCATCCTGCTGCTTTTGTCAGCAGTCACATCATCAATAAATACAAGAGAAGCAGTTCCATTGGCAGCCATACATGCCCACGCCATGACACTACCACCACCATGCTTCACTCATGAGGTGGTATGCTTAGGATCATGAGCAGTTCCTTTCCTTCTCCATACTCTTCTCTTCCCATCACTCTGGTACAAGTTGATCTTGGTCTCATCTGTCCATAGGATGTTGTTCCAGAACTGTGAAGGCTTTTTTAGATGTCGTTTGGCAAACTCTAATCTGCCTTCCTGTTTTTGAGGCTCACCAATGGTTTACATCTTGTGGTGAACCCTCTGTATTCACTCTGGTGAAGTCTTCTCTTGATTGTTGACTTTGACACACATACACTTACCTCCTGGAGAGTGTTCTTGATCTGGCCAACTGTTGTGAAGGGTGTTTTCTTCACCAGGGAAAGAATTCTTCGGTCATCCACCACAGTTGTTTTCCGTGGTCTTCCGGGTCTTTTGGAGTTGCTGAGCTTATCGGTGCGTTCCTTCTTATTAAGAATGTTACAAACAGTTGTTTTGGCCACGCCTAATGTTTTTGCTATCTCTCTGATGGGTTTGTTTTGTTTTTTCAGCCTAATGATGGCTTGCTTCGCTGATAGTGACAGCTCTTTGGATCTCATCTTGAGAGTTGACAGCAACAGATTCCAAATGCAAATAGCACACTTCAAATGAACTCTGGACCTTTTATCTGCTCATTGTAATTGGGATAATGAGGGAATAACACACACCTGGCCATGGAACAGCTGAGAAGCCAATTGTCCCATTACTTTTGGTCCCTTAACAAGTGGGAGGCACATATGCAAACTGTTGTAATTCCTACACCGTTCACCTGATTTGGATGTAAATACCCTCAAATTAAAGCTGACAGTCTGCAGTTAAAGCACATCTTGTTTGTTTCATTTCAAACCCATTGTGGTGGTTTATAGAGCCAAAAATAGAATTGTGTTGATGTCCCAATATTTATGGACCTGACTGTATATGCCCCAATTTTTTGTAAAATATGAGAAACGATGTTACGCCGAGTATATAGCTACCCAACATTTCATGCTTTAAAATTAAACACGCTCGTGGAATGGTACCAAACTATGGTACTTAAAAATCTCCATGGGTGATTTTTACAAGTTTCCAGTTTAACGTTACAGAGTAGGTCTAGTGCTAGAAATATTGCTCTTGCTCTGATGTTTGCGGCGATACCATACATGTGTGCTTTGAACACCATTTAGATATGCGTGGCCTATGCATGCATTCACCACTGCGTTTGAGCACAGGGGGATGGGGGCACTTTAAACATTTTTGTTTTTTATTATAATTTTTTTTTCTTTAATCAATTTTATTCCTATCACAAGGAATGCAAACATCCCTTGTGATAGAAATAAGCAGTAACAGTTCCTCTTTACGGAGAGATATGGGGTCAATAAGACCCCACATCTCTCCTCTTCAATGTAAAGCATTAGACAAAAAAAAGAAAAAAAAAAAAAAAAAAAAAGCATTGATCTAGTGCAGCCTTTCTCAACCTTTTCAACGCAGAGGAACCCTTGACCAAACCTTCCGGTATCAGGCAGCCCCTGCTCAAAAATGACTATCTACAATTCATGATACATTAGTGTGATGGTCAGTGGGAAGAATGCTCCTTACACTTGTGGTCATTGGGAAGAATTACCCCCTTACTGATAGCTAAAAAGATCAATGGTGTCAGTGTGAACTTACATGAGAGGCAAAAATTGCTCAAGGAACCCCTGGCAACCTCTGGAGGAACCCTGATCTAGTGCTTTAAAAAAAAAGAAAAAACAACAAAAAAAAGCCTTGTTTACAAGGCGCCAGAAGTGACGTAATGAAGTCGCTCCGGTCCTCCAAGGGCATAGGGATGAGTGGAGGCCATCTTTCCTTCACTGATCTGTGTGTCCAGTGCTGGGATCATTGGAAGGGTTCTTAGGTAAGGCTGAGAACAACCGGGCGGCAGCGGGGCTATTTTCGGCACCTGTATTGGTGCTTATTTTCATATCAGCCAATAGGGGTATTTTCGGCTGAAACGTTTCAGCCACCGAAATGTTGCTGCATCCCTACTGATAGCTGACATTCTAAGCAAGCTGCTTATTGATGCTTTAAATTAATGCTCTGCACTTAACATTAAAAAAGCAAAACAAAAACATACCTCATATACATGAAACACTTTAGCACCAACATAAATACCCATGCGAGTAACAGCACGAACTGCAGCATTCATTCCTGAAATATAAAATACAATGATAACAATTCAGTTAATTCAAGTCATTCACTGCTTTGAACTAGGCCACTTTACTACTGAGAACCTATAGAGTGTACTACAGGAGAGAATGATGCAGAAGTATGGCATAAGGTTAGTTGTGCAACGAAATGAAAATTCTGGTGCCCAAATCGATACCGAAAATTCAGAATGCATGTGGCCAAAAACCGAACAGAAACGTCTGTGTATATGGGGGTGGGGAGGCTAACTTTTTTTTTATTTTTATTGTCAAAGTTATAGCATCTACAAACTATGGTATAGATAATGAAATTTACACAGCTTTTACTTTCTGACTGCCCATCACATTTCTTAAAGGTGCTAAAATACCAGGATAGTACAAACACCCCCAAATGACCCCTTTTCTGAAAGTAGACACCCTAAGCTATCTGCTGAGAGGCATATTGGAGTCCATGGAAGATTTATTTATTTTCCACAAATTTTTGGAAAATGACAAAACACATTTTTTACTTTACACAAAGTTGTCACTTGTATGATATATTGCTCACACAAGCCATGGGTATATGTGGAATTAATTATGTGGAGTACCACATTTGTGAGACTTTTCGGGAGCCTAGCCACATACAGGAGCCTGAAATCCAATGACCACTTTGAAAGCCTGAAGGTGTGTAACTTCCTCATTTCACTTCCTCACTACCTATCACAGTTTCGGAGGCCCTGGAATGCCAGGATAGCTCCAACCCCCCCCCCCCCCACGCCCAAATGACCTCCTTATGTAAAGTAGACACCCTAAGAATTTAAAAAGGAGGCATGGTGAGTATTTTGAAGATCTATTTTTTTCTCACAAGGTTTTGAAAAAGAAAAGAATGTATATTTTTGTTTTTTCTTCATTTTTCAAAAACTTGTGGCAATAAATGAGATCTGAAAAATACTCACCATGCTTCTTATCAAATTCCTTGGGGTGTCTACTTTCCAAAGAGGGGTCATTTGGGGGGGGGTTGGAGCTATCCTGGTATTTTAGGGCCTCCGAAACTGTGATAGGTAGTCTGGAAGTGTAATGAGGAAATAAAGCCCTTTAAAAGCCTGAAGGTGCCGATTGGATTTCGGGGCCCTGTACTTGGCTAGACTGCCAAAACGCCTCTCACATGTGGTACCCCCATACTCGGGAGACGTAGCAGAATGTATTTTGGACAGTAATTCCACATATACCCATGGCATGTGTGAGCAATAAATCAATTAAGTGACAATTTTGTGTAAAAAAACTATTTTTTTTGTCATTTTTCAGAAACTTGTGCTAAAAAATAAATTCTTCTATTGACTCAACATGCCTCTCAGTAAATAGTTTGGGGTGTCTACTTTCCAAAGAGTAGTCATAGGGGGGTGGGGGCATTCTATGCCCAGTATTAGAAGTTTATGCCACACATCACTCACTCTTCTAACCACCTGAAGATCAAGCCTTCTCTGACACTTTTTGTTCACATGAAAAAAATCTGTATTTTTTGCTAGGAAATTAATTTAAACCCCCAAACAGTATATATTTTTTAAAGCAGACACTCTATTGAATAAAATGGTGGGTACAACAATTTTTTATGTCACATAGTACTCGCGCAGCGATTTTTCAAACGCAAATTTAAAAAAAAAATACTTTTTTTACTTTTAATGCACAAAAGCACAATATAATGGCCAATTATTTGGTAAAGTATAAAAGATGATGGTATGCCGAGTAAATAGATACCAAACATGACATGCTTTAAAACTGCGCATGCCCTGTGCAATGGCGACAAACTGCATAAATTTTTAATATCCATAGGCAATGCTTTAAAAGCCTTTACAAGCTACCATTCTAGATTTACTGAGGAGGTTAGTGTTAGAATTACTGCCCTTTATCTGACATTTCCGGCGATACCTCACATGCATTGTGCAACCGCTGTTTACATACTGGCACAGGGTCTACGCTCGCGCACGCAAGGGGGGGTGCTTTTTTTTTTTTTTTTAAATCACTTTTAATGCTATCACAGGGAGTGCAAATACCACCTATAACTTCAATGGGCGTTGTCTTATATTCTTTTTTGAGAAATCTGGGGTCAGATTCTAGATATCTCCTCTGTCCTTACATTATCTAATCTCACCAAGATCTGTGTGATCAGATGCTTTCCCAATTTACAAATGGCGCTGTTTATATCCTGTGAAACTGAAGTGATAAAATGCTCATAGCTTTCGATTTCTTAGACTACTGATGATTGGCACCATTCCGGTCTCCAATCAACTCTATGGTTAGCTGGCAGAAACCCCCGGCTGCATTCTCAGGTTCCCCTGATGGCACGAGACTGCACAAGAAGGCCGTGGAAGGCAGCGGGGGAGGGGGCATCTTTTTCCGCTGATTGTAAAAGAAATCCTGCAGCTAATTAGCCACTAGGATTGCTTTTACATGAAAGCCGATCGCCAGCTGAAAAAAAAAACGATACCAGGATGATGCCTGCAACTGCAGGCATCATCCTGGTATAACCACTCAAAGTCCAGTGATCTACCAGCATGTTGCTGATTCTAGTTGGGTGGGTGTATATGCTATGTTCTTTTTTTTCTTATTATAAAATATATATGCCGAACCATAGAGGCCATCCACCCACTGGCCACCCCAGGCCCCCATGGTTCGGCATATATGCTCTTACTTACTCTTTAACTGCGGGTGAAAAATCTCATCCAACAGCGCTGCACACACCTACTTATGTATATTCTGAGAGCAAGCCCCTGTCGCTGTCAGAATAAACAAGTCGGTGCTGCAGCTTAATGACATTCTCACTTCTCAAGCAGGCTTTTTCCCCTAAAATGGGTATTTACACATCGTTGGGGGAAGCCCCGGCGATTAGGTCGCACGGTGCCACATGCGTAGATTCCAAGATTGTCTAGATAGTGGAACGCTTGAATAAAAATTGTCCACGTATGAGTGGTACCCATATGGAAAAAGGATGACACCAAGTTCCAAACTATCTTGCCACTGCTCCCCATGTAGTCTGGGCATCAGGGGCGTCTACGTGACTATCTTTTCCCTCATAAATCCGAAACTTATATGTATAGCCTGTTGCCCTCTCACAGTTCTTATATATCTTGACCCCATATCTAGCACCCTTGCTGGGGAGAAATTGTTTGAATGCAAGGCGGCCAGAAAAATTAATGAGTGACACATCAATGCAGATGTTTTGCTGGGGAGTAGACATCTGCTAATTTTTGGATAAGGTGATTTACGAGGGGCCGAATTTTGTGGAGCCGGTCAAATTCAGGGTCACCCAGAGGACGACAGAGTGTGTGGTCATTGAAATGCATGGAACACATTATACTCTCATATCTATGCCTGGCCATGGCAGCAGAGAACACGAGCATATGATGAATCAGGTCTGTGGACCAATACAACTGCAATTAATTTTAGTAATGCCCATGTTGAGGGTTAGGTCCAAAAAAAATGTAAATTTGGAAACCGTAATGGGTTTCCATGCAAATGGTCTGGCAGGGGTTGAACTTGGGTTGGCAGCGATAAACTGTTGTGCATATAAGTTGCTTTGATCCACAATCAATGCATACAGATCTGTGAAAAAAAAGCTCCAAAATATCAAGGGGAGTATTTAAATTTGCTGTTTCCACCTGTTTTCCAGGTTGGGCAGTGAATGGGGGGGGGGGGGGGGGAGGACGGGTGCTGCAGAATTTGTGGGCTAACAATCAGGATTTGCAAGGACATCCGGAAGGATACTAGGAGCTCTACGGGATTGTGTATGAATTTTTGGTGGCTGCGGGACAATACTTGTGCTCGCCACCACACCAGCTTGTACTGCATTCATGGGATTCGCCACATCACCAAGTGATACTGCAGTGCTGATTTGTGAAAGATCAGGATGTACTAGGCCCCTGGTGCTCGCCAGTTCACCAAAAGGTAAAGTGGCACTAGAACTAGCACTCTGCTGCATAGGAGAGTCATCATGTGATTGTAACATCTCAGCAACCTGGGAACGGGGTTGGGTAAACCTGATCTTAGCAAGGACCTCTTCTCCATTGTCTGAGCTATTAGGGTGCCGCTGCTGTCTACAGGTTCGTATTCTGAGACTGATTGTGTCAGTAAGTCTTCCCCTTCGCTCTCATCTGACATGCTCAGAATCCTGCAGGCCTCTTCACTAGAGTACCTTTCCATTTACATTTTGGTCACTGAATTTATAGGTATTCAAGGGAAAAAAAGAGCACCTGGTTGTCATGGACTGCTTGAACTGCTACAAAAAAAATTTACCGGCAAGTGCTAACAGAGATCAGGCCTGATTCTGCAAAAACTGCAGTTTTGTATGCAATATATCAAGTGACAGTGACCTACTGACACTGCACTTGCTGGGGGAGAAAGGGGGGGGGGTAAGCGTAGGGGCTAAACTCAGGTGCTGGTAGGTACCGGGGCTGATCCCAATAATGCTGCATTTTTGGGGCACTATACTAATGTGAACGCTGGTATAGTGCTGATCTGATCAAAGATATTGATCCGTTCAGATACTATACTAGCAATGGAGGTTTGTTGTGTATGTAAGCGTGTTCCTGGCAATCAAGGGGTTAAATGTGATTACTGGTGTACATATGTATATGTGTGTGTGATTTTGCGCACCCGTGCCACCCTGTAGCAGTATTTCTACTATAGGGCAACGCGGGAGTGATTAAACATGTGCAGTAAAAAATTTTTATTTTTTTTTTAAATATAATTTCATCATAAATTTAGGCCAAAATTTATTCTACGACATGACAAAAAAAACCCAATATGTGTAAATGAATTGGATTATGTGAAAGTTCTAGCTGTTATAAATGGCGGTATAGCTACTGTAATTTTTTTTTTTTTACCAACAATGGCGGCAATCAGCAACTTATAGCGGGACTGCGGCAGGCATTCTGACACTGGGGAAACTGACTTGGTGTCACTGACATCCCCAGTGACACCAATACAGTGATCAGTGCTAAAAAAAAGCACTGACACTGTACTAATAGCACTGGGCACGAAGGGGTTAACATGAGGGGTGATCAAAGGGTTAACTGTGTGCTGGGATTGGTTTACTATGGGTCAGGGGGGTGCTTCACTGTAAGCACACTGTTCTGGATGGCTACCCGCCGATGCCTGGTGATTACCCACAATCACCGACGGGGAGGAAGGCTGCTTTGTTTACTAACAGTCCTCTTCCCTGTTGGTTTCGGCACACTGCTCTGGATGGCTGCGCACAAGCAGTGTGCCCAAACCAACAGGGAGGACTGTTAGTAAACAAAGCAGCCCTGCTCCCTGTCGGTGATTGTCAGTAATAACCAGGCGCATGCGGGTAATCACTGGCCGGGACCTGGTGACTGACAGCCGCGGCCACAAATGGCAGGCGCGGGTAGGGCAGGAATGCGCCCCCTATCTGGAAATGCTAAATCATGTATATATACGTGATTTTGCACACCCGTGCCACCCTGTAGCAGTATTTCTGCTATAGGGCGCCGCAGAAAAGGTTAAAGTGGAACCTTAGTCAGAAAATTAAGTCCTGCTAGATCACTTTAGGCTGGCCCCTTTTGCAGGTATAGCTACAGTGCCTTGAAAAAAAGTATTCATACCTCTTGAAATTTTCCACATTTTGTCATGTTACTACCAAAAATGTAAATGTATTTTACTGGGATTTTATGTGATCAACACAAAGAGGCACATTATTGTGAAGAGTAAGAATAATAAATGGCAGGGATGTGCAATTCATAACGTCCGACACCCGGGACATGTAGTTCTGGGCAGCGGGCAGGTAGTTTTTTTATGCCTTTAGCCCTGCTGCGGACAAGCAGCAGGGCCCACCTGTCAGGTGGCAGCGCTGCCACCCGATTGCTTCCACACAGCCCACAGTGCCAGCCGCTGCCCCCTATATGTCCCGGGCTTCGCTTGCCCATCTGCAGGCCCAGGACTGGTTCAGTGGGTGCCGGTGGTATGTTAGGATATGGTTATAGAGGAGGGAGGAGAGCGGACACGTCTGCCCCCTTCCCTTCTTGTCCTGACCCGGAAGTAATGTGACGTCACTTCCGGGTCCCCATTGTCAGATTCCTGGCCATCGAGGCCGGGAAAGAATGTAATGCAGTATGATGTGCACTGCATTACATTCAGGGGAGCACAGGGGAGACTTTCGGGGTCTTTTAGACCCCAGAAGTCTCAAAAAAGAGAACCTGTTATCAAAAATTATCACAGAGGACTTTTTGTTCCCTATGGGATAAAAAAGTTACGTAAAAAAAAAATGTAAGTTGCACCATAGCATATAACTGCCCTCTTCCCCCCAAATTTTTCAAGACCCCACACGTCCACATATGTACGGATGCACAAATGTAAAAGCACGTACTGGTGTGCCTACACATGAAAATGACATTTGCGATACACATGTTACATATCACCAAGTATGCCAGAACGAGAGCAATAATTCTAGAAACCAGACCACTTCTGTATCGCTAAACTGATGACCTATAAGGAGCTTTAAAAGTATCACCTACAGAAAATATAGGGTACTGAAATTTGTTGCCATTTCACGAGCGCACGCAAATTTAAGGTTTGACATGCTGGATATCTATTTACTCGATGCAACCTCCACTTTTATATTTTACAAAAAAATTGGATAATTTATTGCTCTTTGTGCCCTAAAATTAATTAAAGTGTATTTTTTACTGAAATGTTGCGTTTCCTAGACCTTTGTGATAATATCATGTGACATAAAAAATTGGAACTAACGCTATTTTATTCTCTATGGTCTCTGCTTTCAGAAAATATATCATATTTGGGGGTTTTGTATAGTCTTCAGGCCTTGAATGATTTTTTTAAACGTGTAAAAATGGCTCCGGCAGCGAAAGGGATAAAGGATAAGTACGACACACCCCTTTGCTGACGAGCAGCCAATCGGTACTCATTACACCTCAAGGTCTCTCCCCTCCCTGCTCTTCCCCACGTGCGATGCTGGAGACAGGCAGGGAGGGAAGGAGGAGATAAACAGCGCAACGTTAAAAATATTAAACATTTAAGTCGCCATAAAGACCCTTTTCTTTTTAAAAGCCAAAGACATTCCATAAAGCAGCTCAGATTTAAATACGTTTTTAGTTAAAATGTATTTATTTTTATCAGGACAAATAGATTGTCATGAGGGACAAGTAGATTGGGACACCGATTAATTTCCTGGAAAGTAGTTTTTTCACAAATTTCCACACTCCTGAAATGGCTTTCAAAATTTTTTACAAATAAGCCTCCACCAAGACAAAACAGAAGAAATACTGGAGGTAATTTACAGCACACACTAATTTTGGAAGCATAATTATTAATGTGGAATGTATATTCCTTTCTAAAGAACATTATTTTTATCAAGTTGGTATGGGCAAAGATCCGCTTTAACCACTTCAGACTTTGGACATACAAGACACGTCCTAAGAGGTTGTTAAGGAGATAATATACATACTGTATATGAGAGTTGTTTTTACCTGCCAAAAGGATGTGTATTGAAGTTCCGCCTGTCCTAAGAGTTAAACAGGACAGGCCTGCCTGGCAGGGTAGGGGACTTGATCTTCCCCTGCTCAGTTTCACTTTAAAAATATTAAACAAAAAATGGTTTTGCACAGAGAAGCCCCAATCCTCCTTTTCTCAAGTTCCCCACTGGCGCTCATGGCATCCCCCTCCTGCTGAGTGCCCCCAGACCAAGACAGACACCTAGAGCGTGGCGCGGCCCTGCCTCCCGCTTCTTCCTCACTGGCTGTGACTGACAGAAACCGAAGCCAATGTCTCCCACTGCTGTGTCTCAGCCAATGAAGGAAAAGCTGCTCTCGTGCACATCACTGGATCAAGATCAGGCTCAAGAAAATATGAGGGGGGACTGCACACTGAAGGCTATTTACCTTTATGGAGGTTCTTCTACCTGCTGGCTCCTGTAAAGTTGGAATTGGCGTGGCTGTGCATACAAAGCCAGGTTTGTTCATTCACAGGAATCTGTGAAATGAAAACACTACAAGTCTCATCTGTCACCGCGGCAGAGGGACTTGAAAGTTCTCAATGGAGCACATGGATGGTGATGTCACCCACGTAATCCACTGACACTTCCGCCAGCCCCCTATCTGAAGGTCCACACCTGAATGGAGATCAGTAGCTGCAGAAAGCGTACAGGAGCCAGAGCATTGCAACCAGGACTGCACTGCTTCCAGGCTCCCAGCAAAAAAAAATTACATACACATGTATATTTAAATTAATATGGGAACATTTATTTTGCAAAAGCCTATTAAGCTACTTAAACTCCTTGTGAGGAAAACAAACGCCTTAGTTAACGTAATTTTCGGTAGGTTTACGAATGAAAATCCATTGAAATTAATACCTCAGTTTACAAATTTTTTACGAATTGTTTTTCGCAATACGAAGTGTATGTAGGTGCCAATTTTTAAATGTGATTTCTGGCTTTTTTCTTTAAGAAACTTGGGGGAATAAACTAAAAGGGGAAAGCTGGGGGGAAAGGGACAGCTGAATCTCTGAGCTATAGTGAAGAAAAAAAAAAAAGCGGTAATTACATTTAAAAACCAGCACCATAATAAATTAAAAACGCATGGGGTTCCCCCTCCCATCCATACCAAGCCCTTCAGGTCTAGTATGGATTTTGAGGGGAACTCCCAAGCCAAACCTTTTTTAAAAAATGGCATTGGGGTCCCCCCCAAAAATCCATACCAGACCCTTATCCGAGCATGCAGTCCAGCAGGTCAGGAAAGGGGAGGGACGAGCGAGCAGCCCTCAGATCCCGCCCCCCTCTATGTGAATGAGTATGGGGTACATGGTCCCGCTACTCATTCACAAAAAAACAAAAAGTGTAGTGTGAAAAAAGAAAGGACATGTCTTTGACAAGTCCTTTATTAAAAGGAAAAATAACAGACTGTCCCCCGCAGTAGATCCAACATCAATCACGATGTCTCCTGCCACCACCGACCCAAAAAAAGAATTAAAAAGAAAAAAAAAGAAAAAATTTGGGTGTGGGAGTTCCCCTCAAAATCCATACTAGACCCGAAGGGCTTGGTATGGATAGAAGGGGGAACCCCACGCTGTTTAATTTTTATTTTTACATTGCCGGCAATTCTTTTACATTCAGCTGTCAGTGGGGAACCCCACTGACAGCTGAAAAATGAACACATGGTTGTCACTACTAAAATACTGCATGACTTGATAAAATAATTCATACGGTATTTTAGTAGCATTTACTTTATTTCTGACCTTTGGAATGGACTAATTGGATTTCAATGCATTCCTATGGGAAATGGCTATTCCGTTTACAAATCTTTCAAATAACAAAAAGTCCCACAGAATGAATTAAATTCGTAAATCGAAGTATGCCTGTGTGTGTGTATGTATATATATATATATATATATATATATATATATATATACATATACACATACACACACACACACACACATACATATACACACACACACATATATACACACACATACACACAGTATACATATATTATGTATTGTTGAATACATACATTGAATGTATTATCGCAGAGCTTCATAAGCTATGTTCACACTAGCTTGCAGGCTAATGTAGTGCTGGCTCTGACAGGGGTTGGTGTGATGTGCGTTATGGAAAATCGCACTGTAGTTTGTCGTTTCAGGTTCATTCATATTTCCGCACAGCAATATGGTGGTACCGCACTATCATCCACTGCTGCATTATTTTGCGCATCACAGCAGTGCTGTGTTGTGGACAATTGTTATCTATGTACCCTAGCAATGACCTAGTGTGGGAAAAAATGCAGTTCACTGCACACAGTGTGAACAATGCAATGGCAGGCTGTCGGCAGCTGTGGCTATTTGTTGAGCCACAATCACCGCAGGTAAATACTGTGGCTGCTGGCAGTCTGTCATTGCAATGTACAGTGCTCAGTGGCCACTGCAATCTGCACACAGCTGTCAATCCAAGCCACAGGACTCAGATTCTTGCTGCTTGATTTTGCAGTGTGTCCAAACGCCTATGTGAATGGTGCCTTAAGACTCATTTAGACAAGCACTAAGCCCTCTCCTTCATGTTCAGCTGCATGTACATCCACCTCCTAGCAGTGCACAGACAGCCCACAGAAGCTAATGCAGCTGCAAGGATACAGTTCCATGTCAAAATCTGACATGCAGGCATGAGCGGGTGCAGATCCAAAACACAGCATCTGAGCTCAGATCCATGCAGCCATTCCTGATTGCATGTCAAATTTTGACATGTGACTGTCAGTGCAACCGCTGCATTTACTTCTATGGGCTGCCTGAAGTGGATGCACATGTAGCGGCTCAGCACACATCTTCTCTGTAGAAGAGAGGAGCAGGCATCTTCCTGTACACACATGTAGAAGAGAGGAGCAGGCATCTTCCTGTATACACACATGTAGAAGAGAGGAGCACACATCTTCCTGTACACACATGTAGAAGAGAGCCCTGTGTGTTCATCCTCCTCACAGGAAGAGCTGACTCCAGGCCGGGCACAGCTCAGACACTCTGCACATAAGACGATAATGTGATTTCCACTGACCTTGTGCATCTCCCCCGCTGGTCAGGACGGCCAGAGCCTTCCCCGCTCCAGACATACGAAGACTTTCTAGGTCCGGTGCAGCCATGGTGGTCTCTCTCTCTCGGTCTCACTCTCTCCCCCTCAGTGCTGTGATACAGATGAGGTGACCCCCGAACCTGGATGCAGAGCTCGGCGCAGGAATGTGCGTGCCCTACGTGCTGCTTCCTATTGGAGCGACCTTCGCCCCTCCTCACAGAAGCGCCAGCTGTGGGAGTGTGCCGCGTGAACGAGGCTTTCTCTGCTATGGGCGCTCACTGACCTTTCTTGCCGCTGGAAGAGGAGGGGGGGTGATAGTAATAATACATGGTATGGGGGAGGGGGTGATAGTAATAATACATGGTATGGGGGAGGGGGTGATAGTAATAATACATGGTATGGTGGAGGGGGTGATAGTAATAATACATGGTATGGTGGAGGAGGGATGGGTGATAGTAATAATACATGGTATGGTGGAGGAGGAGGGGGTGATAGTAATAATACATGGTATGGTGGAGGAAGGATAGGTGATAGTAATAATACATGGTATGGTGGAGGAAGAAGGATAGGTGATAGTAATAATACATGGTATGGTGGAGGAGGAGGGGGTGATAGTAATAATACATGGTATGGTGGATAGTAATAATACATGGTGTGGTGGAGGAGGGGGGGTGATAGTAATAATACATGGTATGGTGGAGGAGGAGGGGAGTGATAGTAATAATACATGGTATGGTGGAGGAGGAGGGGAGTGATAGTAATAATACATGGTATGGTGGAGGAAGAAGGATGGTTGATAGTAATAATACATGGTATGGTGGAGGAGGAGGGGGTGATAGTAATAATACATGGTATGGGGGATAGTAATAATACATGGTATGGTGGAGGAGGGATCGGGGATAGTAATAATACATGGTATGGTGAAGGAGGAAGGGGGGCGATAGTAATAATACATGGTATGGTGGAGGAGGAGGGGGGGTGATAGTAATAATGCATGGTATGGTGGAGGAGGAGGGGGGTGATAGTAATAATACATGGTATGGTGGAGGAGGAGGGGGGTGATAGCAATAATACATGGTATGGTGGAGGAAGGATAGGTGATAGTAATAATACATGGTATGGTGGAGGAGGAGGGGTGGGTGATAGTAATAATACATGGTATGGTGGAGGAGGAGGGGGGTGATAGTAATAATACATGGTATGGTGGAGGAGGAGGGGGGGGGGTGATAGTAATAATACATGGTATGGTGGAGGAGGAGGGGGGTGATAGTAATAATACATGGTATGGTGGAGGGGGGGGGGGGGGTGATAGTAATAATACATGGTATGGTGGAGGAGGAGGGGGGTGATAGTAATAATACATGGTATGGTGGAGGAAGGATAGGTGATAGTAATAAAACATGGTATGGTGGAGGAGGAGGGGTGGGTGATAGTAATAATACATAGTATGGTGGAGGAAGGATGGGGGATAATAATAATACATGGTATGGTTGAGGAGGAGGGGGGGGGTGATAGTAATAATACATGGTATGGTGGAGGAGGAGGGGAGGTGATAGTAATAATACATGGTATGGTGGAGGAGGAGGGGGGGGTGATAGTAATATTAATACGTGGTATGGTGGAGGAAGGATGGGGGATAGTAATAATACATGGTATGGTGGAGAAGGGGGGGGGGGTGATAGTAATAATACATGGTATGGTGGAGAAGGGATGGGTGATGGTAATAATACATGGAATGGTGGAGGAAGCATTGGTGATGATGATGATAATAATAATGCATGGTATGGTGGAGAAGGGATGGGTGATGGTGATGATAATAATACATGGTATGGTGGAGGAGGGATGGGTGATGGTAATAATACATGGTATGGTGGAGAAAGCATGAGTGATGATGATAATAATACATGGTATGGTGGAGGAGGGATGGGTGATGATGATAATAATACATGGTATGGTGGAGGAGGGATGGGTGATGATGATAATAATACATGGTATGATGGAGGAGGGATGGATGATGATGATAATAATACATGGTATGATGGAGGAAGGATGGGTGATGATGATAATAATACATGGTATGATGGAGGAAGGATGGGTGATGATGATAATAATACATGGTATGATGGAGGAAGGATGGGTGATGATGATAATAATACATGGTATGGTGGAGGAGAGAAGGGTGATGATAATAATACATGGTATGGTGGATAATAATACATTGTATGATGAAGGAGAGATGGGTGATGATGATAATAATACATGGTATGATGGAGGAGGGATAGGTGATGATGATAATACATGGTATGGTGGAGGAGGGATGGGTGATGATGATAATAATACATGGTATGGTGGAGGAGGGATGGGTGATAATAATACATGGTATGGTGGAGGAGGGATGGGTGATAATAATACATGGTATGGTGGAGGAGCGATGGGTGATGATGATAATAATACATGGTATGGTGGAGGAGGGATGGGTGATGATAATAATACATGGTATGGTGGAGGAGGGTTGGGTGGTAATACATGGTATGGTGGAGGAGGGGTGGGTGGTGATGATAATAATAATAACACATGGTATGGTAGAGGAGGGATGGGTGATGATGATAATAACACATGGTATGGTAGAGGAGGGATGGGTGATGAATATAATAATACATGGTATGGTGGAGGAGAGATGGATGGTAATACATGGTATGATAGAGAAGGCATGGGTGATTCTAATAATAATAATACATGGTATGGTGGAGGAGGGATGGATGATTATGATAATAATACTTGGTATGGTGGAGGAGGGATGGGAGACGATAATAATAATACATGGTATGAGGGATGGGTTTATGTATGGCAGCCAGGGAATGATGTTCAGTAGCTATCATGAGGAGCTGCTCCAAGGGCAATGTTTAAAAACGTTCGTAAGGAGCTGCAACCAGAGGCAATGTTCTGTAGCACCTGAACTTCTGGTATTGTCTTCATGTCTTGTCTTCAAAGTTACAACTCTTCCCACAAACACCCTCATCTACATATACAAAAAACATCCCTAGTGACACACTTTCCCTCCACCCCATTCATACAACAACCCAATCTTATCTTTCACTATCCCTTCACAGTATGGTTGCCACCTCATCCCTTTAAAACCGAACACATATTAATGACACAGGTTCTGTGGCTGGTTAAGGTGGTAAATAAACTCAACTAGTGTCTTATCTGCATTAAATTATTATTATACAGGATTTATATAGTGCCAACGGTTTGCTCAGCGCTTCACAATATAAAATTAGCCTCAGAACTTGTGCAATTAATATGTGTTCGGGTTTAAAAGGATGAAGTGGCAACCCTACTTCTCGGGTTCACTCCCACTCACACTAGAAAATAAAAGTGACACGTTAGAACAAAAGAAAACCTTAATAATTTTCTATACACTATATTGCCAACAGTATTGGGACTCCTGCCTTTAAACGTACATGAACTTAAATGGCATCCCAGTCTTAGTCCTTTGCAGCTATTACAGCTTCAACTCTTCTGGGAAGGCTGTCCACAAGGTTTAGGAGTGTGTCTATAGGAATGTTTGACCATTCTTCCAGAAGTGCATTTGTGAGGTTACGCATGGATGTCAGACGAGAAGACCTGGCTCACAATCTCCACTCTAATTCTTCCCAAAGGTATTCTATCGGGTTGAGGTCAGGACTCTGTGTAGACCAATCAAGTTCCTCCACCCCAAACTCGCTCATCCATGTCTTTATAGACCTTGCTTTGTGTACTGGCTGGACGGGCTGTCTCTTTACTGGATGGGGCTGGGTCTTTGCTGGGCAAGATGTCTCTTTGTTGGACGGGCTGTCTCATTGCTGGACGGGCTGTCTCTTTACTGCAGTGTTTCTCAACTCCAGTCCTCATGGACCCCCAACAGGTCATGTTTTCAGGATTTCCATTATTTTGCACAGGTGATTTGATCAGTTTCACTGCCTTAGTAATTACCACAGCTGTTTCATCTGAGGGAAATCCTGAAAACATGACCTGTTGGGGGTCCATGAGGACTGGAGTTGAGAAACACTGCTTTACTGGTTGAGTTTTCTCTTTGCTGCACGGGCTGTCTCTTTGCTGGACAAGCTGTGTTTTTGCTGGGCAGTATGTCTCTTTGCTGGATGAGCTGTCTCTTTGCTGAATGGGGATGTCTCTTTGCTGGTTGGGGATGATCACGTAACCAAAGATAAAAAACTCCATAGGGAGTTATCGGGAAGTCTAAACCCAAGGTACAAATCACTTAAGTGGCACGATGGAGATAAAAAAAAAGGAAAGAAGAGAAGAGGGTCAAGATAGGGGATTCTAAGGCGCAGAAATATAATGGATCCCATGTTTTGTAAACTTTTTTGGTATTATTATGTAGTATACAGACGAGTCTATTATTGATCATAATCCAGTTCAATTTATTCTTAAAACAATCGAGAGGGATAATCGATTGCTTCCAATGTCTAGCCATAGTAATTCTCGCTGCCAAGAACATGTAGCTGATCAATTTACGGGACTGTGTAGGAGCATTATCTGGGAATTTGTGAAAGAGAGCCATCTCCGGAGATCTTTACCCCCGTCACCGAATTAATGAAGTTAAACATGCGAATCCAGAATCTGGTCGCCAACGGACATTGCCACCAGATATGAAACATAGAACCCACCTGGCCACAACGCCGAAAACATAATGCTGAAGTAGATGGATGCATCTTCGCAATAAAAATAGGGACCAAGTACCACCTCAACAAGGTTTTATAGTTAGCCTCGATTGAAATATATATATATATATATATATATATATATGTATGTATATATAAAAAGTAAGGGTCCCAACATTGAACCTTGGGGTACACCACTGACAACCCTAGACCACTCAGGGTATGAATCATTAACCACTACTCTTTGAATACGATCTTTTAGCCAGTGTTCTATCCATTTACAAACTGCTTTTTCCAAGCCTGTAGACTTTACCTTACACATTAGCTGTGTGTGGGGAACTGTAAACTTGCAAAATCCAAGTATACCACATCCACTGCCACCATCCAAGGTTTTGCTCACCTCCTCATAAAAAGAATCAGATTTGTTTGACAACTTCTGTCTTTAATGAATCCATGCTGTCTTTTGCTTAAAATATTTTTTTCCAGCAAGAACTCATCTATGTGGTCTTTTATTAAACTCTCCAGTATCTTCCCAACTATAGAAGTTAAACTAACAGGTCTATAATTACTTGGTAAGATATGGATCCTTTTTATATATAGGCACCACATGCTATCTGGTCCAGGTGCTTTATTCACCTTTATTCTGTCTAAATATTTCTGTATCATATCAGTTGTGAGCCAATGTGGATCATCTGGGGCTGTGTCAATACCATGCCCATTATGGACAAGAGCTCCCCCATGCTCATGTGTATACACAGAGCTGAAGAAGGTACAGTGGTTCAAAAAAGTATTTAGTCAGCCACCAATTGTGCAAGATCTCCCACTTAAAAAGATGAGAGAGGCCTGTAATTGGCATCATAGGTAGACCTCAACTATGAGAGACAAAATGAGAAAAAAAATCCAATCACATTGGCTGATTTGGAAAGAATTTATTTGCACATTATGGTGGAAAATAAGTATTTGGTCACCTACAAACAAGCAAGATTTCTGACTCTCACAGACCTGTACCTTCTTCTTCAAGAGGCTCCTCTGTCCTGCACTCATTACCTGTATCAATGGAACCTGTTTGAACTTGTTATCAGTATAAAAGACACCTGTCCACAACCTCAAATAGTCACACTCCAAACTCCACTATGGTGAAGACCAAAGAGCTGTCGAAGGACACCAGAAACAAAATTGTAGACCTGCACCAGGCTGGGAAGACTGAATCTGCAATAGACAAGCAGCTTGGTGTGAACAAATCAACTGTGGGAGCAATAATTAGAAAATGGAAGACATAAAAGACCACTGATAATCTCCATCGATCTGGGGCTCCACGCAAGATCTCACCCCGTGGGGTCAAAATGATCACAAGAACGGTAATCAAAAATCCCAGGACCACACAGGGGGACCTAGTGAATGATCCTGCAGTGCCAGACGTGTCCCCCTGCTTAAGCCAGTACATGTCTGGGCCCGTCTGAAGTTTGCTAGAGAGCATTTGGATGATCCAGAAGAGGATTGGGAGAATGTCATATGGTCAGATGAAACCAAAATAGAACTGTTTGGTAGAAACACAACTCGTCATGTTTGGAGGAGAGAGAATGCTGATTTGCATCCAAAGAACACCATACCTACTGTGAAGCATGGGGGTGGCAACATCATGCTTTGGGACTGTTTCTCCGCAAAGGGACCAGGACGACTGATCCATGTACAGGACAGAATGTATCGTGAGATTTTGAATGCAAACCTCCTTCCATCAGCAAGGGCATTGAAGATGAAACGTGGCTGGGTCTTCCAACATGACAATGATCCCAAACATACCGCCCGGGCAACGAAGGAGTGGCTTCGTAAGAAGCATTTCAAGGTCCTGGAGTGATCTAGCCAGTCTCCAGATCTCAACCCCATAGAAAACCTTTGGAGGGAGTTGAAAGTCCGTGTTGCCCAGCGACAGCCCCAAAACATCACTGCTCTAGAGGAGATCTGCATGGAGGAATGGGCCAACATACCAGCAACTGTGTGTGCCAACCAATCTTGTGAAGACTTACAGGAAACGTTTGACCTCTGTCATTGCCAACAAAGGATATATAACAAAGTATTGAGATGAACTTTTGATATTGACCAAATACTTATTTTCCACCATAATTTGCAAATAAATTCTTTCCAAATCAGCCAATGTGATTGGATTTTTTTTCTCATTTTGTCTCTCATAGTTGAGGTCTACCTATGATACCAATTACAGGCCTCTCTCATCTTTTTAAGTGGGAGAACTTGCACAATTGGTGGCTGACTAAATACTTTTTTGCCCCACTGTATTTCATAAATTTGCCTTCTTCTTTGTTTAGTTTTAGTCTTATTTTAGTCATCTGAATTGTTAAAGTGTTACTAAATGCAGGACCCTGCATTCACTATATCTGGTCTCTCACAGTACACAGAACATGGAAGTGCAATTATTTTAGTAAATATAAACTGCTAAATACCTTTTCTAATCAGCAGTTGGAGCAGTCTTGTGGCATCTATCTGTGTCCAGCCCAGCACTAGCTAAAGCTTGTAGGAGGAGTTTTCTTTCTTCTCTAGGAGCATAGAAATTCCCTGACCTCTGTCTGGACAGTGCTGATTGGCCCTGTGCTGATCACATGAACTCTCCCAAGAGAAAAAATCCTCTCTAGCAATATAAACCAAACTGAGCATGTGCAGGCCTATGGTTCAGTCTGGAGATAAGTGGTGGACGCTTGAAAAAGGGGAGGAACAGAGAAGACAGGATTTTTATACAATGCAGAGGATTAACCCCTTAAGTTACACAGTGAGTTTAACAGCCATGCTTTACTGCATATAAATATTGATTTTACTGTTGTGGGTTTAGTAACACTTTAACCGCTTTCCCGCCGCTCTATAGCAGATATACTGCTACAGGGTGGCAGGGGTGCGCAAAATCACATATGTGTGTGTTTGTGATTTTGCATTTGCGGGTAGGGGGCACACACGATTCGCACACCACTGCGGCTGTCAATCACCAGGTCCCAGCCGGTACTTACCGGGCATTGGCACCACCCTTGTATGGGGCTATGGGATACCTGTGCAAGTTTCTCTGTGGGTCTGCTTCATGGTATGTTGCAGCTATTGACTGCTGCATTCACTTTTAAGTTATATCATATTTGTGACTTTTTTATCACTACTCCTGGCTTCTTTGGACCTTCTGGCACAGGAAAAAAACAATTTACTTGCATGGACATTGTGCTCCTTTATAGGTCTTTGTTTTATTTCTCTCATAAATGTTCATATGAGCAGCCTATGCCAAGCAGATTCAATCTTTCATATATTTGTCAACAATCTGTTGTGGTATCATCTGAGAACCCCTCTCTTGGTCATTTGTCTGGAGGAGGAGGCCAGAAGATCCAAAGGGAAGGCTGAAGATAATTCAGAAGTGAGTCTAGATGATAGACCTGAGGTAAATACTGACACCACCCAGTGACAATTATACAAGTGAAAGGTTACACTCAATGGCCAGCTTCTTCCTGCCAAAATATTTGTCACCAATCTTGTGCTCAGCTGACTGAGATCTGCCCAGAAATTGAGGTAAATCTTCCTAGAAGCAGCAGGCAGTTTTTACCTGAAGCACAAAACAGAAAGAACCAGCAAAGCTGCCCCAGAGAGACATGTACGTAACAATTATCATAGTCCTCTATTAAGAATAGAAATCATTAAAAAACAAATGAGTGATAGGGGTGATAATTCCATGGGGACAGTTTTCTATTTTTTTTGTGACTCACCTTCAGCGTCTCATCTACACATGCTCTACTCCCAATGTCAGTAGTATCAGTTTTGTGGTTTCACAGGTTTTGAAAGGATGGGAGGTGTTATTGGCGGAGAAATATAATGTTATACTTTAGGTAGGTAATCAAGAGACAGTAAACCCACTGCTAAACCACCTGTTTTTACCATCTCCTGGCTACCCTTCTCTAGTTCCCTGGTCTCCTCCTCCCATGCCCCTCTCCAGGGCTTCCCCCATCCTCTGGAACTCACTACCCCAATCCATCAGACTGTCACCTACCCTCCTCACCTTTTAGGTGCACCCTGAAAACCCATCTCTTCAGAGAAGCCTACCCCGCCCTCACCTAAATGCCGATCTCCTCCGCTCTTCCCACCACTTCATCCCCCACAGCTATCCCCTCCTGTACCACTCTCCCCTCCCTCCTGGATTGTAAGCTCCATGGAGCAGGGCCCTCGAACCCCTAGTGTATTGTATTGTTACTGTACTGTCTCGTGTACTGTCTCCCATTATAATGTACAGCGCTAAGCAAACTATTGGCGCTATATAAATACTGTATAATAATAATAGTCCTAACTTCATTGTTGGTTGCCAACATCCAAATGTATTATACCAGCAAAACATGTCTGTAGAGTCCAAAACCCCCATAAACCTCATATTCTGGTCATTTAGTACATCCATGGGTCAAGTAATCCAAACTCCCAGATGGGGAAAATAATGTAAAAGATAGACACTGTATTTTGGGGGTTGCCATAAAAAAAAACCCATATCCATTCATTGTCAATGGCAACCTGACACATTAAACCAACGTACTACTGACGTATATGCATTGCAAAGCACCACAACCCACAGTAATGCACTACTGTGAGTCGTGGTGCCTGCATTATAAAATTGGTTTGTCTGATTTTTCATCCATTCTGGTGATAATGCATCGCATTCATTTAAATGTGCTGCGTTAATGCACAAAAAACACAAGTTAACATGCATTAAAAACATGCGTTAATGCAATGCAGTGGAACGGCCAAGTCTGAATGGGTCCTAAAGCAAAACTAAAGTCTAAAAACAGATTACTAGGAGGTGAAGTTTTTGTGCCAAAAAATTCCTTTTCCTATCTACTAGCAATTTTTCTTGTGTCTATACATTGCCTGTTGAACATGTGTTGCAGTGTAAGCATTCAGTCCACTCTTGGCATTTCTAAGATGCTGAGAATGGCGTCGGGATAATGTAATTCCAGCGCACATGACACATGATGAGTAATATATATATATATATATACACACACACATACATTTACATGTGACTTTGAGATTGTTTGTCCTCTACATGTCTTTCACTGTTTCAAGTTTCAAGTTAGTTTCTTGCTGAAATATAACATAACTGACCATTTTATTTTCAAGGTAATTCAATTCAAGGTAATTTCTGTCTAAAATGTATTTAAATTTTGCGATGTGATGTGAAAAATAAGGCAGCCTCTGCAATTAAGCCATTTATGGATTAAGGCCCCATTAACACTTGCAAATGGGGTCATTTGCAATTAGCTGTGAGAGGCTCAGCCAGGGTTCCCTGTGATTAGCTGCTGGTGAGAACCCACTGAAAGCAATGGGAGAGTAACAGCTTTCGCAGCTATTCCTGGCCAACCATATGTAATCATTCATGCAGAAATTACATGTGGATGATTAACCATGGATGCAGAAAACTGTGAATGGGGCCTAAGGTTTCTAATTATCCAAGCTTATATTTGTCCATCAAGGTCACATGCTGATCACCACATCTGAGCATACAGTCAGTTACTATTCTGTAAATGAATAATTATTATTCTTTTATCTCTTTATTTCATATATGTAGCCCCACCCTCTGGTATTTTGCCCAGGTTTTCCCCTTTGTCTTCACCCGCAGCCAAACACACAGTATTTCCCATAGCCAGGTGCACACATCTTCTGCTCATTACTCATGATCAGTCTAGGGTTTGTAGGTTCTTTTGTTTTAGAACTGAGATAGGGAAGGAATATAGTGGGATACTCCAAATTGAACTATTCACAACCGAGGACAGCTTTCTGTAAATGGATCTGTTGTTTTTCTTAGTAGAACTGTGTAGCAGACTGTACAAAGAATGGAGAAAAGTCCTTCTGTAGCAAAGTAGAAGCTAAGTGGACAGTTGTTCTTTGGGACACCAGCCGGCATCCCCTTTAGCTTACACCCAGCAGCTGACTATGTAGGTTCGAGGAGAGGCGGATGTTAAACAGCACAAGTCCCAGAATCCCTTTTGAATGGTCTGTACTCACAAGGCCCTTGATGCAGGTCACCTTCATCTATGACACCAGACAGGATCTGTAGACATCCCCCTCAGTCAGAGGCACCCTGGATTTCAGTGTTCTGGCCCTCTGGTCACTCACCCGAAGTCTCCTAGCTGCATGTGCCAGGGCAGGCAGCTGCCTCCACTCTGGCTGGAACTCCTTTCTCAGAAGAGGAAGAAGAACTTAGATCCCATGTGCTCACTGGATATAAATGTCAGCACCCAGCATGCTTAAGGGCATCTCTCCCTATAATTGGTTGGCGCTGCATCTATATTCATACTGCTCATATGAATGATTCATACTATCCACCCAGAACCTCCTGGTTACCTGGATACAGATAAACCTTCACCCAGATACAGCAGCACTGTGAGTCACACAGGATGAACTAGTTAAGCAATTGTAGCCACTAAATTGGTCTAACAATCTCCTGTTAAGCAGAAAACCATATTATGTTATACTCAACTATCTACATCCAAGCACCTGTCTAGGAGGATGCTACATATTTATATAAATCCTGCCTTTTTGCTTAATAAGCTAGCCCAGTTCAAATGTCACTCTAAGCAATTTTTCCTTTTAATAGAACGAAATGGACACAGTGTCTTTTTTCAACCAGACTATGTAACTATGTAATTGGGAACAACTGATCAACTCGCTTTGCTGAACCTAGAGGGTCCATGCACTGCATTGTATTGCATTTCAGTGCCAGCGGTGCTGAGGCATCAATACTGATACATTCAACTGTTTGCTTTTTTTTTTTTAATGAACTTTATCGACATGTCACACAGTGATATTTCATAAAGTTCTATCAGCCGACGTATGGTAACTGTGCTGCAGTACGTTTTTTCCGGCCACACCAGAGACAAGGCATTTTGCCTTGTCATGTGACTGTGGTGCTGTGGGATTGAGCTGGAATAGCCGTACCTGGTGTGAATCTACCCTAAATTTCTTCTGACGTTCAATGGAGCAGAAAGAAACTCGGGAGAAACAGTGCACCTGTTAACCCTGAAGACAACCAGAAGATGCTGATGGGACCTTGACCACTCTAAGCTGGTAGGTAAATCCTTTGTTTTCTAACCACTTGCCCTCCAGAAGATTTACCCCCCTTCATTACCAGGCCATTTTTTTGCTGTTCGGCACTGTGCTATTTCAACTGGTAATTGCACAGGCATGCAACGCTGTACCCAAACATTTTTTCAAACAAATAGAGCTTTCTTTTGGTGGTGTTTGATCACCACTAGGTTTTTTTATTTTTTGTGATATAAACAAAATTTTCTACTTTTCTGTTATAAAAATATCTAATAAACTCAAAAAAAATAAAATTTAGTCATAAACGTAGGCCAAAATGTATTCTGCTACATATCTTTGGAAAAAGAAGCAATAAGTGTATATTAATTGGTTTGTGTGAAAGTTATAACATCTACAAACTATGGTATAGATACTGGAATTTACAGTTTTTAGTTTTTGACTATCTAGCACATTTCTTGAGGTGCTAAAATGTCAGGGCAGTACAAACAACCTCCAAATTACCCGTTTTCAGAAAGTAGACACCTTAAGCTTTTTGATGAGAAGCCTGTTGCATCCATGGAAGATTTTTTTTTTCCACAAGTGGAAAATGACAAAAAAAATATATTTTTTTAAATGTTTAAGGACCACCCTATAGCAGCTATACTGCTACAGGGCAGGCCATGTGCACAAAATCACGTATATAAATGTAATTTTGCACTTCCGGATAGGGTGCATGCACCGCCATTTGCAGCCGTGGGTGATTACCCACCGGCTCCTGGTGATTACCGGTGATACCGACAGGGAGGAGGGCTGCTTTGTTTACCAACAGTCCTCCTCCTTATCGGTTTGGGCACACTGCTCTGGATGGTTGAGCACAGCCATCCAGAACAGTGTGCTTACAGTGAAGCACACACCCCCGCCCTCTAGTAAAACACTCCCATCACACAGTTAATCCTTTGATTGCCCTTCATGTTAACCCATTGCTGTCCAGTGCCATTAGTATAGCGTCAGTGTTCTTTTTTTTAGCACTGATCACTGTATTGGTGTCACTGGGGGTGTCAGTAACCCCAAGTCAGTTCCCCCAGTGGCAGAATGCCTGCTGCAGTCCCGCCATAAGTCGCTGATCGCCGCCATTATTAGTAGAAAAAAAAAATTCCAGTATCTATACCGCCATTTGTAAACACTATAACTTTCATGCAAACCGATTAATATATACGTATTGGGATTTTTTTAGCAAAGACATGGAGCAAAAACGCTTTGGCCTAAATTTATGACGAAATTTGATTTTTTTAAATTTAAAATTTTTTTACTGGACATGTTTAATAGAAAATAGTCTAAAATATTGTTTTTTTTCTCAAAATTGTCGGGTTTTTTTATAGCGCAAAAAATTAAAAATGCACAGACAAAAGAAAGCTCAATTCATGGGAAAAAAAGGACAGAAATTTCATTTGGGTGCAGAGTTGCATGACCTCGCAATTGTCAGTTAAAGTAACTCAGCGCCGTAATGCAAACCGCTTCTTTAATCGCTTCCTGAACGCCCTATAGCAGAAATACTGCTAAAGGGCGGCACGGGTGCGCAAAATCACATGTATATAGGTGATTCGCCCTCCCGTGGTTTTCACGCCCCTCCCAGATAGCATCAGATTGCCCATCAGTACACCAGTAATCACATTTAACTCCTTGATTGCCAGGAAGATGCTCATACACAATAAACTTCCATTGCTAGTATAGTATCTGAACAGATCAATATCTTTGATCAGATCAGCACTATACCAGCATTTACATTAGTATAGTGTTCCCAAAAACACTGCGTTAGCGGGATTAGCCCCGACACCTGCCAGCACCTGAATCAGGCCTGATCTATGTTAGCACTCAGCGGTAAATTTTGATGACTCTCATATACAGCAGAGTGCCAGTACTAGTGCCGCTCTACCTCGACATGGTGAGTCCCATAAGTGCAGTACAACCTGGTGTGGTGGTGAGCACAAGTTTTGTCCTGCAGCCACCCAGAATTCGCACACAGGCCCATAGAGCCCCTAGTATCCTTCTGGATGTGCTTGCAAATCATGATTGGCAGCTCACAAATTCTGCAGCACCCGTACTTCCCCCATTCACTGCCCAACCCATAATTCAGGTGGAAACAGCAAATTTAACTACTCCCCTTGATTTTTTGGAGCTATTTTTCATGGAAGATCTGTATGCGTTGATTGTGGATCAAAGCAATTTATATGCACAACAATTTATCGCCGCCAACCCAAATTCAAACCTTGCCAGACCATTCGCATAGAAACCCATTATGGTTTCCAAATTTAAACTTTTTGGGCCTAACCCTCAACATTACAAAAAAATGAATTGAGGTTGTATTAGTCCACAGACCCCAGTCATCATATGCCCGTGTTCTCTGCTGCCATGGCCAGGCATAGACATGAGAGTATAATGTGTTTTATGCATTTCAATGACAACACACTCTGTTGTCCTTGGGGTGACCTTGAATTTGACTGGCTTCACAAAATTCGGCCCCTCATAAATCACCTTAACCAAAAATTTGCAGATGTTTATACTCCCCAGCAAAAAAATCTGCATTGATGAGTCATTCATTAATTTTTCTGGTCGCCTTGCATTAACCTCCCTAGCGGTATGATTATTTCAGATTTTTGGTGCTGAAAGCGGTACCATTATTTTGCATGGAAATAAGTAGTTTTTTTATTGTAGGCTGTAATTTTTAGGAATAACTCACTGAAATCTGTCCGAACAAGAGTCTATTAAACATCCCGGGTATGATAAAATTTGAAACACAAAATCATAAATTATAATTTAATAACTAATCATAAAAAATAATAATATAATAATAATACATTTAATTCAATAATATAATCAAACCGAAAACACTGAAATTTGAAATATAGCGCCAAGTTCGCACATCGCTGAGCAAAGTCTCAAAATCGTTTTCAGTGTCTGCTGACGAATTTCCCCACGAATCATTATCACTCAATTCTTCAAGTGGTTCTGATTTACTATCGCTGTTCTCTAGCTGATCTAAACCCGCTTTTGACCTAAAGGGACACTTTTTGGACGCCATGGACATTTCTCAGTTTCCAGGCAGAAAGAACAGACAAAACGCAGGCAGGGCACAGGACAAAGCACTCGGGACAATATGTATGTGAAATGGGTTGAAACAGCAATGTTTTACTATGAAAAATGTGTTTTGAAAAAAATGAGTTTTTTTTAAATTTTCAAATTTCCTGCTGCCGGCGGCGCCCGTATGTCCCGACGTCACAGGGACCGGAACAGAAGCCGGATGCCGGCATCGGCCGGAGGAGATGGCCGGGGATGCTGCAGGGGACACATCTCGGGACCGAAGGACAAGGTAAGTGCTGCAGGGACTCCCTATGCAGCGCCGCATGGTAAGCCCGAGTGTAGCTCGGGGTTACCGCTTTTGGCACTGACATTTTACCCTGAGCTACACTCGAGAATACCGCTAGGGAGGTTAAAACAATTTCTCCCCAGCAAGCATGCCAGATATGGGATCAAGATATATAAGACCTGTGAGAGGGCAACAGGCTACACATAAGTTTTGGATTTACGAAGGAAAAGATAGTCACATGGAGCCCCACGGATGCCCAGACTACATGGGGAGCAGTGGCAAGATAGTTTGGGACTTGGTGTCATCCTTTTTCCATATGGGTACCACTTATACGTGGACAATTTTTATTCAAGCGTGCCACTATTTAGACATTTGAACAATTGGCATATATGGCACCGTGTGACCTAATGTGTGCCCACCATTAGAAGTGGGTGGATGCAGGGCAGTATATTCTAATTTTGGGCATACCACACACTTTTTCTGGCAGAGATGTCTTCTCTTGTTTTCATTCAGCCCACAGGCTGCATAAAAAAAAAAGAACATAGCATATATACCCAACAAGGACTAGCGACGTACTGGTACATCACTGGACTTTGAATGGTTATACCAGGATGATGCCTACAGCTGCAGGCGTCAACCTGGTATAGTTTTTTTCAGCCAGAGATTGGCTTTCATGTAAAAGCAATCCTAGTAGCTAATTGGCTGCAGGATTGCTTTTACAAGCAGCGGGGGACAATGCCCCCCCCCTCCCCTGCTGCCTTCCACAGCCTTCTTGGGCAGTCCCTTGTCATCGGGGGAACCTGAGAATGCAGCCAGTGTTTCTGCCAGCTGACCATAGAGCTGATTGGAGACCGGAATGGTGCCATTCATCTATATAGTCTAAGAAATCAGAAGCTACGAGCATTTCACCACTTTAGTTTCACAGGATATAAACAGCACCATTTGTAAATTGGGAAAGCATCTGATCACACCGATCTTGGTGAGATCAGATAGTGTAAGGGCAGAGGAGATATCTAGAGTCTGATAGACCCCAGATTTCTCAAAAAGACAGTGCCCATTGAAGTTATAGAGGATATTTGCATTCCCTGTGATAGCATTAAAAGTGATTAAAAAAAAACAAAAAAACGAAAGGCACAGTGTAAAAATAATTTAAAAAATCAAAATAACTTAAAAAAAAAAGAACACCCTCGCCCCCCCCCCCCCAACACTTGTAAAGGCTTTTAAAGCGTTGCCAATGATTTTTAAAAATGTATGCAGTTTGTCGCCATTGCACGGGGCTTTGCAGTTTTAAAGCATGTTATGTTTGGTATCTATTTACTCAGCATACCATCGTCTTTTATAGTTTACCAAATAATTGGCCAATATATTGTGTTTTTGTGCATTAAAAGTAAAAAAAGTATATTCTTTTGAAAAAGAATTGCGTTTGAAAAATTGCTGCACGAATACTATGTGACCTAAAATGTTGCAGCACACACCATTTTATTCACTAGTATTGCTGCTTTAAAAAAATATATAATGTTTAGGGGTTCAAAGTAATTTCCTAGCAAAAAATACAGATTATTTTTATGTGAACAAAAAGTGTCAGAAAAGGCTTGGTCTTCAGATGGTTAGAAGAGTGAATGATGTGTGGCCTAAACGTCTAATTCTGGGTATAAAATGCCCCCACCCCCCAAAATGACCCCTTTTTGGAAAATAGACACCCCAAACTATTTGCTGAGAGGCATGTTGAGTCAATAGAAGAATTATTTTTTTTACCACAAGTTTTTGGAAAATGAAGAAAGAAAACAAAAACATATTTTTTCTTTTCTGTTTTTATATTTCAAAACCTTGTGAGAAAAAATGAGATCTGCAAAATACTCACCATGCCTCTTTTTAAATTCCTTGGGGTGTCTACTTTCCACATCGGGGTAATTTTGGGGGATGGGTTGGTGCTATCCTGGCATTTCAGGGCCTCAGAAACTGTGATAGGTAGTGAGGAAGTGAAATGAGGAAGTTACGCACCTTCAGGCTTTCAAAGTGGTCATTGGATTTCAGGCTCCTGTATGTGGCTAGGCTCCCAAAAAGTCTCACAAATGTGGTATCCCCATACTCTGTAGAAGTAGCAGAATGGGTGTAATTCCACATACAGTTGTGACCAAAATTATTCAACCCCCACTGAAATTGAGTGTTTTGGCCAGTTTGACATTGCTTTTGATCATTCAGTCATCTTGCTTACATTTACATTAAAGAGGCACTTGTAGGTCAGACAAATATAACATAACAGTTATAATGAAATAACCACAAATGTCTTTTCTGTGCTCACAGCATTATCAGTTTTATTCAACCCCCAAGTGACATTCAATCTTAGTACTTAGTACAGCATCCTTTTACAGTTATAACAGCTTTTAAACGTGAAGCATAGCTTGACACAAGTGTCTTGCAGCGATCTACGGGTATCTTCGCCCATTCTTCATGGGCAAAGGCCTCCAGTTCAGTCACATTCTTAGGCTTGCGCACTGCAACTGCTTTCTTTAAGTCCCACCAGAGGTTCTCAATCGGATTTAAGTCTGGTGACTGCGATGGCCACTCCAAAATGTTCCAGCCTTTCCTCTGCAACCATGCTCTAGTGGACTTGGAGGTATGCTTGGGATCATTGTCCTGTTGAAAGGTCCAACGTCTCCCAAGCCTCAGGTGTGTGACGGACTGCATCACGTTTCCATCCAATATCTCCTGGTACTGAAGAGAATTCATGGTACCTTGCACACGCTGAAGCTTCCCTGTACCTGCAGAAGCAAAACAGCCCCAAAGCATGATTGACCCTCCACCATGCTTCACAGTAGGCAAGGTGTTCTTTTCATCATAGGCCTTGTTCTTCCTCCTCCAAACATAGCGTTGATCCATGGGCCCAAACAGTTCTAATTTTGTTTCATCAGTCCACAGAACACTATCCCACAACTTTTGTGGTTTGTCCACATGGCTTTTGGCATACTGCAGTCGACTCTTCTTATTCTTTGGAGACAGCAAGGGGGTACGCCTGGGAGTTCTGGCACGGAGGCCTTCATTACGCAGTGTGCGTCTTATTGTCTGGGCTGAAACTTCTGTACCCACATCTGACAAATCTTTTCTCAGTTCCTCAGCAGTCACACGGGGACTTCTCTCCACTCTACGCTTCAGGTAGCGCACAGCAGTCGAAGTCAGCATCTTCTTTCTGCCACGACCAGGTAGCGTTTCAACAGTGCCCTTTGCCTTGAATTTGCGAATGATGCTTCCTAAGGTGTCTCTTGGTATGTTTAACATCTTTGCAATCTTCTTATAGCCATTGCCCTTCCTGTGAAGAGAAATCACCTCTTCTCTTGTCTTCCTGGACCATTCTCTTGCCTTCACCATGTTTGTAACCACACCAGTAAATGTCTAGAAGGAGCTGAGTATCACAGTCATTTTAAAGCTGCCTAATTGGTGCTTATTATGCTTGATTGCTGCTCGGTGACATCCACAGGTGTTTTCAATACCTGATGGAAAGCACCTGTATGAACCTCTGTTCTTCAGAGTGGTAGTCTTTAAGGGGTTGAATAATTGTGGCAATGAAGAAACCACATAAGAACCATTTACTACTGTATTACATAAACAATTGATGTCATTTTAGTTGCATTTGGGTAGTTACAACGTCCTTGTAGGATTTGATTCTGAATACAATTCCAAATGTACACTATAGTCCCTAAACCCCTTTACAGCATTGGGGGTTGAATAATTTTGGTCACAACTGTATACCAATGGCTTGTGTGAGAAATATATAATTTAAATGACAATGTTGTGTAAAAAAAAAAATATATATATATTTGACATTTTCCAAAAACTTGCGGAAAAAAAAATAAATCTTCCATGCACTCAATATGCCTCTCAGCAGATAGCTTAGGGTGTCTACTTTCCAAAAAGGGGTTATTTGGGGGTGTTTGTACTGCCCTGGTATTTTAGCACCTCAAGAAATGTGATAGGCAGTCAGAAAGTAAAAGCTGTGTAAATTCCATTATCTATACCATAGTTTGTAGATGCTATAACTTTCACACAAAGCAATCAATATACACTTCTTGGGATTTTTGTAACTAAAAACATGTAGCATTACATTTTGGCCTAAATTTATGACGAAATTTGAGTTTGTTTGAATATTTTTTTAACAGAAATGAGAAAATATTGTTTTTTTTTAATTTTCTGTTTATAGCACGAAAAATAAGAAGTGCACAGGTGATCAAATATCACAGAAAGAAAGCTCTATTTGTGTGAAAAAGGGACATAAATTTCATTTGGGTACAGCATTGCATGACCGCGCAATCATCAGTTGAAATAGTGCAGCTCCAAATAGCAAAAAGAGGCCTGGTCATTAATCCTCAGGATGGCAAGTGGTTAAACAATGTTGTTACTTAAATGACATATTGCTCACACGTGCCATGGGTATATGTAAAAAGGCACTAATTGAATTTGGGACTGGAATGTACTTTATTTGGAACAAAAGGGACTTTAATTGGGACGGAATTAATAATTGGGACTGGCAGAGCACCTATATTGTGACACTAGGATTGCTTACTTCCATCTGGATCATGTCCCCCCTGGTTTTGTGAGCTTCTGGTGGTCAGATTGTCCTTTTGGGTTGATGTACTTATGCCTTGTTATTTTGTTTTAGCTCTCTAGTTCTCTGGTGCTCTGCCTTAGTTGGGATTCCTATAGCTGTATTTTCTTCTCAACATGCGTCGTGACATCATCGCGCATCGATGTGATGATATAATTTCTGACACAGCGGCCATTTTGGCTTTCTGTTTTATTTGGTCCACATGGCTGGCGGAGCAACACATTTGGGGGATAATTCAGTATCTTCATCATTTTTATTGGCATCACCTGCTGTGCGGCTTTCCATGGGGGAAAGTACCTCCCCTTTCTACACACCTCCCTTCCATGGCCACTGGTCAGTGGTGGGCTGAAGAACTTCAGGCGGATCCTTGGGAGGCACAGGATGGGTTACTAGCCAGTATACTTTGCTTTCTACCTGTGATAGCACATAAACTGGAATTATGGCGGTTTTTCAGCTGTCATTATTCTTTGGCACTGGCAAGTATCCTAAATTGATATATACTGTAGCTTGGGATTCTTAGTTGAATATGATTGTGTAGTACTGACTGTTCCACTTTTGATGTTTTGTTCTATCTCTTTAAAGAGTTTTTTCTAAATTAGATGTCCAGCTTATATTTGGATTGAGGCGTACCTCTAATTTACCAGAGATCTATATCCATTTCCTGATTTTGAGTAGGGACATGGTTGTTCGATCTATATGCTCCTGTTTTTCCCTTTATGGGTTTTAGTCATGCTATTAAATATGTGTAAGTATAATGTGGTTTGGGGGATATTATTTATCTAGACTTGGTGTCCATTTATTGGCTCTATTTGATTTGTGTAAAAATTTCTTTAGACTATCTACACATTGAAATTTCTAATATGATATACCCATCTTTGATCTCTATCACATGCCTCCCCCTGGTTCGGACGGAAGTGATTATATCCTCAGACTCGCCATGTTGTTTTTGTGTTTTAGTTTATTCTCCCCCCCCCCCTTTTTTTCGTGTGCTCGTTTTGTTCCCTTTATGGGCCAGCTATGAAGTATTCATGACTTGTATCCATGCATGTAAATTAGTTTTATATATACAGTATATATATTTTCTATTCATAGAGATATTTGAGCTTAAAGGACTGAAGAAGCGGTTGTTACCGTGAAACAAGTAACTTTTTGCCCTCAACAAGTGCAAATCATTATGATTTCTGTAACATAATCTGCTTTTATATTTTGTTTGAATAGAAATTGAGATGTGTTTTATATATAATAATTTGCTTATAAATACACCATTAGGTCATCCTAGATGTCCCTGCTTTCTTTCTTAATTTTTGATTTCCCTTTTATTTATTTATTTTTTTAATTACTTTTTTTGTTATCACAGGGAATGTAAATATCCCATGTGATAGCAATAGGCAGTGACAGGTACACTTTTCTGAGAAAGTTGGGGTCTATTAGATTTTCTTTCCTCTGCCCTAAAAGCATCTGATCACACCAAGATTTGTGTGATCAGATGCTTTCCTTTTTTAAAAATGACGCTGTCCATATCCGGCCAAACCAAAGTGATGAAATGCTCATAGCTTCCAGTTTCTTAGACCATAGAGATGATTGGAGCCATTCCAGTCTCTGATCAGCTCTATGGTCAGCAGGCAGAACCACCAGCTGCGCTCTCGGGGTTCCCTGGTGGTTCGGGAGAGATGAGAAAGGTATGAAAGGCAACGGGGCTGGAGGTGTCTCCTCCCACTGCTTGTATAAGCTATCCTAACTAGCCACAAGGATTGCTTTTATGTGAAAGCCAACCACGGGATGAAAAAAGTGATACCAGGATGATGCCTGTGGTTGCAGGAATCATCACAGTATAACCACTCAAAGTCCAGCGACATACCAGTACATCACTGGTCCCTGTTGGGCATATATGTAATTTTGTTTTCATGCAGCCTATGGGCTGAATGAATAAAGAGAACCTAACAGATGCCTCCATTCACATCGATAGATGCCAAAAAAATGAAAAATATATATGCCTATGCATAAGAGCGATCCACTCACTGACCACCCCAGGCCTTCATGCTTGGGCATATACAGTATGTTCTTCTTTTTTTTTTTTAACTGCGCATAAAAGATCTCATACAGCAGTGTTGGGTGCACTGACATATTCTGAGAGCAAGACCCTGTTGCTGTCAGAATAAACAGATCAGTGCTGCAACTGAATGGTTTTCCTGCAAAGCAAACAACAACGGTTGACAGTAAAACAAAATAGCAATAGAACATTAACTCAATAAAACGACAACATTTTTGGAGGGTTTTTTTTTTTTTTTTTTACTTTTTTTTGTTTTGTTTTTAACTGTTTTTGTAACTTTAAAGAACAGCCTCTGATTTTAGGGTCTCTCAAAATGTGATAGGCAGTTTCCTGACTATCTAACATCTTTCGAGACCCTGTGTGAGAATGGTGAACATATGCCTTAGACTGTGCCATGCTGTACTCTATACTAATACTCCACTGGTGTGTGGTAGTGATGGAAGCAGTCCTTGAGGCAGAGACCAGATTGGCCAGGAGAGGAGGCCTTCCACTTCAGTTCGAGCAATTCCTCATTTCTCAAGCAGGCTTTTACCCCTTTCTAAGTTGGGTGTTTACAAGCCATTGGGGAAGCCCCAGCAATTATTTTGCATGGTGCCACATTAGTCAATTCCAAGATTGTACAAATGCCTAAATAGTGGCACGCTTGTATAGAAATTCTCCACATATAGGTGGTACCCCTTACGGAACAAAGACGACACCAAGTCCCTCACCATTTTGCCACTGCTCCCCATGTAGTCTGGGCAGTCGAGGGCTCTACTTCACTGCAAATTTCTCAATCAGATGGTTTATGAGGTCATGTTCAGGGTCACCCCGGGCAACAGAGTGACAGAGTGTGTTAGCACTGAAATGCATGAAGCACACTATCGTCTCATATCTATGCCTGGCCATGGCAGCAGAGAAAATTGGCATATGATGAACTGGGTTTGTGGACCAATATGATCACAACTCACTCTTTTTTGTATGCCCACGTTGAGGGTTCAGCCCAAAAAAGTTTAAAAATTGGAAACCGAGATAGGTTTTCATGGGAGTTGTCTGGCAAGAGCTGAATTTGGGTTGGCGGCAATATGTTGTTGTGCGTATAACTTACTTTGGCCCACAATCAAATTGTACACATCTTCTGTGAAAAACAGCTCAAAAAATCAAGGGGAGTAATGAAATTTGCTGTTTCCATCTAAATTCCGGGTTGGGCAGCGAATGGGGGAAGTAGGGGTGCTGCAGAATCTGTGGGCTGCGAATCAGGATTTGCAAACACATCCTGAAAGATACTATGGGTTCTACGGGCCTGTGGGTAAATTCTTGGTGGCTGCGGGACGCTACTTGTGCTCGCCACCTCCCCAGCTTGTACTGCACTTATGTACCTTGTACTGACTCGCGTGTCACCAAAATGTAGTGCGGCACTAGTACTGGCTCCCGCTGCATATGAGACAATTCACGCATTGCTAGCACTTCAGCTTCATGTGGTTGCACATATGGGCAGCACAGTGGCTAAATGATTAGCACTTCCGCCTGGCAGTACTAGGGTCGTTGGTTCAAATCCCAGCCACGGCACCTCCTGCCTAGAGTTTGCATGTTCTCCCTGTGCCTGCGTGGGTTTCCTCTGGGTACTCCGGTTTCCTCCCACACTCCAAAGACATGCTGGTAGGTTACTTGGATCCTGTCTAAAATTGGCCCTTGTATATGAATGTGAGTTAGGGACCTTAGATTGTACGCCCCTTGAGGGTTAGGGACTGATGTGAATGTACAATATATATGTAAAGCGCTGCGTAAATTGCCTGCTATATAAATACCTGAAATAGATAAAATAAAATGTGGTTGGGTACACCTGAACTTAACAGGGACCTCTTCTCCATCGTCCGAGCTACCTGCTGAGGTGCCATTGCTTTCTACAGGTTCGTATTCTGAGGCAGGTTCTGTCAGAGAGGCTTCCCTTTCGTTCTGAGAATCCTGTAGGCCTCTTCACTAGTGTACTTCTTTTAGGACATTTTGGGCTCTAAATTTACAGATACCTAGTCCTACTCACGGGAAAAAGAGCACCTGGCTGTCAGGGACTGCTTGAACCACTACCAATAAAATTCACCTGCAAGTGCTAGTGGAGGTCAGGCCTGATTCTGCGGTTTTGTGTGCAATGTATCACAGGTGACAGTGATCAGAAATTACACTGACACTGCACTTCTTGTTAGGGGTGGGGTGGGGGGAAATGGAGGGCCTAAACATAAGTGCTAAAAGTAAAGGGGCTGATCCTGCTAACCCTTCATTTTTGGGGACTCTAATATTAAGGGGGCACTGGTATAGTTCTGTTCGTGATCAATAAATTGATCCATACAAACCTTATACTAGTAATTATGGTGATCAACGACCCATAGCATGAGTGCGATAGTGTGCAGGCAATCGACCGCTAGCTGACCCTGACGCTATCTGACATCGCTAGTGGCAGTAATACAGTGATCAGTGAAAAATACTGTTCATTGACACTGTACTAATGGCATTGGCAGGGTGAAAGGGGGCAATTAAAGGGTTATATGTGACAATCGAGGGGTTAACTGTGTATCTAAACCATGTGTGGGTGCAGTGTGCTGCTTTCACTCACATGTAATGTCTTTCTTCTCTCCCTGGAACAAAATGGTTCCAGGGAGAGAAGATCCAGCTAGATCCTGTGCCTGAATGTACAAATACAGGCACAGCTCTGCTTCTCCATTCGCTAAAGGATATCAGCAGAGTCCTGGACAAAAATCACTCACCGGGACCTGCAGACATACATCTCCTGCAGCAAATGACAGAAGAGGTCAGCGGGATGGCACGTGCATGCGCGCTTCAAACCCAGAAGAGCAAAGCGATTATGGGTATGTTGCTTTGCCTTTAGCTACCGCCCATCTGCAGTACATTGTGGGTAGGTGATTGGCAAGTGGTTAATAATATTATTATTATGCAGGATTTATATAGCGCCAACAGTTTGCGCAGCGCTTTATAAAATGACAGTCGGCAATACATGGATCGAAATTTTGCCTGTTCAGCAGGGGTTGACTTGTGTACCACCAGCCTGTTGACGGTTTCCTCTTGATCAGTTCTACCGGCTATAGCTGGCAATGCTGTGTAATCAGTGCATTCTGTTGGCGTGGAAGTCTCAGTGGGAGGGATTCCTACATCCACATTGTGTATGTGGATGGGAGAATATTTGGCCAGCCTAATGACTGGTACACACACAAAGAGCTGAATAGGTCTCTGTATTAACTATGTGATATGATGCGACCACCCTCCCCACCAGAACACACTGGTCAGAGCTCTCAACCATTGGCTAAGAACACTGATCAGATGCTGACTGGCTGCAGGTTTTTCAGCATGCTCGTTCAACAGAAGCTGGTCGTGAAATCAGCTTCTGTTGGACAAGGACCTGTACGCACGGGCCGAATGCCAGATGGTTTCTACTGTACTGGCTGATTTCTGCAAATATTCAGCCCGTGTGTACAGAGCTTGAAGCAGAGTTCCACTCACCCTGTCAAAAAATAAAAGTCACCGGCCGTCCTGTGTACCAGGCGCTGGCATCTTCAGTGTGGGCATCCGGCTGTGACAGCTGGCAGCTTCACAGCCGGGTACCCACTGCGCATGTGCGAGTAGCACTGCGCTTCATGAATGGTCCTGTAGTCTTCTGGGACCTGTCACGTGTCTCAAAAGACTACAGGAAGGGAGGGAGGACACCTTCCGCTTCCAGTCGCCAGGGCAATCGGACCAGAAGTGGGAGCGGGTACCTGTCAAATTCAGGCACCCGCTACGCCCCCCAAAGGTGCCAATCCTTAATGGGGAACTTCCCCTTTTGGATGGAGCTCCACTTTAAGAGTGCTGGACTCCCTGTCTGTAGGTAAAAAAAAAAAAAACTTACAAAATATATAGTTAAATGACTAAAGTTAAATGATTAAAGGACCGACTTAGAGCTTTGAATGCAAATGGACTAGTATTTGACTCAATTAAGAATCGTATAATGATGCCAGATCTAAGATATAGGTAATAGAAAATGGACACATTAACCAGATAAGTTAGTAAAGGGTTAAATAGTAGTGGTTGAGCAGTGATACTTTGATTTTTAGAGGAACAGAGTCTGTAATGGGTGATGACAGTGTAAAGAGAAAGAAGAAACAAAGTTGCACTGGTTAGGGCAGTGGTCGGCAAGCCGCGGCTCGCGAGCCACATGCGGCTCTTTACACACATTAATGCGGCTCTTCTGTGTGCCGGGCGCCCGCTCCCCTCCCTCCTCTCGGGCGGCCGCCCCAAAAGTCAGGACTCTGCAGCTAGCCCAGCAATGGGCAAACTACGGCCCGCGGGCTGTATACGGCCCGGCGGACCTTTTAATCCGGCCCGCGGAGCGTGGCAAACATTAGCTGTCAGGATGTAGGCGGGGCAGCGTGACGAACTCCTCTCACAGTCCGCCCTGAAGACCGGAACGGCGCGGGAACATGGCGAGAGGAACGCGCGGAGCAAAGGTAAGTGAATTGACACAATATGGGGAATGAATTACTATAGGGGGGATGAATTACTATATGGGGGATGAATTACTATGGGGGATGAATTACTATATGGGGGATGAATTACTATGGGGGATGAATTACTATATGGGGGATTAATTACTATGGGGGATTAATTACTATGGGGGATGAATTACTGTAGGGGGGATGAATTACTATATGGGGGATGAATTACTATGGGGGATGAATTACTATATGGGGGATGAATTACTATGGGGGATGAATTACTATGGGGGATGAATTACTATATGGGGGATGAATTACTATGGGGGATGAATTACTATATGGGGGATGAATTACTATGGGGGATGAATTACTATATGGGGGATGAATTACTATGGGGGATGAATTACTATATGGGGGATGAATTACTATGGGGGATGAATTACTATATGGGGGATGAATTACTATGGGGGATGAATTACTATATGGGGGATGAATTACTATGGGGGATGAATTACTATATGGGGGATGAATTACTATATGGGGGATGAATTACTATGGGGGATGAATTACTATATGGGGGATGTATTTTCAATTTTAAAAATGTGGCTCTCAAAATAAATTTCAATCGTGGTTTTGGCGAGATTTGGCTCAGTTGAAAAAAAAGGTTGCCCACCACTGGTTTAGGGGAATGAGAGATTTGTAACAGTGAGCTGAGGGGGAGCCAGACTCAGAGACAGGAGTGGGAAGCCCAGCTACATAAACACTGAGCTTTGCTAGATACGATAAAAGACATCTATGGTTGTGATTGTGTCAGGGAGAAGGGAGAGCAGAAAAGAATATACAGGCAGTTGGATGGACCATGAGACAGGATAGATCAGATGGGAGGAGTACAGGGGGTACAAAAGTGAAGGACTGAGACTGCAGGGAGACTAACCTGGGCACAATTGATGGGACTAAGAAAGTAAGACTGGAGTGTGATTGCAGGGATGAGGGGCGATATATATGACAGGGAAAATGAGTAGGCCAAGAATCTGGAAGGGGGGATGAGAAACAAACTTAGATAAATAGAAGGGTATGGGGGGAAGCAGAGCTAACATCAGAGCACTGAGCCATTCCACGAGAGAATGACAGGAGGCTGTGGATCGGCTGCAAATGCAGCAGAAAGGCATAGTGAGAGAGCCACTTGCCAGCTGCCCGGGCCCCCTGCTGAACTGATAGGGCTCAGGCCCGGTACTGGAGGACCGGTGGTACCCCCTTATCAGCAGCCCTGATTACCAGCGATATTAGCACAACAGTACATACAACAATCGGATACATAATAAGTCTCATCATGTGTGTACCAGGTAGAGACCAGCCTGTAAAAACATCATACCAATGATGTGCAATATCTACTTGTATTTCAGAAGCTGCTTGCAACAATTTATTTGCAGTCATCACAGTGTTTATCTCTGTTTGTATCAAGGTTAAATTATGTGTCGTTCTCAGGTGTACCAACATTGGTTTCTCTTAAGTAAATCTAGGGTATTGGATAGCAAGCTCAAACTTACCAATACGCAACATAGTAGGAGTGTAGCGCATTGTTAAGCATATTAAGCTTCTGTACCTTTTCTAAAAGATACGTTTGTTTATGTCATTGCAAAATACTAACATTAGAAATACATTCAGCAGAGGATAGGTGTTGATCTATTTCTTGTATACCAACCTGAGCATTAATAGCTACACACATGTTGTGGTGCTATCTCAAGCATATATGAAAAATCCTGTGGATAAATTGCCCTTTAACAAACATTAATATCCCTTTGTAATAGACAGGGTTCATATACCTTTCTTCTATGTGAACACACCATACCATTAGAAGACTGCATACATGTTGTTAATGAATATGTCATGTTATCTGTTATATATTCTCCAAGATAAGTGGGCATCCACCATCCCAAACCAGCTGTAAGTACATTGTATATGGGAGTAGGTAAGGTTATAAATGTACACATTAGTTGTGTGCCGCCTCTGTTGATTGGGAAATACATAAGTTGACCCGTACAAGAAAAGTAGGATTCATCTTCTCTTAACTCCATATTACATTTTGCCCTATCTGGAAATAAAGTTACCCAAGTATCTGCTGATAGTTTAAACAAAGCTTTTACTCTTTCATGCAGATTACTTTCTGAGATTTTCTAACTTATATCTCTGTCATCCGTAAAAACTGCACAGCACAAGTGACCCAATTTTCAGCATCATTCAACATGGCTAGCTGTATTCCTGTTAAGTTTAATATGTTTTGTATAAAATCTTTCTGCAGTTCAAGGGCAATGAAATGGGGCCGCAAAACTGTGGGAATCCACAGTGCATTAACAGTAAAACCATGTTGGTGGTCAGCACCCAGCTTAGCCATCTTATTCTGCATTACGTCCATGTCAACTGCATTTAAAGTACCCATAACAGTACCTGTTTCTCCCAAAACTGTGTCATACCATGGTCTTCTAACACTTTTATGTAATTCTTTTCTATACACAAAGTTACAGGGGGGGGAGGGGTTATATGTTAAACGTAACCAGTACTTTCCCGTGATCAAGGGAAACATTAACACATGTAGAGGGCAAAGGTATGTGGGATTGATTAGATACCTTTACATGCTGACAGGTGCTCAAACACTCCCATCGAAGTGCCTGATACTTTATCATCTCCCTTTTGTCCTTTACTATCAAACAGGCTTGGTTCAAGCTCAGTGTGGTTCATCATAAGCAAAACACCAGTCCAACTAATATTATTGGTTGTTGTACTCATCCTGTCCTTGTTTTCCTATTGTTCTAAGAGTGCATGTATCACTGCTAGTAACTACTACTGTATAAGTTGCCCCCAAGCTATTTGATATATATATTCTAACCAGGAAATGAAAGATTTGCTAAATAGCAGACTATGTTTTGGAAACATGTATGGCTATCCTGAATAGCCTTCAAATGATTTAGCCATGGTACATTCCATGGGTTGGGCATAGGCATACCTACAAAACCTGGTGTATTTTCCACATTTCTGCAACTCCTTTGGTGCAGCAAAACAACTTCCTGTGTTTCATTCAAAGTCTGTGGGCAAATATATGGACAGCACAGTGGCTGAGTGGTTAGCACTCCCGTCTGGCAGTACTAGGGTCGTTGGTTGTAACTGCGGCACCACCTGCCTGGAATCTGCAAGTTTTCCCTGTGCCTACATGGGTTTCCTCCGGGTTCTTCCCACACTCCAAAGACATGCTGGTAGGTGAATTGGCTCCTGTCTAAATTGACCCTAGTATGTGTATGTATGAATGTAAGTTAGGGACCTTAGATTGTACGCCCTTGAGGGTTGGGACTGATATATACACTATATACAGTTGTGTTCAAAATAATAGCAGTCAGACATCACTAACCTGATCAATCACTGTTTTTGGTAGAAATATTTCTACATGGCAAATAATTTACTAGCAGGTGTAGTAGAGTAATAGAAATCCAACAGACATAACAGTCATGACCTGTATGCTGCTGATTCTGTGTAATTGAATCACTAATTGAAAGGGGCATGTTCAAAATAATAGCAGTGTGGAGTTCTATTTAGTGAGGTCATTCATGCTTTGAAAAACAGGTGGCAATTATTGCCCTTATTTAAGGAAGGCAGCAAATGTTGTACATGCTGGTTACAGTGCATTTCTCTCTGAAATTCTGAGGAAAATGGGTCGTTCCAGACATTGTTCAGAAGAACAGCGTACCTTGATTAAAAAGTTGATTGGAGAGGGGAAAACATATAAAGAAGCGCAGAAAATGATAGGCTGCTTAACTAAAATGATCGCAAATGCTTTAAAATGGCAACCAAAACCTGAAAGACGTGGAAGAAAGCAAAAAACTACCATTCGAATGGATAGATGAATAGCCAAAATGGCAAGGACTCCGCCAACAATCAGCTCCAGGAAGATCAAAGACGGTCTAAAGTTACCTGAGAGTACTGTTACAATTAGAAGACGCCTATGTGAAGCCAAGCTATCTGCAAGAAGCCCCCGCAAAGTCCCACTGTTGAAAAAAAGACGTGCTTAAGAGGTTACAATTTGCCAAAGAGCACATTGACTGGCCTAAAGAGAAATGGTGCAACATTTTGTGGACTGATGAAAGTAAGATTGTTCTTTTTGGGTCTAGTGGCCAGAGAGAGTTTGTCAGACGACCCCCAAACACTGAATTCAAGCCACAGTACACTGTGAAGACAGTGAAGCATGGTTGCGCAAGCATTATGATATGGGGATCTTTCTCATACTACGGTGTTGGGCCTATTTATCGCATACCAGGGATCATGGATCAGTTTGAATACATCAGAATACTTGAAGAGGTCATGCTGCCTTATGCTGAAGAGGAAATGCCCCTGAAATGGGTGTTCCAACAAGACAAACACACCAGTAAACGTGCAACATCTTGGTTCCAGACCAACAAGATTGATGTTATGGAGTGGCCAGCCTAATCCCCGGATCTTAATCCAATAGAAAACTTGTGGGGTGACATCTAAAATGCAGTTTCTGAGGCAAAACCAAGAAATAGAGAACTGTGGAATGTAGTCTAATCATCCTGGGCTGAAATACCTGTTCACAGATGCCAGAAGTTGGTTGAATCCATGCATCACAGATGTACAGCAGTTCTCAGAAACAGTGGTTATACAACTAAATATTAATTAAGTGATTCAAAGGAAAGCAAAATCTTCAAACATTTTTCAGTTTATATAGTGAATGTTTGAGTTTGTAAAGAAGAATACAAACACTGCTATTTTTTTGAACAGTCTAATATTTACTTTTCTTCAATTTTTTTTAGAGGAACAACACAAATTTGATATATTTTTCTTCATGTTTTGATTTGGAATAGAATGTGTAATGTTCCCAATGCATTTGTGTGTATGGAAATAAAAGCTATTAGAAGAAGTTTAAGCTTTATTCACTTTTTTCAACACACTGCTATTATTTTGAACACAACTGTATATTTAAAGCACTGCATAAATTGATGATGCTATATAAGCACCTTAAATAAATTTATTGAAGGTCCTGAGAGTGATACCAGCAAATGGTTATAGTCCATATGGGGAGAAACACGGTCAAAGAAAGGCTATCAACAGGAATAACTTCCATGATGTCTGGGGACTGATTATTGACATCTTGGTGTAAGTCTATATCTAGATCAGAGTCACTGTCTGTTTCCTCTGTTTGGACTATTTGTTCAGAGACTTGCACACCGGCGTCACTCTCTTGTTCTTTGTCACGGATCCTGAGATCCTCTGGGACCCTCTTTTCCCTTGAAGCATGAAGCCAGGTTTGTGAATCGGCTGTAAGCACCGCTGTTCTGGGTACTGCTGTCACTACGGTAGGTTTGCATACGTTGGATCAGTAATCTTGTGCTTGTGGAGCTCCTTTACCACCACACGGTCTCCCGGCATAAATGGATGTGTTGATTCTTGTGATGGGAGGGGAAAGGAAAGTGACACATCACAATAGATGCCACTTAAAACTTTTATAAGATTCATTACATACACCTCCTGAATTAACTTCAAATCACCAGGCATCATGACAGTGGGACTTGTGGTCCAAGGTGTGGGAAAAGGCCTCCCCATTAAAATCTCAAAGGGTGACAATTTAGATGTTTTATTGGTAGTATCCTAATTTCCGCCAACGCTGCAGGTAGGTCTCCCATTTAACCAGTGTCCCACCCTTGGCCTTTCTCAGTTTTTCCTTTATGGTTCGATTAATTTTTTCTACTATACCTGGACTTTGAGGGTGATAGGGAATGTGAAATTTCCATTCTACAGCCTTTAGCTTCAAGATAGCCTGTGTGACCTTTGAAGTAATGGATGGTCCTCTATCTGAGTCAATAATAGGACATCCCCACCTAGGGGATAATCTCATTGCACAAAATTTTAGCTATGGCTCTTGCATTTTCCATTTGTGACAAACGACTCCAGCCATGTTGAAAATCTGTCCACAATCATGAACAGATATTTTCCTGTCCTCCCTTTTGGCATGTGAGTGAAATCTATTGGTAATTCCTGAAACGGTCCTTGTGGGGGTGGCAGATGTTGTCCATGTTTATTGCCAGTGGAGTTGTTCCTGATACAAATCATGCATCTGCTTAGTTGATCCCGTATTCTAATGTTTAGATTTTTTATGCTAAATCTTTTCTTGCAATGTCAGCTACTGTCCTCTGTGCCCTATACCATGAAACTGAGCAATTAATACAGGTGCACTGTGTTGGGGTATGCCTATCATTCCCCCATTTGTCATTAGACCATTTGAGTCCAATGACAACCCCTTCCTTTTCCAGTATTCAGTATCTTCCTGTGTGGCAGTGTACTGAAACAATTGTTGATCTGGAAGTGTGAGGGGTACTAGCATAGCCATGGACACATTAACTTGTTGTCCCAATAGTAATTGGGCTGCCTTCTTGGCTTCTCTATCTGCCAATTTGTTGCCACAGCTACCGGGTCATCTAAGGTGGTGTGTGTCCTACACTTGATTACAGCCACAGATCTGGGTTTGCGAACTGCTTCCAGAAGGTCATTTACTAAGGATGCATGTAAGATGACTTTTTCATCTGTAGCAACAAAGCCTCGTAGCTGCCAAATTTTTCCAAAATCATGGACAACAACAAATGTGTATTTTGTGTCCGTATAAATGTTAACATCTTGTCCCTTAAAGATTTGACAAGCTCTGGTGAGTGCTATCAGTTCTGTTGCCTGGGCTGAGGGGTGTGGAATTTTATTTGCTTCTACAATGATATTGGGTAATTGTACAATAGCATATCCTGACATATATGTATTGTCATTAGGTCTAGTGTAGGAACCATCCACAAAGACATCAAGATATCCCAGCTGCAGGTCCTGCAACATGTCAGCCCTAGAGGTGTCTTCATGTATCACATGAACACAATCATGCTCCTCAGGTGGGACATCTGTTTCTGACTTGACTCTAAACATGGCATTTAGAATAGCAACAGGGCCTGATGTAGGTGAAGCATATTTGACAGTTTGATTTTGTGTAGTTGCTAGGATCACTTCATATCCTGACCGAGCCCATGGAGTGTGACAGTCCTTGTTTGCTCGCCCATGTCTAGTCGCAGATCTGGACATGCTGAACTCTATTGTAAAAATACGGTGGAAAAGTGTGCATGCCCTCCTGGACTCTGGAAACCTGGTCCATACCCGGCTGGTGGACGCTGAACATTTGTCTCAGAGTGTGCACGGTGACTGTGAAAAGTGTCCTACAGCATTGGTGACATTTGAAACTAGCTCAGGATCTGTTTGTCATGCAGTGGCTGTGTCCTCTATCCTGTTGCATGGCGTAATATTGCGGAGAGACGTTCCACTATTCCAGGAGCTCGGCAATAGCAAAGATAGGATTCCTGAGTCTGGACTTTCTGGTGAGACTGCAGGGGGAAACCCCAACCCCTTTGAACCAGACGTTAGTGAAAATGCTGTAGGGGTGACCCCTGATAAAAATAGGTCTTTCCCCCTAGCAGTCTGTGTGAGCGAACAGGAGGTGACCCCAAAAGCCCTAGAGTTGCCTGGTATGCCAGAGCTTGAGGTCTCCCGATTCTACTCTTGAACAAGCCTGGAAAAATGTTAAGGTAACCAATGGGATCCCGGTAGGAAGACAGTTTTGAAATTGGCCCATACACATCCCTTGGGGGGTCACCTAGCCTATGAAAAGACCAAGGAATGTATTTTACAGCATTTCTTTTGGCCCGCAATACTTGCCAATGTGAAAAACTATTATGAGTCTTGCCCCGAGTGTCAAGTCAGTCCCTATGCCTCATTACCGCAGTCCACTAGTGCCTTTACCAGTGATTGAGGTCCCTTTTGGCCGAATTGCCATGGATCTGATAGGGCCAGTCATTAAGTCTGCTAGAGGCCATCAGTATATCCTAGTGGTCATGGACTATGCCACCTGGTATCCCGAGGTGGTTCCTTTGAGAAACACTTACTCTGAGACAATCACCAGAGAGTTGTTCCACATGTTTACACATACAGGGACCCCAAAAGACACTCTAACTGACCAAGGGACACCCTTTATGTCAAAAGTCATGAAAGAGTTATGTAAACTGTTCAGTATTAAGCACTTGCATACTTCGGTTATCCACCCTCAAAATGATGGTATAGTAGAGTGTTTCAAAAAAATCCTGAGGAGTATGCTCAAAAAGGTCATAGATAAGGATGGGAGAGACTGGGACTGCCTTCTGCCATATTTGTTGTTTGCAAACAGAGAGGTCCCACAGTCTTCCACTGGGTGCTTCCCATTTGAACTTTTATATGGGAGGCATCCCCTAGTGCTGCTGGATATTGCATAAGAGACCTGGGAGACTGAAACTACTCCCTACCGGAGTATGATAGAGCATATCTCAGCCATGCTGGACAGAATTAGCTCGGTAATGCCCCTTGTCTGAGAACACATGCAGGAAGCACAGAGTCAAGTGTACAATAGGTCGGCAAGGGTTCGACCTATCCACCTTGGGGATCATGTACTTATTTTAGTTCTCACCATGGAAAGCAAGTTCCTTGTTAAGAGGCAAGGACCCTGTGAGATACATGAAAAGATTGGGGAGGTAAACTACACGGTATTTCAACCCAACAAGTGGAAGAAAGAGCAAATGTATCAAGTGAATTTAATCAAAGCCTGGAAAGATATAGAAGCCCTCCTAACTTGGGTGATCAGCCACTGAAGAAAGAGGAAGGAATAAGTGAGGTTCAGATACCTGAGTCCATGTCTATCACAACAGCATGAGGTGATAGAATTTCTACAATGTAACAAAGGTTTCTTCTCAGAGTTGCCAGGCTGCACAAATGTAATTAAACAGGATATTGTCACTGACCCCAAGGTTCGTGTGCAACTTAAGCCTTATCGTATTCCAGAGGCACGCAGACTGGCAGTAGCTGAACAAGTACAGAGGATGTTAGACTTCGGGGTGATAGAAAAATCCAAAAGGACGAGACTGGGGGTGAACATGGCACAGTCAGGGAGCATGGAATAGGAGCTCCAGGCGCACACCTAGCCATATGGAGGAGACCCTGATGTAACCTGGTTATCCTACCCCAACCTACCCCATATTTGCTGACACCTTGAGATCGGTGCAGGGGGATTTCCCTGGTGTGTTCCCTAGGGCGAAGGAGAGCTTGCTTCCCTGGGCAAAGGTGGATAGTTCCCAGGTCCCGGAGGAGCAAAGCAGTGGATGTTGGGAGTGATCATGTGCCGTGGAGAACCCTGGGAGATGCGGCCAGAGGAAGGAGGACTGGAGTTGACAGACATACAGAGACACACAGAGGTAGACCCCCCCTTCTGTTCACACCCACCATCTAAGCCACCCCAAAGGAATAGGAGGAAGGAAGGGAAGAAACTGAGGTGCCTCGCGGAAAGGAGAGTGAAAAGCTGTGGTGGACGTGCTATTCTCTCACCTCTTTCCCCCTCTTCCCTTATGATTATATGATGGGGGACCTGAGGAGATTGGAGAGAGGAATCAGGTGAGAATTGAAAGTTGTGAGCGGGTGTGGGGAATGGAAAGGGGGGTAAATGGGATAGGAGAGAGGAATAGAGGAGGGTAAGAAGAGAAATGTAGTAATTAGGTGGGGTGTTAGGTTGCTCATCATGCTCCTGAGTGAGGCGGAGATATGGGTGGTGTGTGTGCTCAGAGTCTTACCCTGAAAGTAGAATTGACTGTGGGATTATATCCACTACCGATTCAACAAGGGCTGGAAATGGGCCTAAAGGTTTTAAGACTAGTGGGGTGTGGAGGGAGGGGAGGAAGTGATATTACGGGGGAGGGGGGGGAGGGATGTAGGGGAAGGGAGGGAAAAGGGATGGAGGGATGGGGAGGGAGGGTAAGAATGTACATCTTATTGCTACAAATTAGTTATATGGGTACTCTCCTAGATATGAATAGTGAAGAAAAAAAGATGTGAAGAGATGAACTTGGTTAATTTTATGACCTACAACGTGAAAGGATTGAATACTCCGGGAAAAAAACACAAGATTATTAGGGAAATTTACCAACGTTCTATTGAAGTAATATTTTTACAAGAGATGCACATATCTCATGGTACAAATGTTAAATTACATTCAAAACACTATCCGACCTGGTATTATGCTGATTCATCAACAAAATATGTTAAAGGAATAGCAATTGGGATGGCAAAGAATGTGAGATTTACAATTGAAGAAAGGTTGGTTGAGAGGGAAATTAAATTAATTGGAATGTACATTGGCAAATATTTATTGTCCTAACAAGAATCCAATTGTCTATTTAGAAGATATGTTAAGAAAACTAATGGACTTTAAGAAAGGCAGGTTGATTGTGGCAGGAGATTTTAATTTCTGCATGGATCTTCAGATAGATACATCGTCACAAGGGCAGAGAGGAGATAAACATTTAAAGTCTATTAAAAAAGATGTTACATCAATGTCAGCTGATGGACTCCTGGAGGATTAAACATCCGGGAGAAATAGACTATACATTTTACTCTCCTGTGCATAAGATCTACTCAAGATTGGACTATGTAATGGTAGAACATAGACTTCTGGAGTCGTTGGTTAGAGTTGACATTGATGTGATATCAATATCAGATCATGCACCTGTCAGAGTGAAGTTGCACTTAGGAGAACGGAATAATACAAATATGTAAAAATTAAACAAGACACTCTTAAGAGATCAAGAGATGGAAATAAGATTAAAAAAGAGCAATATTTTCTGTCAAATGAGACTGAAGGGGTCTCGGTTGCTATGATATGGGAAGCACATAAGGTATACATAAGAGGTAACTTGATTTCCATAGGGGTGGAAAAAAAGAAAAAAGAAAAAGGCAGGAGGAGAGAATAAAATTAACAGAAGAATTATATGAATTAGAACAATTACATAAACAGAAATTAGAAATAGATAAACAACAGAAGATAATATTAAAAAGAGAAGACTTAATAGAGCAGGAAACATAAAAAGGTGTTTAACATGGTGGCAAAGGAAAGATATCAAGGGGAGGAACAGACCAGGAAAATATCTTATGAGAAGATTAAGGAAAAAGAAATCAGTAACTTATGTAGAGAGAATTAGAGATGAGACAGGTGAAATGGTATATGCAACCACTGCAATAGCTAATGTATTCTAAAAATATTACAGTAGGTTATATGACGTAAAATCTAAGAATCAAAAAGAAGTAGAAAGAACAAGGAAAAGGCAGTTATACTTAAAATAAATCAGATTACATAGATTAGAAGAAGAAAGTTCAGTAACTATGAAAATTAATATCACAAGAAAAAATTCAAGTTGCATTAGGAATACAGCAGCAGGGAAAAGCCCAGGACGAATGGTTAGACAATGAGATACTATAGAACAACTAAGGAACAACTAATCCCGAAAATGTGTGTATATATGAATGCAATAGAAGAAGAGGTGAAAAGTCATTATTGGCACACATTACAATTATACCCAAAGAGGGGAAAGATTTGTCCCAATGTGCCAGTTACAGACCAATTTAATTATTAAATATTGATACAAAATTATATGCAAAAATTCTAGTGACCAGGATGAAAGATCTAATGGTGGAGTGGATAGATTTAGATCAGGTGGGATTTGTCCCAGGAAGAGAAGGAAGGGATAACGGCCTAAGATCATTGCTCCTTCTGCAAAAGAGTACAAAAGAGAAGTCCTCAGTGCTGTACCTGGCGATAGATGCTGAGAAAGTCTTCGACAGGGTAGACTGGGGATTTATGATGGACACATTGGAAGCAATAGGGATAGGACCTAAAATGATGCAGTGGATAAAAAACTTTTAAAGATTAATGGCTCATTGTCGCCATTGTTTAAAATGTATAATGGAACTAGGCAGGGATGCCCACTTTCGTCCCTGCTATTTGTATTATCTTTAGAGCCATTACTAGCTACGGTCCAAAATAGTACAGGTATTAAAGGAATTTGGATAGGAGACGTGGAACATAAAGTTGCAGAGTACGCAGATGATATGTTATTCTACATTGTAAATCCTAGGTTAACATTAGCACATTTAATAAGAATATTAAAATACTATGGAGAACTATCAAATTTAAAAGTGAATCTTTCAAAGCCGGAGATATTAAACATTAATTTCTTGAAGACAGAGAAGATGACTTTCCTTTCACGTGGAGGGAAAAAGAACAAAAATATTTTGGGAATAAAGTTAACCTTGTCCTTTAAGAACATATATCAGGCAAATTACATCCCATTAATAAACGAGATAAGGAGTTGGAAGAATAAACTTGATGAAAATGGTGATAATACCAATAATTCTGTACAAATTTAATACGCTCCCAATATATATACCAATGATATACTTTGGGATCTTAAAAAAAATAATATTAAGCTATATATGGGTAAATTAAAAAAAACGAGTAAAATATGAAGTCCTGTGTAAAGATAAATTAGATGGGGGTTTAAATGTACTGGATTTTAAGAGACATTATTATTATCATGGGTAGTAGAGTCGGTATACAATGCAGGAGGGAAAAGTTGGGTAAAAATGGAAGGTACACTAAATGAGACACAGATAAAATTATTTGGATTCCACAACAGTTTTGGATGTTTTCTGAAAACACAAGCACGGTATGTATTTAGAATATGGGATGCAATTCATAAACAAATGGGATGAGTATAATTCACCATTAATACCATTTGTGGGAACAAAATTTGTTCCCACCAGGGAAAGATGATATATCAGGAAACTGAATAAAAGATAGAAATGCACAGTTAAAGGATGGTATGAAGAAGGTGGAAATATATTCTTTCCAAGAATTGAAACATAAAAAGGATTGATTTTATGTATTAGATGAGTGGCAATATTATCAATTAAGACACTTTGTGGTGGCACTTCCACAACCAGTAAGAGCAGTAGAAGATCTGTATCCACTTGAACAGATGTTGAGTTTGGGTGTTATAGAGAAACATGGTATTTCTTGTATATAGAAGATACTTACTAAAATATTTGGGCCTATTTCTCCACCGTTTTTGGAGAAATGGGAGAAAGAACTTGGAATTCAATTAAATGAACAGCAAAAAAAGAAAATATTAAACTTAGCACATGGGGCGGTGGATATGAAGGTAGTGGAAAATAATTCTAAATGTTTGGCAAGATGGTATATTTCACCTAGTGTGACACACAAGCAACAATCGGAGAACTCACTATTATGTTGGAGAGGGTGTGGGATCCCATATGAAAGAAAAATATATTTGAAATATATTTTAAAAATATTCTTCCCAAATATATTGACATATATTTGAAATGCTAAAATTTTGGCCATATTCAATATATATATATATATATATATATATATATATATTGCATGTTGAAATGCATTTTTATTACAAAATATATGAAAAATATTTGTAAAAATACATTTAAAAAATACTGTATGTCTTTAAAAATACAAACCTACATTTTTGGAATGCATTTACAAATATATGTAAAAATATATGTAAAAATTACTTTTTAATATGTTAAAAAAAATCTGAAGAATATATTTTAAAAAAATATATATAGTGCAGAGAAAGGAGACAAGCAGGCTGTGAGAGCAACATGTCTGCAGGACTGAAGCAGACCCAGTGAGTTATATTTACTAGCCAGGAGGCTTAACAGCCATTTGCTGAACCTTTGTTTTTGGATGCTGATCTTTACCCCTGTGTGGGCAATCTATCTTATGTTGGACTTTTGCTTTATTTTTTTCCCTTGAATAAATAGAAGCCCTTAATCTTACATGCGGCCCGGTTGACCTCTCTACAAGCTCCACTTGAAATATATATATATATATATATATATATATATATATATATATATTGTGACAGGAAGTCAGGTAAAACTAAGGGATGTGTCCAGGATGGGAGGTATATTTGTCCCAGGTTCATGTTATATACTGACTGTTTCTCCTTTGGTGCTGTGTAGTGAGCCTGTCTGGCTCACTGATGATTTAATGAGTTCAGGTGTAGTGAGTTAAGGGCTCTGGGCTCTATAAAACTCCCAGGCTGCATAGAGAGGATGCTCCAACCTGGAACCAGTTGGCTGTGCAGGATAGACTGGGGAGTAACCAAACCATCCTGTGGTGAGAAATAATCTGTGTGATTTTGGACTGTGAACACCCTGTGTCTGTGCAGTGGTAGGTTGTATTCAGACAGCTAGATAGGAAACCTGCGTTTGTAGTTAGTAGCCCAGTGTGGCAAGGCTTTATTTTCTGTTTTTATTTGATTTGCTGTTTTTGGATTTATGCCCCGTGTGTTTACCAGAATTTGTAAATAAAGCACAACCTTATTCACCAAGTACCTACAGTCGTGCTGAGCCTCTTTCACCGTGCTCTGGCCCATCCAGGGGATCAAGCACAACCCGCTACTGAGCTAATCCCTCACAATATATATATATATATATATATATATATAGAGGAAACTGTATGTGAAGTTTCTTCGGTGGTTGCTAAGACCCGGTTTGGGACCTGGAGCTTGGAGATTTCATAGAGATTTGAGAGGAGAGAGATCTCCAATCCTCGTACAAGATTTTACAGCAACCATCACATGATAGTCTGGGACCTAATTGAGGCTTCACCCTCCTGAGGAGTCCGTGTGGTTGCAAGGGAGCAGCCAGAACTGTGCATGTCTGCATGGTGCAGTCTGTGATAGTACAGACAGAAAGTCTGCGGACTGCAGCAGCAGGGAGCTGCCACAAAGAGAACTGACAAGAGATACAGTGTTTGTACATGAACACAGGGATGCTGTGTTAGATGGTCAGGAGGACCGGGGCACAAGGTCTAAGCAGCGGTGTTGCTATAAAGAGCCAGGAGGCTGAATATTACTTTATTTTGTGTTGATGGTGGAAACCACTGCGAGAGAAGCCGTTTGTACTGTTGGACTTTTCTTTGTTTTAATAAAAGTGGGTCATCAAGCCCTTGCACATCTGGCATATACTGTACTCAAAGGTAAGCAGTACACTTGAGCTAAACAACCCCCAAATATATATATATACAAACATTTGTGAAAGAATGGGTTGCCCTCAGGAGCTCAGTGAATTCAAGTGTGGTACCGTGATAAGTTGCCACCTGTGCAATAAGTCTAATAAGTGAAGTATCCTTGCTACTAAATATTCCACAGTCAACTGTTAGTGGTATAACAAAGTAGAAGCAGCTGGGAACAACAGCAACTCAGACATGAAGTGGTAGGCCACATAAAATGACAGAGCGGGGTCAGCACTTGCTGAAGCACCCAGTGCACAGAAGTCGCCAACTGTCTGTAAAGTCAATAGCTAAAGACCTCCAAACTTCATGTGGCCCTCAGATTAGCACAACCACAGTGCACTTCATGGAATGGGTTTTAATGGCCGTGCAGCTGCATCCAAGCCTTACATTACCAAGTGCAATGCAAAGCACCAAATGCAGTGGTGTAAATCACACCACCACTGGACTGGAGAAGTGGAGACTTGTTTTCTGGAATGATGAATCACACTTCTCTGACAATCCGATGAATGTGTCTGGGTTTGGCGGTTGCCAGGAGAACGGTACTTGCCTTACTGAATTGTGCCAAGTGTAAAGTTTGCTGGGGGGATTATGGTGTGGGGTTGTTTTTTAGGGGTTGGGCTTGGCCCCTTAGTTCTAATGAAGGGAACTCTTACCAGCATACCAAGATATTTTGGACAATTTCATGCCCCCAACTTTGTGGGAATGGTTTGGGGATGTCCCCTTCCTGTTCCAACATGGCTGTATACCAGTGCACAAAACAAGGTCCATAAAGACATGGATGAGCGAGTTTGGGGTGGAGGAACTTGACTGGTCTGCACAGAGTCCCCAAACCAATAGAACACCTTTGGGATGAATTAGAGCGGAGACTGCGAGCCAGGCCTTCTCATCTGACATCAGTGCCTGACCTCACAAATGCGCTTCTGGAAGAATGGTGAAATATTCCCATAGACACTAAACCTTGTGAATAGCCTTCCCAGAAGAGTTGAAGCTGTTATAGCTGCAAAGGGTGGGCCAACTCCATATTGCACCCTATGGACTAAGACTTGGATGCCATTAAAGTTAATTTGTGTGTAACGGCAGGCGTCCAAATACTTTTGGCAATATAGTGTATATGTATATGATTTAACAGTAGTTTCATTTTGAGATGGTTTGCCTTCTCCTTGCCTTTCACTATTCTAGTTTCAAGCTAAAACATATTGGGATTTACTGTTATAGTTTTAAGGTAATTTCTGTCTAAAACTTATTATAAATTTATGATATGATATTTAATATAAAGCTGGCTGTACATCAGTATATTTTCAAGATTTTTGGACATTCATACAAATGTTCATACAAAAATTCTCATTAGCACATTGGATGACTTGATGAATGTCCTTCAAAAGTACTTTAAAAAGTTTGCTTTTACATATATTTTGGATTGAATGGATTTTTTCGGAAAGAAAACCTCATTCACTGTTAGAAATGTGTTCTTTTGAGAAACATTTTTTGTCCTGCGCTTCAAATTTTACTTCTGTCAAAATTGAATGTCAATTTGACCCCCATTAGTAACTTTGAACAAACATTCTTAAAACAACATTTTTGTACAAAATTCTACTAGTAAATGGCCAGTTGAATGCAGCCTCTGGTTACTGTTTAAAGTTTCTAGTTGTCCAAGCTTATAATTGTCCGTCAAGGTCACACACTGACCACCAGATCTAGACATATAGTCAATTACTACTCTGTAAATAATCAATAACAACTATCATTCCTTTGTCCTTCTCATTTTATACTGTACATATATAAATTCTGCCTTTTTGCTTAATAGGCTATAACAGTTAAAAAGTCACTCTAAGCACTTAAGTGTCTGCTTGTTCTCTTCTGTCTGCAGCAGCTAATCCTCTGACAATTTGAAACATCTGGCCAGCTCTCATTTCTGAACCAAGGGCGGACTAACAACTCATGGGGCCCCCGGGCAATAGGGGATCATGGGGCCCCTGTGTCCTTGCCGAAACTCAAAAAAGCCTACGAAAAAGGTACCAGAGGCATCTCATGGGTCCCCCTACTGACCCCGGGCCCTTGGGCAGTGCCCGAGTTTCCAAATGGTCAGTCCGCCCCTGTGCTGAACCCTAAATTTCTATGATATGCAAAAGAAGCAGCTGAGAAGATTGCAGATATGGGGACTGCTGCTGATTTGTCTGGATTAGAGAAGGGCAAACTCGTAAATCAATAACTCTGCCCGCAGAACAAAATCAAACAAATATTTAAACAGTGGTTTGTGCTAGTGTTGCCACCCTTGAATTATTCAAAAAAATCATCAAAAAAAGAGAGAAATCAAATTCCCCAAACAGGTAGCACAGTACTTGCTGACAAAAAATTGAACAAAGTAAATATGACAGAAGCGTAGGCAGGACAGAACACACAAAGAAGATGGTAAACACACAAAGCTTTATTGAACTATGGAAGGCACTCAATCAGGGCAGGAAGGTAGCGTCCAGGTACCCAAAAAGGGGAAGAGATGGGAGGAGCCCAAAATAATTGTAATCCGGCCCACGATAGGGCGCTTCAGGTAGCAATGGCCCAAGCACTCAGGGGGGGCAGTCCATGTAGCTATAATCCGGGCAGACAATGGGGCAGTTCAGGTAAGGGTAATCCGAGCACACAATAAGGCCAGTTCAGGCAAGGGTAATCTGGGCATACAATAGGGGCAGTCCAGGGCGCTCTGCAACATGCGGCTTCTAGGAACACTCACGGTAAGCGGCTTACAGACACTCAGCAGCAGGTGGCTTGTAGGGACACTCATGGTAAGCGGCTTGCAGACACTCAGCAGCAGGCGGCTTCTAGGGACACTCACGGTAAGCGGCTTGCAGACTCTCAGGAGCAGGCGGCTTCTAGGGACACTCACGGCAAGCGGCTTGCCGACACTCAGCAGCAGGCAGCTTCTAGGGACACTCATGGCAAGCGGCTTGCAGACACTCAGCAGCAGGCGGCTTCTAGGGACACTCACGGTAAGCGGCTTGCAGACACTCAGCAGCAGGCGGCTCCTAGGGACACTCACGGTAGCAGGCTCACGGGGTCTCAGCGGGGCCTGACCTCAGCACAGGCCTCACACAGCTCTCTAGGGACAACAGCAGGCTCACGGGGACTCAGCGGGATCTTGGCTGTTGGGTCTGACCTCAGCACAGCCCCCACACAGCTCTCTAGAGACAACAGCAGGCTAACGGGGACTCAGTGGTATCTTGGCTGTGGGGTCTGACCTCAGCACAGCCCTCACACAGCTCTCTAGGGACAACAGCAGGCTCACGGGGACTCAGTGGGATCTCAGCTGTGGGGTCTGACCTCAGCACAGCCCTCACACAGCTCTCTAGGAACAACAGCAGGCTCACGGGGACTCAGTGGGGTCTTGGCTGTGGGGTCTGACCTCAGCACAGCCCCCACACAGCTCTCTAGGGACAACAGCAGGCTCACAGGGACTCAGTGGGGTCTTGGCTGTGGGGTCCGACCTCAGCACAGCCCCCACACAGCTCTCTAGATACAACAGCAGGCTCAGGGGGCTCAATAGGGATAGTTCCACACCCCGCTGCATGCGGCTTATAGGGGCACTCACATCAGGTAGTTTCCAGGAGCAACCAGCAGACAATCTGCAGGAACACTCACGGTTTCAGGGATGGCAGTAGTCAGTAGACAGGGACCCTCACAGCGGTCAACTTTCCAGGGACAGCAGCAGTCAGCGGACAGGGACCCTCACAGCGGTCAGCTTTCCAGGGACAGCAGCGATCAGCAGACAGGGACCCTCACAGCAGACAGCTTTCCAGAGACAACAGCGATGAGCAGACAGGGACCCTCACAGCAGTCAGCTTTCCAGGGACAGCAGCAGTCAATGGACAGGGACCCTCACAGCAGTCAGCCTTCCAGGGACAACCAGCAGGCCTACAGGGACTCAGCGGGGGTCTTGGCTGTGGGGTCTGGCCTCAGCTCAGACCCCACACAGCGCTTCTCTCAAGAGCAGAGGACCAACAGGGCGGTCAGCTTACCAGAGACACAGCAGGCTCGCAGGGACTCGGCAGGGTCTCGGCTGTGGGGTCTGACCTCAGCTCAGACTCCGCACAGCACCCTGTCCCAAGCAGGGAACGAGCACACACACCCACCTGGGTCCCGTGCCGGCCTTCTTAATCTGGCGCAGGACACTTCCCGGTTGCCCCGACAACGGCCAGCCCTGCATCGGGTTGCCGGGGCAACAAGGCACGCCCCCTGACTCTGGCCGCGCTTTCAGGAGCACGACCTTTGTCTCCGGTGGGCGCAGAGCGTGGGAAGCCTCGTGCCTGCACTGCGCCCGCCGGGGGATGCACGGAGACATGTCAGCAGCACCGCGCCGGAACCCCCGGCGGGGGGTCACTTCCCCCCCATCCTGCGCAGCCTTTCTTCAAAGGTTGCATCAGGATGTGAGGAGGTGACAAGAGGCGGGGGGTAGAGGTGCCACTTCTAATCCTGTGCAGCCTAACTTCAAAGGCTGCGACAGGATGAGAAGAGGGTGAGGGGAGACGGGAGACACAGGCATCGGGGGGGTGGGGGGTGGCAGAAGAGGAGCAGGCACTCCGTGACAGTAAACAAATAAAAACTACCTTGTGCAAATAAAAGTCTCACTAAAAACTCTATAATAGTAAAGTTCATAATTGCAATATATCGGTGTCCATTATTCTTCACTAATAGTGCAAGATAAGCCAATTAACCTTCCAAACTCCACACCAAGTGCAAGCATGTGATTTCCACTCCAATCGATCACCACACTCAGCAAAAATATTTTACTGATCGGAAAACAATGCTTTTGCATCCTCTTTGCTGGCTCCCAGACAAGGTATCTCCTCTGATTCTTCTTATTCAGTCCAACTCCCACATCACATCTTTATTGGGACTCATTAATTTGGCTGCATGGTATAGTTTGATTGTGATCACACCCCACTATATCCTGCTGACATTGGTGGACTGACCATTCGGGCTCTCAGGCACTGCCCGAGGGCCCGGGGTCAGTAGGGGGCCCCATGAGATGCCCCTGGTACCTTTCATAGGCTTTTTTGAGTGTGGTTTGAGTGTGGGCGAGGACACAGGGGCCCCTTGATCCCCTATTGCCTGTGGGCCCCATGAGTTGTCAGTGCGCCCCTGCCTGCTGATACATGTGCACCTATATAATGCGAAAAAATAAATAGTACAAGTAATTGCCGGTGGGATTGAGTCCCAGTGAAGCTGTGATGAGGGGTTCGACTGAGTAAGAGGAATCAGAGCATAGAGCATAGACTTGGTATGTGTCCACTCTGCATAAATTGAGCAGACACGGACCTGTCATCCGCCTGCTCTGCTCAGCAGGGGATTAGCAGGCAGATCCCCTGCTGAGCAAATCAGATTCCGCCCCTTATGAAAGGGGCCATAATGTGCTGCGAACAATGATTGTACAACGCATATAGGGTCTTGCATGCCAGGATGTGAGGAATAATAGAGCCATCATAAAAACATTATAAAAATGTATAAACTGATAACCCGCAATATTAACATTATATTATGCTTATTTGCACTAAAATTAATTTGAGTGTATTTTTTTTACTGACATATTGATTTGACAAACAGTCATTAAATTATTGTGCAATATAAAAAAAATATACACATATGCAACTACCATTATTTTTTTACACACACACACACTTTATTGCCAAAAGTAATGGGAAGAGAGAAGACAAACCGTCTCAAAAATGAAACTACTGCTAAAGCAAATACAGTGTGTGTATGTACAGTTGTGCTCAAAAGTTTGCATATCCTAGCAGAAATTGTGAAATTTTGGCCTTGATATTGAGAATATGACTGATCATGCCAAAAAAATGCTCTTTTATTGAAGGATGATGATCATATGAAGCCATTTATTATCAAATAGTTGTTTGGCTCCTTTTTAAATCATAATGATAACAGAAATCACCCAAATGGCAATGATCAAAAGTTTACATACCCTGGAATGTTTGGCCTTGGTACAGACACACAAGGTGACACACACGGGTTAAAATGCCAATTAGAGGTTAATGTCCCACATCTGTGGCTTTTTAAATTGCAATTATTGTCAGTGTATAAATAGTCAATGAGTTTGTTAGCTCTTATGTGACAGCACTGACTAGGCTAGATACTGAGCCATGGGGATCAGAAAAGAACTGTCAAAAGCCCTGTGTAATAAGGTAATGGAACTTTATAGAGATGGAAAAGGACAACAAAAGATGTCCAAAGCCTTGAATATGCCAGTCATCAATTCCACTAAGCCAAGCCAAGTACAGGTAGACCAAACTTTTGAGCACAACTGTATGTATGTGTATATATAAAAACACACACACACACACACACACACACACACACACACACTATACAGTGAAGGAAATATGTATTTGATCCCCTGCTGATTTTGAATGTTTGCCCACTCACAAAGAAATGATCAGTCTAAAAATCAAATGGTAGGTGTATTGTAACACTGAGAGACAGAATAGCAACAAAAAATTCAAAAGAAATGCATGTCTAACAAATTATGGACTGATTTGGACGTTCATGAGGGAAATAAGTATTTGATCCCCTTCACAAAACATGACTTAGTACCTGGTGGTAAATCCCTTGTTGGCAATCATAGAGGTCAGACATTTCCTGTAGTTGGCCACCAGGTTTGCACACATCTCAGGAGGGATTTTGGCCCACTCCTCTTGGCAGATCCTCTCCAAGTCATTAAGGTTTGGTGGCTGACGCTTGGCAACTCGAACTTTCAGCTCCCTCCACAGATTTTCAATCGGATTAAGGTGTGGAGACTGGCTAGGCCATTTCAGGGGCCTTAATGTGCTTCTTCTTGAGCCACTCCTTTGTTGCCTTGGCCATGTGTTTTGGGTCACTGTCATGCTGGAACACCCATCTACAACCCATTTTCAATCCCCTGGCTGAGGGATGAAGGTTCTCATCCAAGATTTGACGGTACGTTACCCCGTCCATCGTCCCTTTGATGCGGTGCAGTTGTCCTGTCCCCTTAGTAGAAAAACACCCCTAAAGCAGAATGTTTCCACCACTATGTTTGACAGTTGGAATGGTGTTCTTGGGGTCATAGACAGCATTCCTCCTCCTCCAAACACGGCGAGTTGAGTTGATGCCAAAAAGCTCGATTTTGGTCTCATCTGACCACAACACTTTCAACCAGTCCTCCTCTGCATCATTCAGATGTTCAGTGGCAAACTTCAGACAGGCCTGGACATGTGCTTTCTTGAGCAGAGGGACCTTGCGGGCACTGCAGGATTGCAATCCTTGTCGGCGTAGTGTGTTACCAATTGTTTTCTTGGTGACTGTGGTCCCAGCTGCCTGGAGATAATTGACAAGATCCTCACATGTAGTTCTGGGATGATTCCTCACTGTTATCATGATCATTGACACTCCACAAGGTGAGATCTTGCATAATGCACCACACCTAGGGAGACTGACAGTTGTTTTGTGTTTCTTCCATTTGCCAATGATTGCACCAACTGTTGTCACCTTCTCACCAAGCTGCTTGGCGATAGTTTTGTAGCCCAGTCCAGCCTTGTGTAGGTCTACAATCTTGTCCCTGACATTCTTGGACAGCTCTTTGGTCTTTCCCATGGTGGAGAGTTTGGAATCTGATTGTTTGCTCCTTTGGACTGGTGTCTTTTATACAGGTAACAAAATGAGATTAGCAGCACTCCCTTTAAGAGACTGCTTCTAATCTCAGCTTGTTACCTGTATGAAAGACACCTGGTAGCCAGAAATCCTGCTGAATGATAGGGATCCAAATACTTATTTCCCTAATGAACATGCAAATTAGTGCATAATTTGTTAGACATGCATTTCTTTTGAATTTTTTGTTGCTATTGTGTCTCTCAGTGTTACAATACACCTACCATTCGATTTTTAGACTGATAATTTCTTTCGAGTCGGCAAACATTCAAAATCAGCAAGGGATTAAATACTTATTTCCTTCACTATATACAGTATATTTGGGGAGTTTTAAATTCATGTATACAGTGAGGAACAGAAGTATTTGAACACCCTGCGATTTTGCAAGTTCTCCCACTTAGAAATCATGGAGGGGTCTGAAATTCACATTGTAGGTGCATTCCCACTCTGAGAGAGAGAATTTAAAAACAAATTCAGGAAATCACATTGTATGATTTTTAAAGAATTTATTTGTCTTGCACTGCTGAACATAAGTATTTGAACACCTCAGAAAATCAGTGTTAATATTTGGTACAGAAGCCTTTGTTTGCAATTACAGAGGTCACACGTTTCCTGTAGTTCTTGACCAGGTTTGCACACACTGCAACAGGGATTTTGGCCCACTCCTCCACACAGATCTCCTCTAGATCTGTCAGGTTTTGGGGCTGTCGCTGAGCAACACAGAGTTTCAGCTCCCTCCAAAGATGTTCTATTGGATTTAGGTCTGCAGACTGGCTAGGCCACTCCAGAACCTTGATATGCTTCTTACGGAGCCACTCCTTGGTTATCCTGGCTGTGTGCTTCGGTTCGTTGTCATGTTGGAAGACCCAGCCACGATCCATCTTCAATGCTCTGACTGAGGGAAGGAGGTTGTTGCTCAAAATCTCGCAATAAATGGCCCCATTCATCCTCTCCTTAATACAGTGCAGTCGTCCTGTCCCCTTCACAGAAAAGCACCCCCAAAGCATGATGTTACCACCCCCATGCTTCACAGTAGGGATGGTGTTCTTGGGATGCAACGCATCCTTCTTTTTCCTCCAAACACGATGAGTGAAGTTTAGACCAAAAAGTTCTACTTTGGTCTCATCTGACCACATGACTTTCTCCCATGCCTCCTCTGGATCATCCAGATGGTCATTGGCAAACTTCAGATGGGCCTGGACATGTGATGACTTGAGCAGGGGAACCTTCCATGCAATGCATGATTTGAAACCATGACGGCGTAGTGTTCTACTGACAGTGACCTTTGAAACTGTGGTCCCAGCTCTCTTCATGTCATTGACCAGCTCCTCCCTTGTAGTTCTGGGCTGATTCCTCACCTTTCTTATCATCAATGATACCCCACGAGGTGAGATCTTGCATGGAGCCCCAGTCCAAGGGAGACTGACAGTCGTCTTTAGCCTCTTCCATTTTGTAACAATTGCTCCAACAGTTGATCTATTTTCACCAAGCTGCTTGGCAATTGCCCGTAGCCCTTTCCAGCCTCGTGGAGGTCTACAATTTTGTCTCTGGTGTCTTTTGACAGCTCTTTGGTCTTGCCCATGGTAGTAGTTGGCATCTGACTGACTGTGGGGTGGACAGGTGTCTTTAAAGAGCTCAGACAGGTGCTACTAAGTTAGATTAATGAGTGGAGTAGAGGTGGACTTTTTAAAGGCACAGTAACAGGTCTTTGAGAGCCAGAATTCTTGCTGTGTCTTAGGTGTTCAAATACTTCTGTTCAGCAGTGCAAGACAAATTCTTTAAAAATCATACAATGTGATTTCCTGAATTTTTTTTTTAATTCTGTCTCTCAGAGTGGGAATGCATCTACAATGTGAATTTCAGACCCCTCCATGATTTCTAAGTGGGAGAACTTGCAAAATCGCAGGGTGTTCAAATACTTCTGTTCCTCACTGTATGTAAAAAATTGGAACTACCAAAATTGCAGCAGGAACTACAGTAAAAATCTGTTGGTTTATAGGGGTTCATATCTATGGGGAGAACTGTGGTCACAGAATACATTTCATTTCCTAACATCATCATTGTAATATGAATACAAACCAATAGTTTTTGATGTTCAAATATAAGCTTTCTTGAAAAATGTCTTTTCGTGTTGTAAGTGCGGTCTGTTTTCCTGCCATCTCTTTCCACAACTGCGTGGATTCCCTGCATGCTTTGCAGCTTCTGGACTGCTGTTTGATTTCAATTTCTAAGGAGATATACATTTCCCATGGTACCTTGTTGCCTGAAAACAGTGTTTCCCATGCCGACTCTGCCTCCGCCTCCTGAAACTCCTCCTCTCAGGACCTCTGTAGTTCAGAAGGCAGGCTCCATAAAATGTGACACAGCAGTTCCTACTCACAAGGACTAGTACATACAGTGCTGTGGAAAAGTATTTGTCCCTTTCTGTTTTGTTTTTTTGTTTGATTATCTAAATCATTTAAGTGTGACAAATATGCAAACAAATTTTAATAATACACAAAGATAGCCCGAGTAAATACAAAATGCAGTTTTTAACCACTAGGGGACCGCCTGCAGTAAATATACTGCTACAAGGTGGCCCCTGTGCGCAGGATCAGGTATATAAACGTGATCCAGGGTAGGGGGCGCGCACGAGGCATGCAACCGCCCTACCCATGGCACTGATCGCGGCCGCGGGTGTCAATCACTGGGTCCCGGCCGGTGATTACCCGCCGGAGCCCGGCGATTGCCGGCAATCACTGACAGAGAAGAAGGCTGCATTGTTTTCAGTGGAGCTTTCCTCCCTGTCAGCTTTTAGCACACTGGTCACAACCTTCCGGGACAGTGTGTAACAGAGAGGCACACACCCCCACCCCCTAGTAAAACACTCCCCACACACAGTTAACCCTTTGATTGTCTCCAGAAGTTAACCCCTTCCTCCCCAGTACCATTAGTACAGTGTCAGTGTTTTTTTTTTTGCACTGATCACTGTATTGGTGTCACTGGGGATGTCAGTGACCCCAAGTCAGTTCCCCCCGTGTCAGAATGTCCGCCGTAGTCCCGCCATAAGCCGCTGATCGCCGCCATAAGTCGCTGATCGCCACTATTATTAGTATAAAGAAAAAAAATTCAGTAGCTATACCGCCATTTGTAAACACTATAACTGTCACGTAAACCAATTAATTTTCACGTATTGGGATTTTTTTAGCAAAGACATGTTGCAGAATACATTTTGGCCAAAATTTATGGCAAAATTTGATTTTTAAATTTATTTACTGGACATGTTTTATAGCAAAAAGTCCAAAATATTGTTTTTTTCTCAAAATGATCAGGCTTTTTTTTTATAGCGCAAAAAATAAAAAACTCACAGGCAATCAAAAACCACCAAAAGAAAGCCCATTTCGTGGGGAAAAAAGATGTAAATGTAATTTTGGTGCAGCGGTGCATGACCGCACAATTGTCAGTTAAAGTAACACAGCGCTGTTACACAAACCGCTTATGAAACCGCTTCCTGACCGCTCTATAGCAGAAATACTGCTACAGGGCAGCACAGGAGCGTAAAATCACACACACACATATATATATATATATATATATATATATATACACACATACATGATTCGCGCTCCCGTGGTTTTCACGCCCCTCCCAGATGGCGTCAGTACACCTGTAGTCACATTTAACCCCTTGATTGCCAGGAAGATGCTTATACACAATAAACCTCCATTGCTCCATTGCCATTGCAATATCTTTGATCAGATCAGCACTATACCAGCGTTCACATTAGTATAGCATTCCCATAAACGCAGCGTTAGCGGGATCTGCCCTGGCAACTGCCAGCACCTGCGTTTAGCCCCTACGCTTACCCCCCCCCCCCTTTCTCCCCCAGCAAGTGCAGTGTCAGTAGGTCACTGTCACTTGATACATTGTACACAAAACCGCAGTGTTGGCAGAATCAGGCCTGATCTCTGTTAGCACTTGCCGGTTAATTTTGATGACTCTCATATGCAGCAGAGTGCCATTACTAGTGCCGCGTGCTACCTTTTGGTGAACTGGCGAGCACCAACGGTCTAGAACATCCTGGTCTTTCACATACCTCTTAGATTGTAAGTATCCCAGGATCAGGGCCCTCCTAACCTTCTTGTATTGAACTGTATTGTTGCTGTATTGTCTCCCGTTATATTGTAAAGCGCTGAACCAGCTGTTGGCGCTATATAAATCCTGTATAATAATAATAATACCAGCACTGCAGTATGACTTGGTGACGTGGCGAGTCCCATAAGTGCAGTACAAGCTGGTGCGGTGGCGAGCACAAGTATTGTTCCGCAACCACCAAAAATTTGCACACAGGCCCATAGAGCTCCTAGTATACTTTCGATTGGCAACCCACAAATTCTGCAGCACCCGTACTTTCCCCATTCACTGCCCAACCCAGAGCTCAGGTGGAAACAGCAAATTTAACTACTCCCCTTGATTTTTTGGAGCGTTTTTTCACGGACTATCTGTATGCATTGACTGGACTGTTTATCAAAGCATTTTATATGCACAACAATGTATCGCTGCCAACCAAAATTCAAACCTTGCAAGACCATTCGCATGGAAACCCAGTACGGTTTTCAAATTATTTTTATAAATATTTTTTGGGGGCCTAACCCTCAACATGGGCATTACTAAAAAAAATGAATTGCTCTTGTTTTGGTCCACAGACCCAATTCATCATATGCCGTGTTCTCTGCTGCCATGGCCAGGCATAGATATGAGAGTATAATGTGTTTTATGCATTTCAACGACAATACACTCTGTCGTCCTTGAGGTGACCCTGAATTTGACCGGCTACACAAAATTCAGCCCCTTGTAAATCACCTTAACCAAAAATTAGCAGATGTCTATACTCCCCAGCAATAAATAAATGCATTGATGAATTCCTCATTCATTTTTCTGGCCGCCTTGCATTCAAACGATTTCTCCCCAGCAAGCGTGCCAGATATGGGGTCAAGATGTAGAAGACCTGTGAGAAGACAACAGGCTATACTTATAAGTTTCGGATTTACAAGGGAATAGATAGTCACGTGGTGTCCCTTGGATGCCCAGACTACATGGGGAGCAGTGGCAAGATAGTCTGGGACTTGGTGTCATCCTTTTTCCATATGAGGTACCACTTATACGTGGACAATTTTTATTCAAGCGTGCCACTATTTAGCCATTTGTACAATCTTGGAACTGGCACTTGTGGCAAAGTGTGACCTAATGTGTTTCTACCATTAGAAGTGGGTGGATGCAGGGCGGTATATTTTAATGGTGGGCATACCACACACTTTTTTTTTCTGGCAAAGATTTCTTCTTTTTTTATTCAATCCACAGGCTGCATAAAAAAAAAAAAGAACATAGCATATACACCCAACAAGGACCAGCGACGTACTGGTACATCACTTGACTTTGAATGGTTATACCAGGATGATGCCTACAGCTGCAGGCATCATCCTGGTATAATTTTTCTCAGCTGGCGATCGGCTTTCATGTAAAATCAATCCTAGTGGCTAATTAGCTGCAGGATTGCTTTTACAAGCAGCGGGAGACAATGACCCCCCCCCGCCTCCCCCCGCGGCCTTCCAGGGCCCTCTTGGGCAATCCCGTGCCATCGGGGGAACCTGAGAATGCAGCCGGTGTTTCTGCCAGCTGACCATAGAGCTGATTGGAGACCAGAATGGTGCCAATCATCTCTATAGCCTAAGAAATCAGAAGCTACGAGCATTTCATCACTTCAGTTTCGCAGGATATATACAGCGCCATTTGTAAATTGGGAAAGCATCTGATCACACGGATCTTGGTTTAATTAGATAATGTAAGGGCAGAGGAGATATCTAGCGTCTGATAGAACCCAGATCTCTGAAAAAAGAATATATGACAATGCCCTTTGAAGTTATCGGGGATATTTGCATTCCCTGTGATAACATTAACAGTGATCAAAAAAAAAAAAGAGACAGTGTAAAAATAATAAAAAAAATCAAAATAACTTAAAAAAAAGTACCCTCACCCCCCCCCCCCCACGCGCACACGCGCACCTGTGTTCGTGAGCCTTGACCTTGTGCCTGTATGGAAACAGCAGTTGCACCATACATGTGAGGTATCGCCACGAACGGCAGATCAAGGGCAGTAATTCTAACACTAGACCTCCTCTGTAAATCTAAAATGGTAGCTTTAAAGGCTTTTAAAGTGTTGCCTATGGATATTAAAAATGTATGCAGTTTATCACCATTGCACAGGGCATGCACAGTTTTAAAGTATGTCATGTTTGGTATCTATTTACTTGGCATACCATCATCTTTTATACGTTATCAAATAATTGGCCAATATATTGTGTTTTTGTGCATTAAAAGTAAAAAAAAGTGTATTTTTTTTTTTTAAAATTGCGTTTGAAAAATCACTATTCACTAGGGTGTTTGCTTTAAAAACATATATAATGTTTGGGGTTTAAATTAATTTCCTAGCAGAAAATACAGATTTTTTTCATGTGAACAAAAAGTGTCAGAGAAGGCTTAGTCTTCAGGTGGTTAGAAGAGTGAGTGATGTGTGGCATAAACTTCTAATGCTGGAAATAAAATGCCCCCACCCCCCAAAACGACTCCTTTTTGGAAAGTAGACACCCCAAACTATTTGCTGAGAGGCATGTTGAATCAATAGAAGAATTTATTTTTTACGTTTTTTGAAAATGAAAAACAAAAAGTTTTTTTTTTTTACACAAAATTGTCACTTAAATGATTTATTACACGAAGCGCGTCTAGGAGGAGCCTCTGCACGCCTTGACGTCACGCCACTGGATCAGGAGGTCCGGTGGCCATCATATTTATCCACTGCATTCCAGAAGTCCGCCCAGGCTGGAGGATTTGGGAAATAGGTCCAGACCATCATCCCTGGCAGCTGTCACCTCGGTAACCACCAGAGGATACCTTTATCATCAGGCTGTACCTTCACGGGACCTCCAGCTACATGGAATTTCTATGTGCACATTATAATTGCACTTCCGGTGAGTGGGCAATTTTTCTACACCTTCATGTCAGGATGCTAAAATATACCCATTTGGATTGAAGTCATATATACTGCATCACTGGAATATACCCATTTGGATTGAAATCATATATATTACCTCGGACTGTTTACCATTCAGTTTACAGGACTTCTTCTTTTTTGCCATATCTATGATAGTGTGTTATCTGTATAGCGCTGCACACCCCATTTTTATGTTGTATTCCTAGAAAGGCTTTGTGGTTCCTTTTTGTGCATTAGCAGCTTTATATGGTGCGCTCGCTAACTCACACATTTATAAATGATTTATTGCTCACACATGCCATGGGTATATGTGGAATTACTCCCCAAAATACGTTCTGCTACTTCTCCCGAGTATGGGAGTACCACATGTGAGAGACGTTTTGGCAGTCTAGCCAAGTACAGTACTAGCCAAAATCCAATAAGCACCCTCAGGCTTTTAAAGGGCTTTATTTCCTCATTACACTTCCTGACTACCTATCACAGTTTCAGAGACCCTGAAATGCCAGGATAGCACCAAACCCCCCAAATGATCACTTTTTGGAAAGTAGACACCCCAAGTAATTTGATAAGAAGCATGGTGAGTATTTTGCAGATCTCGTTTGCTGCCACAAGTTTTTGGAAAATGAAGAAAAAAACCCAAAAACATATCTTTGCTTTTCTTTTTTTATATTTCAAAACCTTGTGAGAAAAAAAGAAATCTGCAAAATACTCATCATGCCTCTTTTTAAATTCCTTGGGGTGTCTACTTTCCAAAAAGGGGTCATTTGGGGGGTTTGGTGCTATCCTGGCATTTCAAGGCCTTTGAAACTGTGATAGGTAGTGAGGAAGTGAAATGAGGAAGTTACACACCTTCAGGCTTCCAAAGTGGTCATTGGATTTCAGGCTCCTGTATGTAGCTAGGCTCCCAAAAAGTCTCACACATGTGGTATCCCCATACTTGGTAAAAGTAGCAGAATGTATTTTAGGGTGTAATTCCACATATGCCCATGGCTTGTGTGAGAAATATATCATTTAGTTTTTTTTGGATTTTTTTTATGATAGAAATGAGAAAATTGTTGTTTTTTTAAAAAAATGTTTTTCTCCAAAATTTTTGTTTATAGCGCCAAAAATAAAAAGCGCACAGGTGATCAAATACCACAAAAAGAAAGCTCTATTTGTGTGAAAAAAAGGACGTAAATTTCATTTGGGTACAGCATTGCCTGACTGCGCAATTATCAGTTGAATTAGTGCAGCGCGGAGTAGCAAAAAGAGGCCTGGTCATTAAGGGGGATAAATCTTCTAGAGGGCAAGTGGTTAAATGATTTCATATATTAGGGGAAAAAAGCTGTTCAAACCTGCCTGGCCCCAGGTGAAAAAAGTAATTTTACATCACTGTGGAGGAATTTTAGCCCACTCTTCTTTGCAGAATTGTTTTAATGCCATGAAGAATTAAGGCAGTTTTGAAAGCAAAAGGTGGTCCAACCAAGCACTAGCAAGGTGTACCTAATAAACTGGCCGGTAAGTGTAAACACACACACTATATTGCCAAAAGTATTGGGACATCTGCCTTTATACGCACATGAACTTGAGGTCAGGACAAGTTTGGAGGCTATAGCTACTGACTCTGCAGACAGTTGGCAACTTCTGCGTATTGCGTGCTTCAGCATGCGCTGACCCCGCTCTGTCATTTTACGTGGCCTACCACTTTATGGCTGAGTTGCTGTTGTTCCTAGTCGCTTCCACTTTGTTATAATACTTTGTTATAATACCACTAACAGTTAGTAGCAAGGAAATTTCATGGATGGACTTTTTGCACAGGTGGCAAACCATCATGGTACCACGCTTGAATTCACTTAGCTCCTGAGGGCGACCCATTCTTTCACAAATGTTTGTAGAAGCAGTCTACATGCCTAGGTGTTTGAATTTATACACCTGCGGCAATGGAGGTGATTGGAACACCTGAATCCAATGATTTGGAGGGGTGTCCCAATACTTTTGGCAATATAGTGTATGTATGTATGTATGTATGTATGTATTATTATTATTATTATTATTACATCGAGTTTATATAGCGCCAAAGGGTTTGCTCAGCGCTGTACAATATAGGGGGAACAATACATGGCACAGTACAACAATAACAAACAACGTACGAGGGGTAAGAGGGCCCTACTCTTTCGAGATTACAATCTAGGAGGGAAGGGGTAGTGGTACAGTAGGAAGTGGTTTAGGGGAATGAAGTGGTGGGAGGAATGAGGGAGAATGGCCGTTAGGTGAGGGTGGGGTAGGCTTCCCTGAAGAGATGGGTTTTGAGGGAGTGCCTGAATGTGAGGAGGGAAGGCGACAGTCTGATGGATTGGGGCAGTGAGTTCCAGAAGATGGGGGAGGACCTGGAGAAGTTTTGCAGTCGTGCATGGGAGGAGGAGACCAGGGAACAGGATAGAAAGAGGTCCTGTGAGGAGCGAAGAGTACGGGTAGGGCGGTATTTGGGGATCAGGTTGGTGAGGTAGTCAGGGGCAGTGTTGTGAACGGCTTTGTAGGTCAGGGTTAGAAGTTTAAATTTGATGGGTTGGGCAATCGGGAGCCAGTGGAGGGAGAGGCAGAGGGGGGTGGCAGAGGTGGAGCGGTTGGTGAGGTGGATGAGTCTAGCCGCTAAGTTCAGGATGGTCTGAAGTGGGGAGAGCCTGCACTGGGGTAGGCCAGTGAGAAGGGAGTTGCAGTAGTCAAGGCGTGAGATAACCAGGGAGTATACGAGTAGTTTAGTGGTGTCTGGGGTAAGGAAGGTACGTATCTTGGCAATGTTGCGGAGGTGGAGCCTGCATGTGTTTGTAAGTGATTTGACATGAGGTTGGAAAGAGAGGTTCAAGTCAAGAATGACGCCAAGGACTTTGGCTTGCGGGGCGGGAATGATAGTGGTGTTGTTGGTGATGATGGATAGGATGGGGTGGGGGTGTGGGCAGGGGGAAAGACGAAGAGCTCGGTTTTGGAGAGGTTAAGCTTGAGGAAATGTAGCGACATCCAGTCTGAGATGTCGTTTAGGAGGTGAGTGATGCGGGCGGAGATAGTGGGGGTGAGGAGAGGGGTGGAGAGGTAAATTTGAGTGTCGTCAGCGTAGAGGTGATAGTTGTATTATTATTAATATTATTATACAGTATTTATAAAGCGCCAATAGTTTGCTCAGTGCTGTACATTACAAAGGGGGACAGAACATGTGACAGAACAATACCAATACAATGCAAAACATGAGGGAATTGAGGGCCCTACAATCTAGGAGGGAGGGGATGGTGGCACAGGAGGAGATAGCTGTGGGGGATGGAGTGGTAGGAAGAGTGGAGGAGGTCGGCAAGTTAGCAGGGGGTGGGGTAGGCTTCCCTGAAGAGATGGGTTTTCAGGGTGCGCCTAAAGGAGAGTAGAGTAGGTGATAATCTGATGGATTGGGGCAGGGAGTTCCAGAGGATGGGTGACACCCTGGAGAAGTCCTGGAGGCGGGCATGGGAGGAGGAGACCAGGGAACTAGAGAGAAGGAGGTCTTTTTTTTTTTTTTAATTTAAATATTTTTTTTCCATATAAAATACATATTTCCTCATTTCTCTCATACAACATACAAAACCTTCAGTTATAATTAAACCATTAATTATAACCCGTTCTATAATTTTTCCCATTCTATCTTTATTCCCCTTACATCTCCTCCCCACCTACCCCCCCAAAATAAAAAAAAAAAAAACACAACCCCCCCACAATTAACCCCCCCACTCTGCATTTCTCATTACATCTTTTCCTAAGTAATATGTACTATCACCTATCCCATTCTACTACTTCATATATTTCACCTTGGACACATAATCTTCCCATTTTCCCCACCTCTTTTAATATAACCCTATCTTGTCTTCTTGCATATAGTACAGTTTCTCCATCCTACATATCTGGTTCACTCTTTCCACCCAATCCTCTTCTCTCGGCACCTCTGAGCTATGCCAAAACCTAGGTATCAGACCCTTTGCCGCATTCAAGTAGTACCATATACCTGACTCCTTGTATTTATTCACTGATAACTCATTACTATGTAGTAGACACAACTCTGGGTTCAATCCTATCTTTATCCCAGATATTATCCCAATTAAATAAACCATTGTCTCCCAGAAACCTTGAATCTTTGGGCACTCCCACCATATATGATATAACGTACCTATCTTTCCACACCCCTGCCAACACTCCGGTGTATTCTCCCCACTCATCTTGTTTTCAACGTTCGGTGCAATGTGCCATCTTGTTAAACTCTTATAAGTTACCTCCACTCTCATGCTTACATTCTCGTGTGTTAGTCTATATATTTTCCTTTGTTTGTCTTCATCTATCTCTATTCCCATATCCCTTTCCCATTTTACTATGTACATTGGCTTTGTGTGTATATCTAACTCAGTGAGAATCCTATAGACTTTTGCCGTGCCCCGTTTCCCATCTCCACGTGATTCCAACAACCTCTCAATCAGGTTCCAATCCTTTCTTGATCTCAAAGGCTTCGGAAGACTCCCGACAAAGTGTTTTAATTGGTGATATCTCCACTCATCTATCTTAATAAAAAGTTCCCTTTTATCCTTTTTCAAATCCTTAAATGTTCTCAATTCCTGCCCTTCCATAATATCCCTCAGTTGAATATCTTCCTTTTTAAACCATTTTCCTGTGCTCTCCTCCCTACCTGGAGGGAAATACTCCGTGTTTCTCAGTGACATTAATTGTGAATTAAAATCCCATTTCATAAACTTGTGCAATTTATCCCAAACCTTTAAAACATTTAATGTATAAACACTCTTGGTATCTTTTATTCCTCTGCATTGTGCTGGTACCCAGATGATCTTACTCAAGTCGACTCCGCTTAATTCATTTTCAATCTTGACCCACATTTTCCCCTCTGGGTTGTGTATCCAGTCATAAACTCTTGCTAAAACTACTGCTCTATAGTACCTCTTAAAATCTGGCACTCCCAATCCTCCCTTCTCTTTATTTCTACTCATCAAGTCATAAGATATTCTAGGTTTTTTTTTTTTTCCATATATATCTTGTTAACATCTTTTTAATTACCTTGAAAAAAAACCTCCGGAAGTGTTACTGGGATCATCTGAGATGTATACAGGATTTTAGGTACAATTACCATTTTTACCAGATTTATGCGCCCTATCCAAGACGGGTTACCTCCTCCCAGTTTCTTTAATTCCTCCTTAATCTCGTTTAAAAGTGGGATATAATTTATTTTATAAGTTCGTATATGAAGCTGTAAGTTTAACCCCTAGATATTTTATCTCTCTATCTTTCCATATATAAGGAAATTCTTTTTGTATCTTTTCTTTTTCACTATTCGGAAGATTTACATTTAAGATCTCGGTTTTTGTTGGGTTGATTTTCAAATTTGATAGCTCCCCATAATCCTTTAAGCTCTTCATTAAATTTGGGAGTGTTATTCTGGGATTTCCCACATTGAACAACAGGTCATCTGCAAAGGCCGCCACTTTATGCTCAATTCCTCCTATCTGTATTCCTTTTATGTCCATATTTTTCCTAATTGTTGCCAGCAAAGGTTCCAATGATAACACATACAACAATGGGGACAGTGGGCATCCCTGTCTTGTTCCATTTGACATTCCAATTGGTTCCGACCTCTCTCCATTAACCACAATAACCGCGGAAGGCTCTCTATACAATTTTCCTATCCACTCTCTCCGTCTAACTCCCAATCCTATATTCTCCAGAGTGTCCATCATAAAGCTCCAATCTACTCTATCGAATGCCTTCTCGGCATCAATCGAAAGCACCACTACCGGAGTTTTCCCTTTCTTAGCTTTCTGGATAAGCAACAAAGTTCTCAACCCATTGTCTCTACCCTCCCAGGTACAAATCCAACCTGGTCACCCTGTATCCATTCTGGCATTAAATCCTTCAACCTATTTGCTAAAACCTTTGCATATAACTTAGTGTCTATGTTCAAAAGTGAAATTGGTCTATAACTAGAGCACTGAGAAGCATCCTTCCCTTCCTTTTGAATAAGCACCACATGGGTCCGTAGAGATTCCTGTCTTATCTCCATCTCCCCACCCAGGGCATTCATATATTTCTTTAATTTAGGTATTAACAATTCACTATATTTTTTATAGTACCTCACCGTATATAATTCATATTGTGTTGCGCTCCCAGTGAAAATATCTGTGATGTAAATAACTCTATTTACCCTTGGTAAACAAATATATAGTCCAGTGATTGTGCAAGAAATAAAAAATGTATATTACTAAAAAATCATGTATATTTTCCACTAATATATGTGGAAATAGTATCCCCAAAAACAATAAAAATAATGTGTACTATAACATATCTATAAATAAATCAATGTGCATCATGATTAGTTAATATTCAAAAAAATATATAAATAACTTAAAACATATATATATATATGATCTGCAAATTAATTAGTGATATAAATGTCCTTTAAATTCAGTGACTTTGTGCTTGATTAAATCTTGATTTGGTGACTTATTGTGAATCCGTGACTTTCTTTGAATCCTTAATTAGTGAAGATGTATGCTCACCTCCTTCTTAGCCTGCAATTAGGCTATACACACTTGTGGTTCACCTCCTATGGAACCTGCTTAGATGGAATTCCTCCTTTACAGATTGTGAAAACGTGGATATCCGTTATCCCCAATTAGCCCATATGCATTTTTCCATATGTGGGGAAAAAATTGCCAGACATAGTGTTTTATCCTTGTAGAAAGGTTTCTGCTTTATTGCTTTCCAACAGGTACACTCACATAAACAATATGCGGTATAGGATGAATTGCTCAGCTCAAGTAATCCGCCAGCCGTCTAGCCATGCACCCGCCGTCTGTCGAAACACTCCGGCTCTCTCCGAGTGACACCGCAGCCCCACCCCTACGCGTTACGCCACTGGTCACGTGGCTTCATCAGGGGGTTGCGATCACAAAAAAGTTATTTATATATTTTTTTGAATATTTACTAATCATGATGCACATTGATTTATTTATAGATATGTTATAGTACACATTATTTTTATTGTTTTTGGGGATACTATTTCCACATATATTAGTGGAAAATATACATGATTTTTTAGTAATATACATTTTTTATTTCTTGCACAATCACTGGACTATATATTTGTTTACCAAGGGTAAATAGAGTTATTTACATCACAGATATTTTCACTGGGAGCGCAACACAATATGAATTATTAACTTTAGGGACACAGAGGTAGTAGTGTGTTAAGTGTTTGCGATCCTATCAACATCTGGGACAGTGTGTGTCCATTATTTTGATGATCTTGGGGGATTAACATTGGGTGGATATAAATTGGCTCGCAAGTCACACAGACCTCACAGTATAACCATCTGGGCCTGGACTTTTCCCTGTCATAGTATTTTTTAATGCTAATTTTATTCCCTCCTGCGTAATTTCTGAGTCAAGGGATTTCAGTTGGTCTTCACTTAGCTTCGATAGTCCTGCATTCTTTTTTTCTCTGCTCTCGTTTCCATTTTTTTTCCCTAAATCCTGGGAAGTAATATTATACAATTTACTATAATATTCCTTAAACACCTTAACAATCTCTTTAGTAGAATATACAATTTCTCCCTTGGGGTTTCTTATTTTTTCTATATAATTCCTGTTTTTCTTTTTCCTCAAGGCTCTCATTAAATATTTTCCTGGTCTGTCTCCCCATCTATATCTCTCACTAGCCACTCTATTAAAAACTCTTCTCCTCTCCTCCTCCATCAATATCTCTAGTTCTTCTTTCTTTTTTTATTACCTTCTGTCTTATCTCTTTTGTTATTCTATTTTTATGTATCCGCTCCAGATCAAATATTTCTTTTAACAGCCCAGTAAGTTTTTCTCTTCTGTCCCTTTTCTTTTTTGCTCCGGACGCGATCAATATACCTCTTATATAGGCCTTATGGGACTCCCATACTGTAGCCATCGACACTTCCTCTGTCTCATTCTCCTGAAAAAATCCTTCAATCTCTTCTCTAATCTTCTGATCAATCTCCTGATCCAGGAGTAGAGCCTCATTCAACCTCCATCCTATACCACCTGTCAACCTCCTCCCCCATTCTAATTTCAATATAACAGGGGCATGGTCTGAGAGGGACATTGCCTCAATTTCTACTTTAGCCACCGACTCTATAAGTTGATGATCAACCAATATATAGTCCAGTCTCGAATATATCTCATGTGCATTAGAGAAGAAGGTATAATCTCTCTCTTTTCCATGTATTATTCTCCAAATATCTACAAGTTGGCACTCATGTATCACCTTCTTTAAAGTTCTCAGAGACCTACTTCCCTCTCGTTGCACAGAAGAGGTCGTATCTATTTGTGGATCCATACAGAAATTCAAGTCCCCTGCCACTATCAAGCGTCCCTTTTTAAAGGCCATCAGTTTTCTCAAAACATCTTTTAAATATACCTCCGGTCTCTTATTTGGGGAATAAATATTCGCTATTGTACATTCCATCTCTTGCAATCTACCTTTCAAAAACAAGTATCTCCCCTCAGGATCTATTTCTCTCTCCTCTATCTCCCACCTTATGTTTTTTGCAAACCCCATTGCTACTCCTTTAGCTCTCTTAATTGGGGAATCTGCATAAAACCATGTTGGGTAATTTCTAGAGTTCAACTTAATATTTGACTTAATCTCAAGATGTGTCTCCTGCAAAAAGACCACCGAAGCTTCTCTATGTTGCAACTCACTGAATAGCTTAAATCTCTTCCCAGGACAGCTCAACCCATTTACATTATATGTTATAAACCGTAATTCTTCCATACTTCTTGTATCACTACTTTTATACCTCCTTCTATCATGCAGAGTGTTATCCCTAACGCCCCTCCCACACCGCCGCCCCTCCATCCCACCCCTCCTCCCATCCATCACCTCCCTTCCCCACACCCATCCCCCTCCCATTTTTTTCCTCTCCCATATTTACGCTTATAGAATTCCTAATAATTTGTGGGCCTATTCCCACCTTTGATTTAAATCTTTGGGGTTGACCTCTGCCCATGAACGGCTCTCCCTTCCTTCAACCTCCCCAATTGCCCCTCTCTCTGTCAAATTGACTCTATACATTTCTATCGACCCTTTGGAATGGAAATTTGGTGAGGATATCATAAGGAGGGGGGAAGGACAGGAAGAAAACCAACAACAAAAAAAAAAAAACAATATTGAATTTTCTCTCCTCTCTCCCTGCTCCTATACCCCTCCTCCCACTCCCCCTCCAACAAGCTTCCAATCCTCTTTTCCTATAGCTCCTAATTTTCCATCCTCTTCTTCCTACCCAGTTATCTCCATTCTTTTCAAGTCCAGTTTATCACAGAAATCTCTCAAGTCCTCCGGGAATCTCAGATAAGCTGTAACTCCATTTCTCCATCCAATTAAGCACACTGGGGTCCCCCATCTATAATGCACGTTCTGTTTTCTCATCTGCTCCAGCAGGGGTTTAAAGGATCTCTTTCTCCACAAGGTCTCTGGTGTTAAGTCTGCAAAAATCTGAATGTCCATTTCCCCGTACTTAATTGTTGTTCTTCCTTTGATCTTTCTCCAAATCTCATCTTTATCACCATACTTTTGAAATTGGGCAACTGTATTTTTGGTCTTTCCTTCCCAGTACCCTGTTGGGCTTTCCTATTCTGAAAACTCCGTCCAGTTTAATCAAGTCTAGTTCAGGTCTGTCCATTATGGAGTTAAAAATTCTACATACTAATTCTTGCAGTATTTCCCCTTTTACATTCTCTGGGATTCCTTGTAACCTTAGATTACTCCCCCTATCTCTATTCTCTTGTACCTCTATCTTATAAAGCAATTTTTTCTGAACTTTCCCCATATTTATTATCTGCTTTTCTAAATCGGCTATGGTTTGGGCCTGGTTTTTAACTTTCTCCTCCGTTTCTTCCACTCTCAATAACAGCAGCCCCAAATCATTCCGAATAGTTGCCATTTCTTGCTTTATTGTTTTCTCCACATTTTTAAACATTTCTGTCATCTTTTTTATTTGGTACATGTAGTTCGCTTTCAGGTTCCTTCTTCTCCATAATACCTGCTATTTGTTGACTACAGCTACTATTCTTGCCCCATGATAATCTAGGGCTTTTCCCAGAATAGTTTCCATTTCTCCCTTTTCGCTGCCGCCTTGGGACCTTTCTGGGGTAACATTACCCTGGGACGTGTATTTTTTAATCGCACCAATTTGAGACCCCTTGAGCCCACTTCCTTTAACGCCTTTATTCTTCATCTCTTCTATTGATCTTATTCTCTTCTGTTTACACAGGGTGAGTAAATATCAAATATCTATATTAATGTCCCAGCCTTGCTTTACTATTTGTCCATTTACTTTTTCTTTCCTGAGTCCTCTTAATCCTCTTCTCTTCTCCACTTCTTCATAACCCTTAGGAATCCCCCCCTTCCTCTCCTTCGCCCTTTGCTTCTCCATACAATACAATTTGTCAGTTAGCACACAAGAAGCCCCTGCCGCTCTCACTCACCCTCCTCTTTCTTCCTTTGAGGCGGCTCCGGGCTGTAGGGGTGTAGGGCTTTCCTCTCTAGGTCAGTCCTTAGGGGGACACCTCGGGATCTCTTGTCCTTGTAGAGCAAGCTGGGTCTCATGGGTCTATTTCAAAAACCGGTCTGCAAGCCAGGGTTTGATGCCAGGAGCAGACTGACATCTCCTTCACGCTTCGGGAAGCTGGCCGGCCTCTTCTCCTCCCAATGCTCCCCCGCGGCGGACCACATGGTCACGCCGCGTCTCCCAGCAACTCGGCTCTGTGTCCCGCTTTCAATCTCCGTCTCCACCTCCCGGCTTCTCACGACTCTGGTTCTCTGTCTCCGTTCTCTGCACCGAGTCCCCCCGCTCTCCGGTGAGTCCTGGCCCCTTTTCACTTCAACATGGGGGCCCTTGGGGAGGTCGGGAAGCACAGCCTGGCGGAGAGCTGCTACCTCGCGCTCTCCTCAGCCACCATGTTCAGGCCCCTCCCCAAGACTCCTAACTGTCACATGTCTGATCCGAGGTCTTGTGAGGAGCAGAGTGTGCGTGCTGGGTGGTACTTGGATATTAGGTCAGTGATGTAGTTCGGGGCAGTATGGTGGACAGCTTTGTACGTCAGTGTTAGGATTTTGAATTTGATCCGTTGCGCAATCGAAAGCCAGTGGAGGGATTGGCGGAAATGGAGAGGTTGGAAAGGTGAATGAGTCTGGCAGCCGTATTCAGGATCGACTGAAGCGGGGATAGCCAGTGGCGAGGCAGGCCAGTGAGGAGGGAGTTGCAGTAATTGAGTCGTCATATGATGAGGGAGTGAATGAGCTGGAGTTAGGAACGCGTGTATTTTGGCGATGTTGCGGAGGTGGAGTCTGCACGAGTTTGTTAAAGATTGGACTTGGGGCTGGAAGGATAGGTTGGAGTCCAGAATGACACCATGTACTCTGGCCTGCGGGGTGAGTTTAATGGTGGCGTTGTTGGATGTGATGGAGAAGTCAATGGGGGGTGGTGTCCGGGCTGGGGGGAAGACAAGAGAGGTTCAGTTTAAGGAAGTGGAGCGACATCCAGTCTGATATGTCGCTCAGTAGGTGTGTGATTCGGGCGAAGACCGAGGGGGTGAGGTGGGGGGTTGAGAGATAGATTTGTGTGTCGTCGGCATAGAAGTGGTAGTTGAAGCCGTGAGAGTGTATGAGTTGGCCAAGGGAGGAGGTGTAGATGGAGAAGAGAAGGGGCCCGAGGACAGAGCCTTGAGGGACCCCAATAGAGAGGGGGAGTGAGGGGGAGGTGGTAGCATTATAGGTAACACTGAAAGAGCGTTGTGACAGGTAGGATGAGAGCCAGGAGAGAGCAGAATCTCTGAGGCCGAGGGAGTGTAGTTTTTTGAGGAGGAGGGGGTGGTCGACTGTGTTGAAGGCCGCAGAGAGGTCAAGGAGTAGGAGCACTGAATAGTGGCCATTAGCTTTGGTGGTTAGCAGGTCGTTGGAGAGCTTGAGTAAGGACGTTTCGGTGGAGTATAGGGGACGGAAGCCGGACTGTAGGGGATCGAGGAGGTTGTTGTCGTTGAGGTGAGAGCATAGGCTGGTGTAGACTAGGCGCTTGAGGAGTTTAGAAGTAAATGGGAGCAGGGAGATGGGTCTGAAGTTGTTCGGGTCATTGGGGTCCAGGGAAGGCTTTTTAAGTATGGGGGTGATGTGTGCATGTTTCAGAGGGGAGGGGAAAGTGCCGGAGGAGAGGGAGAGATTGAAGATGTGGGTGAGGGAGTGCAGGATGGAGGGAGGTCGTAGGAGTTGTGAGGGTATAGGGTCAAGGGGGCAGGTGGTGAGGCGGGCATCAGAGAGGATCTTGGAAACTTCCTCGATGGTAGTAAGGTCAAAGGTGCGGAGTGTTGGGGGAGCTTCAGTATGAGGAATGTAAGGTGGGGTGCAAGTGGAGGTCAGAGCAGTGGTGGGGCCGTGGGAGAGGGGTGATGAGGGGGTAGCTGAGTGAGGGGCAACGGGGTTGGAGGGAGTTTGAGCAGCGACGAAGTCCCTGCGGGTTATGTCGTGGGGGAGGGGGGATGAGGGGGTAGCTGTGTGAGAGGGGACAGGTTGAGAGGGCGTGTGAGTTGCGGCGATGTCCTTGCGAATTGTGTCAATCTTGTTTTTGAAGTGATTGGCAATCTCAAGGGCAGTGAGTGAGGTACTGGGTGGAGGTGGGGGTGGTGAGAGTAGAGAGTTGAAGGTGGAGAAGAGTCGGCGAGGGTTGGAGGAGAGGGCCTTGATGAGGGTCAGGAAGAAGGCTTGTTTGGCTGTGTGGAGGAAGGAGGTGTAGGCGTGGAAGGCAGATTTGTAGCGGGTGAAGGCTTGTTGGAATTTGGTTTTGCGCAATAGTCGCTCCAGGGCACGGCTGTGTTGTTTGAGGGTTTTGGTGTGATCAGTCTGCCAGGGCTGGAGCGGTCGGGGTCTGATGTTGCTTGTGGTTAAAGGAGCTAGTGAGTCAAGGGCTGTTGACAGCGCGTTGTTGTAAACAGTCATAGCCAAGTCGGGGCAGGACAGGGGGAGGATGCTGTCATGAAGTTGATCAGCCGCAGAGTGGAGGGGGGCAGGGTTAAGGTTGCGGAAGTTACGGCTGGTAGTATTGTGACATTTGGAGGGGTAGGCGTTGGAGGACGAGGAGATAGAGAAGGTAATCAGGTTGTGGTCAGAGAGAGGGAAGGGGGTGTTAGTGAGGTTGTGGGGAGTGCAGCGGTTGGAGAAGACAAGATCAAGGATATTACCGTTGGAGTGGGTGGTGGATTGTATGCACTATGCAAGAGCAAAGGAGGAGGTTAAGTGGAGGAGATGGGATGTGTCCGGGTTGTCAAGGTTGACAGGGATGTCGAAATCCCCAAGGATGATGGTGGGTAGCTCAGAGGAGAGGAAGAAGGGTAGCCAGGAGGAAAAGTCATCCAGGAAGTGGGATATGGATCCAGGAGGCCGGTATATCACAGCAATCTTCAGGGGGGTTGGGGAGAATAGTCGGACGCAGTGGGCCTCGAAGGAGGAGAAGGATAGGGAGGGGGGGCTTGGGAGGACTCAGATGGTGCTCTGTGGTGACAGGAGCAGACCAACCCCACCACCTTTACGACCGTTAGGCCTGGGTGAGTGGGTCCAGGTGAGACCTCCGTAGGAGAGTGCAACAGGGGAGGTAGAGTCAGTGGCCCGGATCCAGGTTTCTGTAATCGCCAGGAGGTTGAGGGAGTGAGAAACAAAGAGGTCGTGGATGGCGGTAAGCTTGTTGCACACCGATCGAGCGTTCAGGAGTGCACATGAAAACAGGGGGGAGATTTTAGGGAGCAGGGGGACAGATACTAAGTTGCGGGGGTTGCGGCGGGACGTGGAGGCGGGAGGGTGTTGTGCGGGTGAGGGAGGTGGTGGAGGGCCAGGATTTGGGGAGATTTCCCCCACGGTTAGGAGGAGGAGAAGGGTGAGAAAGGTGGCATGGGAGCGGGATGTGCAGGAGCGTGAGAAACTACTAGTGGAGGTGTTCGGGTCAGTGGGAGAGTGGAGTAATAGGAGGAGGTGGTGGGTGCCGTGGAGGGGCGAAGGAAGCAGTGAGGACACAATATACAATTGTTTGGGAGGGGCAGAGGGATATAGTGAATGGATTTTGGGAACGGAGGAGAGGAAAATGAGGAGTGGAAGAGGCATTTTGGGGAGGTGATGAGAGCAATAGTAGGGAGATGATAGCAATGAGGGGGAGATGTACAAGTTTTGGGGTGGAGCAGAGGGGTAAAGAAATGAAATTTGGGAACAGAGGATAGTAATATGATAAGGAGAAGAGGGGGCGTATTATATAAAGGTACACGGAGTGGGACTCAGGTATGTAAGAGAGGTTTCCCAGGGTGTATGCTTGCAGTCTGTCCAGCGTGCGGTACAGTTTCTTGCTGTTGCTGAGTCTTCCTGCTGCTTGAGTTCTCCTGCTTTAGTTCAACTGCTGTGTTTAACTGCTTCGCACTCCTTCAACGCAGCACTCAATCAAAAGCAGCACCCCCATCAGAGACTGTGCCCCCCATCAGTATATATATATATATATTTGTGTCTCCCTATAGTTCTGCACAGCTAGTCATTTAGCATTTCCCTCACAAGCTTTCATCAGAAGACGGAAATCAGTCCTTGAGCATTTGTTTTGTTATTTTACTGAGGAGATTAGAACTTGGATACGATAAGGCGTGTATAGGATGTCCAAGCGAATCTAAATCTGAGGACAACTTCCTGAACTATTTACAGCATCTTTTTTTCCGACACAATCTCTGTTGGAGTGCTATCTGGCAGCTCCAGTTGTACTACCCCAGACCCTAGATGAACTCCTTCACCCAGCAATCTGGAGAATTTATTCTTGAGCAGGGGATCTGGCTCATGTTCCTTTAAATAAGGCGCACAGTCACTAGCAAAGGGCTAATCTGGTTTCCCGCCAGAGTGCTCCTTTCCCTATCTGCCCAGGAGGTGCAGGTGTGCTCACTCAGATTCTCTCCTGTACCACTTGTGGGATGGCTGCTGCTACCAGGCCTATCAACTGGGCTGCTCCTTTCCTGCCATACAGGTTGTTCTCGCTCAGAGGCCAGTGAGTCCCAAGTTTTCCTCCTTTCCAGCTCCAGGCTCACAGGCAAGCCCCATCCCACTAGGCCTACTGGCAGTCTTCCTCCTCCAGCCTCACATCTTCCTGCACCACACCCCTCTCTCATCACCACATTCCTGCTACTGAGCAGGCTCTTCCAGTTTTAAGGGAGTTTCAGCCCCTTGTCAAGCCTCCTGTTGGGGATTGGCTGAGGTCCCTCAAGAGTGTAGCCAGCCACTCCTCAGATCTACCCACTGCCTCCAAGTCCCTCCTCTGAAAGCCTCAGTACAGGGGGAAATGCCAGAGGGGCTGGCCTGCAGAGTCTCTCAGTCCTGACCAGAATTTGACCCCTCTGGCTACCTCACCTGAGCTGCAAACCAGCTCCTTACTAACCAGTAGGATCGACCTCCGCTAGATAGACTAGGAGGGTGATATATATATATATATATATATATATATATATATATATATATATATATATAATGTGGGAACCCGCTTCAAATGGTAGAGCTTTGTTAAACGCACACAGCAACTCGCTTTCTTTTTTAAGGCCTTTTTAGCCCACTTTTATTTAAAGAAAATGTTCCATAAAGCTTCCCATGCAGGGGTATCCACCATCAAACACATGCAAATGAAAATTCAGCCTCCTGGCTTGTACACAGTTCTATGTCTGTCTCCTACAGACTCTTTCCAAAATATGGCTCTCGCACACAGCTGGCCACTAGCACACAGCTAGTCTGGCTTCCACCTCTCCTTGGTGAAGCCCTCCTGACTCCAGGCAGAGACCTCCTGTCTGCCAGGGTGGAGCCCTCCTGACTCCGTCTGCCGGGGTGGAGCCCAGAACCCTGGTCCTGACTCTAGAAGATTGCCCTGCACACCTGAGCAATCAATATCCTGGCCATTCCCAAAACCTGGTCCCAGGATTGGAGATTTCATCCCTCCCAAATCACTTTGAAATCTCCACGCTCCAGGTCCCAAAATGGACCTTAAAAACAAATGAGGAAAGTGAAAATCCACTTTTCTCTGTATCAAACACGCACCCTGGAGCCCCTCAACCTGCCTTGTTGAGAATCCTGGGTGAAATAACCTTTCAACATCATGTCACAATATATATATATATATATATATATATATATATATATATATATATATATATGTATATATTTTAAAAGTAGTTTCATTTTAAGTTGGTGTCACGGACCGACTGGCAGTAGCCTCTAGCGACCCACAGGCCGGAATTCCTCAGGGCGCGGAGTCTAAGCCTCGCTCTGCTATTTCACCAGGGCCCCTGATGGTGGGGATGGACTTGAAGCAGCCTGAGACCAGGTCGCGACTCCCGAGTACAACCAGCTGTGGTAGAGGTGGATTTGCCAGTGGTAGGTAGCAGGTGAGAGCCAGATGTGAAGAGGTAGTGTGTAGCGTAGTCAGACAGGCCAGGTCGGTAACAGCAGAGGCAGACGGTACAGATCGGCAGACAAAAGGATAAACGGGTCACAGGCCAGGTTCAGCAACAGGAGGTCAGGTAAACAGGAGAAAGTAGAAGAATGGTCAGACAAGCCAGGGATCAGGGCAGGAGAGGGTCACGATAATCCGGGTCAGGCAGATTCAGCAACAAGGCAATCTCAGAACTAGGAACAGGAACACAGGAATAAGACCATACGGCACTTGAGCATTGCAAGAGCCGGCTTTAAATAGAGCGCCCTGCACTGTCATTGGTGACAAGCGCTCGCCCGTGTGCGCGAGTGCGCATGCGCGGCCACAACTGCCGCCGCCCAGGTCCTTGCGCCCGCGTGTTACTGCGTTTTGGCAATCTGCAAATGTGCCACGGCAATCCCTGACATTGCCCCCCTCCTACGGGCAGCCTCCGGATGCCCAAATGCTTTCTCCTTTGTGGGTGGTTCCAAAAAAAATTTTGAACTAGTCTGGGAGCATGGACATTTCGGGCTGGTTCCCACGAATTTCCTTTTGGCCCATAACCTTTCCATTTTACGAGGTACTGTGTCTGACCCCCTTTCTTCCTGCAGTTTAGGATCGCTTCTACTTCAAATTCCTCCTCTCCCTGAACGTCTAGGGCCACTGGTGGCTTTGATCTATGGTCCAGAAATGGATCTGGAGTGGCAGGTTTTAGCAGGGATACATGAAACACTGGGTGTATTTTGAAAGACTCGGGCAAAGCTAATTCAAAAGCCACTTCGTTAATTTGTCGCTTCACCTGAAATGGGCCCACAAACTTGGGTGCCAATTTCCTCGATTGGCATGCCATCTTTAAGTTGGTAGTTGCTAACCAAACTTGATCCCCTGGGTGCACGACCAATTCCCCTCTTCTTTTATCAAAGGCCCTTTTGCTATCTTCCTGAGCCTTTGCCATTGCCTCCTGTAACAGTTTGTTGTTAGACGCAAAGAATTTTAGGAAGTCTTGAGCTGCAGGAACCGGGTTTTCTGGGATCAGGTTGGGCAAGAAGGTGGGATGGAAACCATAATTGGCGAAAAATCTGTCTGGTGGCAAAGTGATTTGCATTGTTGTAGACGAACTCCGCCAGGGGCAAGAGTGCCAACCAATCGTCCTGTAAGAACGAGGTGTAGCATCTGAGATATTGTTCCAACGTTTGGTTGGTCCGCTCAGTGCCCATTCATTTGCGGGTGATAAGCTGAGTAAAAGGACAGTTGCACTTCCAGACTTTCGCATAGAGCTTTCCAAAATTTAGAAGTGAATTGAACACCCCGATCTGAGACTATATTTTTGGGTACACCATGCAGTCTCACTATTTCCCTGATGAAAATTTGTGCTGTCTTGGAAGCAGACGGGGTACTTTTCAGGGAAGTGGGACATTTTTGAAAGGTGGTCCACCTTTCACGAAAATTGCAGTATGATTCTGTGATGGTGGTAGTTCCACTATGAAGTCCATGGAGATCATGCTCCATGGTCTGTCGGGCACCGGTAAAGGACATAACAGGCCCCAAGCTTTGTTCCTGGAGGGCTTATTCCTGTTGCAGACCGCACAGGTTCTTATGTAAGCCTCGCAATCTTTGGCCATACTTGGCCACCAAAATGTGCGTTGCACCAACTCTAGGGTCTTGTATACTCCGAAATGGCCTGCCAACGGATGGTCGTGGCAGTAGCCCAGGACCAAGGACCGAGCTCCTTCTGGTACCATGATCTGTTCCCCTTTCCATAAGAGACCCTCTCTACTCTGTATCGGAACTCCAGGTAAGTTGGGGGCTTCCATAGACGCAGCCTGTAATTTAGATAGGAGCTCTGATTGCAGTAATAGGAAATTACCTGCCGGCAGGATGGTATCTGGTTTGGGCGTTTCTTTGGGGTCCTCATACATATACAAGAGCACGTCAGGTTTTGTATTCTTGGACCCTGGTCGATACGTTATATGGAAGCTGAACCTTGAAAAGAATAACGCCCACCTGGCTTGACGCGGTCTGAGGCGTTTAGCTGTCCTCAGATATTCTAGATTTTTATGGTCTGTGTAGACCAGAATGGGATGCAAGGCTCCCTCCAATAGGTATCTCCATTCCTCTAGTGCTGTTTTAATGGTCAACAATTCCCAATCTCCAATGTCATAATTCCTCTCTGACGGGGTAAGCTTCCTGGAGAAAAAAGCCACCGGATGCATCAGTTCCTTTACACCCTTTCTTTGTGACAGGATTGCCCCCACTGCGTTTTCTGACGCATCTACCTCCAATATATAGGGTAGTGATGCATCAGGGTGACTTAAGATGGGAGCTGCCGTAAACAGCTTCTTGAGAGACTTGAAGGCGACCTGTGCCTCTGGTGTCCACTGAAAGCATACTCCCATCTTTGTGAGTTGGGTGATAGGAGATACCAGGCCTGAGAAGTTCTTAATAAACTTCCTATAAAAATTGGCAAAGGCGATGAATCACTGAACCCCTTTCTTATCTGTGGGTACCAGCCATTTCAGAATGGTCAAGATTTTTTTGAGGGTCCATAGCAATTCCAGTGGTGGAAATGATTAACCCCAGGAATGGGATGCTGTGCTGTTCAAAACTACACTTTTCCACTTTGGCATGGAGCCCGTGCTGGTGAAGTCACTCCAACACGCTCCTGACGTGACCTCGATGTGCCTCCAAAGACGATGAAAAGATCAAGATATCATCTAGGTAAACTATTAAAAAGATGTCCAAGAAATCTTTAAATATGTCATTCACAAAGTGTTGAAAAGTGGCCGGTGCGTTACATAACCCGAAGGGCATGACTAAATATTCAAAGTGACCGAACCAAGTGCATAAAGCGGTCTTCCACTCATCCCCCTCGCATATACGGACCAGGTTATATGCACCCCTGAGGTCCAGTTTGGTAAAAATAGAGGCTGATTTCAACCTCTGAAATAACTCGGGGACTAAGGGGAGAGGATAACGGTTTTTAACTCAGCTCCCTATAGTCAATACAGGGCCTCAGGGATTTGTCCTTTTTCTCCACAAAGAAGATTCCGGCCCCTGCCGGTGACGTGGACGGATGGATAAAGCCTTTTTGAAGGCTTTCGTCAATATATTCCTTTAAGGCTCCCAACTCCCATTCAGACAAGGGAAAAATTCGGCCGAAGAGAATTTCAGATCCAGGGAGAAGGTCAATTGGACAGTCATACGCCCTGTGCGAGGGAAGAATGTCTGCTCCCCAGGGACTAAAAACGTCAAGGTAATGGTGGTAAGCTGTAGGAATCGTTTGTGCTGGCTCAGTGTCTGTGTTTACACAAAGCAGAGTCTGGGTGTCTGGTGGTGACCTGGGGTAGCAATGTTCCTGGCAATAGGATGAATTAAACTGAATTGACCCAGTCCTCCAGTTAATTTGGGGGTCGTGTGCACGTAGCCAAGGAAGCCCCAAAATAACTGGGAATAGTGGGGATGCAATGGCGTCCAAGCGGAGGAGTTCTTGATGATGATCAACCATTATAGTGCATATAGGAGGGGTCTCCCAATCTACCAACCTAGATTTAACTTCAGTCCCATCGGCCAAAAGGATGTTCAGGCCGTGCTCTTTGGTCAGTAAGGGAATATGCTGCTGCGCTGCAAAATTAAGATCAATAAAACAACTGCAGGCCCCTGAGTCAATAATGGCCATCACCTGCACTGTTCTTCCAGGGAGCTGAAATGAGATCGGTATGGCTAAGTGAGAGGGTTTATCTACACAAGCAGGAGTCATAGCAGACGTAGTGGAAGAACACTTACTTAACTTCTCCAGGCAGGAACGTACCACATGGCCTGCTGCTCCACAGTATAGGCAAAGGTTGTTTACCCGGCGTCTCTTGCACTCTTCAAACGTTACGGAGGGCCGCATCAACCCAAATTGCATTGGTTCGGCTCCCTCTGATGGTTCTGGATTCCGAGTACCAGCATGGGAGTTCGGAATGGTCAGAACCCGTGGCAGCATCCATGTGGGTTTTAACCCTTGACTGGATCTTTCAGACCTTCGTTCCCAAAGCCTGCGGTCAATCTGAATTGCCAGAGTTATCAATCTTTCCAGGGAGTCAGGTACATCTACTCTGGCTAGCTCATCCTTCAGAGGATCAGATAGGCCTAGGCGAAATTGGTGACGCAAAGTTGTGTCATTCCACTGGGTGTCCCCGCTCCAGCGCCTGAATTCTGAGGCATAGTCCTCTGCTGCCCGGCGACCCTGCTGCAAAGTATGTAGAACTGCTTCAGCCGAAGCAGCTCATTGCGGATCGTCGTATAGTTCCGCCATTGCTTTGAAAAATGAGGAAACTGAGTCCAGGTGCGAATGGCGACTCTCCAATAGAAGGTGGGCCCAGCCTTGGGGTTCCCCCTGCAGTAGGGATATGACGAACCCCACTTTTACAGATTCTGACGAAAAAGTCCGTGGCTGTAGGTTAAAGTATAATAGGCAGGAATTCTGGAAGGCCCTGAACTTCCCTCGATCCCCATTAAACCACTCAGGTGTTGGCACTCGAGGTTCTGGCGGAGGCATGGCGAACACTGCTCCAGCGGAAGATCCTGCAAGGCACCTGGCAGGAGGTGGATCAGCCGGGGCTGATGGTGTGGTTGCTGGCGTGGTTAGGGTCTGAATACGTCCCTCCAGATGTGTATAGCCTTCTTGGAGAGTTTTGACAGCTTGGGTGAGTGCCGCCAGGTGTTGGCATATCTCATCCAAGGGTGAGGGACCTCTTCCCGGCTCAGTCATGGCCATATGGTTCTGTCACGGACACTGGCAGTAGCCTCTAGTGACCCACAGGCTGGAATTCCTCAGGGCGCGGAGTGTAAGCCTCAGTCTGCTGTTTCACCAGGGCCCCTGATGGTGGGGATGGACTTGAAGCAGCCTGAGACCAGGTCGCGACTCCCGAGTACAACCAGCTGTGGTAGAGGTGGTTTTGCCAGTGGTAGGTAGCAGGTGAGAGCCAGATGTGAAGAGGTAGTGTGTAGCGTAGTCAGACAGGCCAGGTCGGTAACAGCAGAGGCAGACGGTATAGATCGGCAGGCAAAAGGATAAACGGGTCTCAGGCCAGGTTCAGCAACAGGAGGTCAGGTAAACAGGAAGGCAGAAGAATGGTCAGACAAGCCAGGGATCAGGGCAGGAGAGGGTCACGATAATCCGGGTCAGGCAGGTTCGGCAACAAGGCAATCTCAGAACTAGGAACAGGAACACAGGAATAAGACCATACGGCATTTGAGCATTGCAAGAGTTGGCTTTAAATAGAGCGCCCTGCGCTGTCATTGGTGGCAAGCGTGCGCCCGTGTGCGCAAGTGCGCATGCGTGGCCACAACTGCCGCCGTGGGCGCCCAGGTCCTAGCGCCCGCGTGTTAGTGCGTTTGGCAATCTGCGCATGCGCAGACCTATGCGCCGCAGCGATCCCTGACAGTTGGTTTATCTTCTACTTGCCTTACACTATTCTAATTTCAAACTAAAACTTATTATAATTCACTATTATAGTTTTAAGGCAATTTCTATCTAAATAGCTGTACTTACTGCACTCAGTAAAAATCGCATGTCAGAAGAAAAAAAAAATGCAAATTCCTGACTGTGCATTCTCCTATGCCAGGTTTACACTGTTATCACCGAAAAGGGTCCGATCACTTTTTGCCATTATTAGATGTGTTGGCAGTCTATTCAAAATGAATGTGCTGTCTTAAAGCAGAATTACCCTCTCATTTACAAGCAAAGAAGCTGCAATCTCAACCTCTGTTTGATCTGAAGGTGCCATGGTGCTGCACGTGTGATCAGTTATGAAATCAGCATTTTCATGGCTTGGCAGTTAGGTTGAATGCTATGATAGTTGTCACTCAATACATGCCTTACATGTTAATGTTTTGGCAAACAACTAAATTGATAGTTTTAGGTCCACTTTAAACAGTGTGCGTTAATGTACATAGGTTAACGGACCAAACAAGTGTGAACCAGACCTAAGGCATTGATGTGTGCTAAATGCACTTGATATGTGTTGCCATGTGTTTTTTATTAACACTTTGCATTGCATTTACATGTATTTTTCTTTTTTTAACAACAGAAACCAAAATACTTAACATGCATTTCAGTGTATTGGAACATGTTCCATTTTCGTTCAGTACACATCATTACAGCACCTACTGGAAACAATGAATTTTGACTCCTTGTTACATTGGTTCTGCTTTGAACATCACACTATAATGGTGTGAATGGGCCCTAAGTGTGTTTCACTTTCGCCCCCTCTCTCTTTATATATACAGTATATCATTATTATTATATTATACAGGATTTACAGTGCCTTGAAAAAGTATTCATACCCCTTGAAATTTTCCACATTTTGTTATGTTAAAACCAAAAACGTAAATGTATTTTATTGGGATTTTATGTGATAGACCAACACAAAGAGGCACATAATTGTGAAGTGGAAGGAAAATGATAAATGGTTTTAAAAATATTTTAAAAATAAATACCGTATATACTCGAGTATAAGCCAACCCGAATATAAGCCGAGGTACCTAATTTTACCACAAAAAACTGGGAAAAACTATTGACTCGAGTATAAGCCGAGGGGGGAGGAATAGTGCCTCATCGTTGGTGTCAGTGGGGGGAGGAATAGTGCCCCATCGTTGGTGTCAGTGGGGGGAGGAATAGTGCCCCATCGTTGGTGTCAGTGGGGGGAGGAATAGTGCCCCATCATTGGTGTCAGTGTGGGAGGAATAGTGCCCCATCGTTGGTGTCAGTGGGGGGAGGAATAGTGCCCCATCGTTGGTGTCAGTGGGGGGAGGAATAGTGCCCCATCGTTGGTGTCAGTGGGGGGAGGAATAGTGCCCCATCGTTGGTGACCCCTGCTCCAGCCTGGGCTCACTCGCTCCCTACCTTTCCCATGGTACACACTTACCGGTCAGATGTCTTCCTTCTCCGGCCGCTCTCCTCCTCTTCATTCGCTCGATCATCGCGGTGCCGCTCGACTCCTCCTTTCCAAGCTCCACCTCCTCGCCGGTGATTGGGCGCCTGTGTGCCTCTCCTGAGCTACAGTTCCGGCGGCCAATCACCGGAGAGGATTGATCCCGGGGGTGTGTCCAGATGACAGGGACGGCATGTCATCTGCAGACGTTGACTCAAGTATAAGCCGAGGGGGCCGTTTTTCAGCACAAAAAATGTGCTGAAAAACTCGGCTTATACTCGAGTATATACGGTATGTAAAAAGTGTGGCGTGCATTTATATTCAGCCCCCCTGAGTCTTTTTGGGGATGTCTCCACCAGCTTTGCACATCTAGAGAGTGAAATTGGTGCCCATTTTTCTTTGCAAAATATCTCAAGCTCTGTCAGATTGGATGGAGAGCATCTTTTAACAGCAATTTTCAAGTCTTGCCACAGATTCTCAATTGGATTTAGGTCTGGACTTTGGGCCATTCTAACACATGAATATGCTTTGATCATTCTAAACCATTCCATTGTAGCTCTGGCTGTATGTTTAGGATTGTTGTCCAGCTGAAAGGTGAACCTCTGCCCCAGCCTCAAGTCTTTTGCAGATGCTAACAGGTTTTCTTCTAAGACTGTCCTGTATTTGGCTCCATCGATCCTCCAATCAACTCTGACCACCTTCCTTGTCCCTGCTGAAGAAAACTATCCCCACAACATGATGCTGCCACCGCTGTGTTTCACGGTGGGGATGGTGTGTTCAGGGTGATGTGCACCATACCATAGCCTCTTGGCTGCTTCTCTGATTAATGCTCTCCTTGCCCGGTTTGTCAGTTTAGGTGGATGGCCATGTCTTGGTAGGTTTGCAGTTCTACCATTCTCTTTCCATTTTCAGATGATGGATTGAACAGTGCTCCGTGAGATCTTCAAAGCTTGGGATTTTTTTTATAACCCAACCCTGCTTTAAACGTATCCACAACTTTATCCCTGACCTGTCTGTTGTGTTCCTTGGCCTTCATTGTGTTGTTTGTCAAATAATGCTCTCTAATAAACCTCTGAGGGCTCCACAGAACAGTTGTATTTATACTGAGATCAAATTACACACAGGTGGACTCTATTAACTAATTAGGTAACATTTCAAGGCAATTGGTTCCACTAGATTTTAGTTGGGGTATCAGAGTAAAAGGGGCTGAATACAAATGCACGCCACACTTTTCAGATATTTATTTGTAAAAACTTTTGAAAAGCATTTATCATTTTCCTTCCACTTCACAATTGTGTGCCACTTTGTGTTGGTCTATCACAGAAAATTCCAATAAAATACATTTACATTTTTAACATGACAAAATGTGGAAAATTTCAAGGGGTATGAATACTTTTTCAAGGCACTGTATATAGTGCCATATATATATACACAAACACACACACTACTGTACAAAGTCTTAGGCAGGTGTGAAATAAATAAATGCTGTAAATTAGGAATGCCAATTGGGAATTAGAAATATTTGATTTTCTGTGGATGTAGGCTGCCTCAAATCCTTCTGTCTCTGCATGTAATCCTAGACAGACTCGATGGTGTTAAGATCAGTTCTCCATGGGAAGCAAACCATTACTTCAACTTCCAATCACATGCCTCCCTGGTATGGCATGATGGATAAGTATCTGGCTGTATCTCTCAGCGTTGAGGACACCATTGATCCTGAGCCAATCTCCCACTCCATTTGTAGAAAAGCAGACCCAAATTTGCAAGGAACTTCCACCATGCTTCACTGTTGCCTGCAAACACTATACAACATAACTATTGTACCGCTCTCCAGCCCTTTGCGAACAAACTGCCTCCTGTAGCAATTGTGCACACAGAGATGGACACGGTTATCCATCTTGCTAAGGATCCTCCATCTTGTATCTCTCTCCCTCCAATCCCCCCTCCCTCTCTGTTGAGTGACACGTGGTCCCTGTTTGCTGGGTTCAGAAGTGCACAAGCAATCAGGCACAGCGGGACAGCTTCATGGTTATAAATCCCAAATTAGCTGGTGCCTGGGTGTCTGCTAGCTTCTCAATCTGAGATAATCGTAAAGTCATAAACTAGTCCTTCACTGGGCTTCAAACGCATTCCTAGGTAGCGGTAAAACAGGCCTCACATTTAAAACCCACTTTTCCCTATAATTTCATATCTTAAGGTGGGAAATAATTACATAAAAATAAAGCACATATTCGGATAGCTCAGCTTAATGCGAGTCGTCTGATATCTTACACCCCTGAATTACGTATACCCGAGAGCAGAAAGTGATATCTCCTTAACCGTCCCAAGCAGTTATGTCATAACTGGTATCTGGACTTTCAGAAAATCATTCTGCAGATTATCCTACCCGAGGATAGAATGTTACATGTACCTTGGGAAGGTTATTGCCCATGGTATAACTTGGGAGGGATTTGGTCATAGCCTGAGTTCCCCGCCTACAACACCCCTCCCCAAATGAGGTGATTGGTTCTCTGCTGTAAGGAGACACCCTGCTGAGTTCCTAGAAAAAGGCTGTTATGCTTGGAGCAGTAAGTTGAAGAATGTTCCCTTTTAACATCGGGACCAACTTGGGAGACGGTACCCTTTTTCTCTTAAACTTGATCTGCTTAACCCAGGACTTTTGGCAAATACTCTACCTTTCTAAACTTCTTTCTGTTATCTCCCTGTTGTGTTATTGCTCTCTTTATTTATAGATATATATTGGCTACATCTTTTTCTGTAAATATTGTTATTGCACCCTTTTGACCTTTTTAGGAATAAATCCTATTATCTGAAAAGTGTTGAACCGCTTCTAAAGCTCTTTAATGCAAACTAAGAATCCCTGTCTCTGAAGAGCGCTACTGTGTGTTTTAATCATCATAGTGTTATTGCTAATATTGGCGAGTGTCCTCCTTTTCTCTGCAAAAAGGCGATGGTGGCAGTGTGAAGGGTTAATTGCGTAATTAACCTGGCCCAGTAACAATCGCTCTCAGGCTGCAGGTGCATAGATTGTGGTCCATTAGCTGGAAAATCTTTGTGCAGGCTGTAGCTGGGCATGGCATTGTTACGCACGTGACAGCGGGGTTTTAGATTGGCTAGTCCTTCAGTCACGAGTTGGTGAGAAGGACTGGGGTCTGACGCCGCGATCATCACAGCTCCTGCTGCAGCCAAATATTTAACATTTTGACTCATCAGTCTAGGAGCACCTGCTGCCATTTTTCTGCACCCCAGTTCCTATGTTTTCATTGATAGGACATGGAAACAAGGCTAAGCAACTCAACTATGCACAGAAACATAGGAACTTGGATGCAAAAAAGTCTGTTCATGACTAGGAGCTATGGTTGGAACCAACAGTGAGATAAGTGTTTATGCTATGTATCCCCAGTGCCAGGTAGGACAGTTTAAAATTGTAAGTGCAATTGTTTGTGGCAGAATAGAGGTGTAAAGTTTTTTTACACTATATTTGCTTCTATTTCCCTTTTCTGTGATGTATGAGAGGATGTGTGCTGGATCTATTGATGGGCTGTTTTTAGTGATATTTACATATTTATTTACTGTATACTGGATTCACCTTAACCGCTTGACAACCAGGCTATAGCTGAATGACGGCTACAGTGTGGTTGTCCAGTTCTGGGACAGCATCATATGACGTCCTCCCAGAACGCGCCCCCAGTGGCGTGCACCTACGGACACAGCTGATCACATGACAAGGTAAAAGGCCAATCACAGCGGCCTTTTACCATGTGATCAGCTGTGTCCAATGACAAAGTAAATACAGTTGCCGGTTATCAGCACTTTCCTTGCGCTGTCACAGCGTGTATTTGATTAAGTCCTGGTGAGTACTAGAGTTCCCAGGGGGAGGCCGCGCGGGATTGTGTGAAATGGACACTTTTTCATGTTTTATTTTTTTAATTGCAGGACTGCACTATTTTGCTCCTATATCACTACACGGTGGTGGACTTTTACCAGATGAATTGTGGACATTTTTTATTTACTTATTTTGGATTTATTGCATTCACATTTTTTATTATTCATTTTGACTTATTATATTCACACTTATATGTCACAGGTTATTTAATATGTGAACTCATTTTAAATTACTAATTCCATATTGTTCCATTTACACCATGGATATATTTGAATATTTATTTTTTTTACTTTTCTTACTTCTCTTTTTGTCTTTTATTAACTGCAACTTATTGTTTTCTCTTTCTTTCTTTTTCTTTCTTTCTTTCTTTCGATCCAGTTGGCTACGATTCTTTTAATCCTTCTGCCTAAGGTACCTACACTCCTGGTAGAATGATCCATCACATTAAAATGGTGAAATTTTACCCTTAAAGTGTTACTAAATCCACAACAGGAAAATTGGTCTCTATATGCAGTTAAGCATGCTTGTTATAGTCACTGTGGAACCTAAGGGGTTAATCCTCTGCATTGTGTAAAAATGCTGTTTGATCCGGTCTTCTCTGATTCTCCCCTCCTACCAGTGTCCCCCTCTTATCTCCTGATAAGACATATCGTGTGAAGACACTCTACACATGCTCAGTTTGGTGTGTATTGCTAGAGAGGGTTTTTTTTTTTCTTTTTGGGAGAGTGCATGTGATCAGCATAGGGCCAATCACCACTGTCCAGACAGAGGTCAAGGGTTCTGCATCCTCCTACAGGAGAATGAAAACTCGTACAAGCTTTAACCACTTGCCCTCCTGAGGATTTACCCCCCTTCATGAGCAGGTCATTTTTTGCATTATGACGCTGCGTTACTTTAACTGAAAATTGCGCAGTCATGCAACGCTGCACCCAAATTAAATTTACATCCTTTTTTTTCCTACGAATTGAGCTTTCTTTCAGTGGTATTTGATTGCTTGTGTGTTTATTTTTTGCGCTATAAGCAAAAAAGGACCGACAATTTTGAGAAAAAAAAACAATATTTTGGACATTTTGCTATTAAACATGTCCAGTAAAAAAATTTAAAGAATCAAATTTCATCATAAATTTAAGCCAAAATATATTCTGCAACATGTCTTTGCTAAAAAAAAAATCCCAATATGTGTAAATTATTTGATTTATGTGAAATTTATAGCGTTTACAAATGGCGGTATAAATAATGGGATTTTTTTTTCTACTAGTAATGGCGGCGATCGGTGACTTATAGCGGGACTGCGGCGGACATTCTGACACTGGGGGGAACTAACTTGGTGTCACTGACACCCCAGTGACACCAATACAGTGATCAGTGCTAAAAAAAAGCACTGACACTGTACTAATGGCACTGGGCAGGAAGGGGTTAATGTGAAGGGCAATCAAAGAGTTAACTTTGTGCTGGGAGTGTTATACGAGGGGTCGGGGGGGGGGTTGTTCTTCACTGTAAGCACACTGATCGGGTTGGCTGTACTTTGCACATCCATCCCAAGTAGTGTGCTCGAGCAGTCAGGAAGGAAGATTATATGTAAACAAAATAATCTTCCTCCCCGTCAGAGATGCTTTGTAATCTCCGGGCGCCGGCGGGTAATTACCTACCGGGACCCGGTGATTGACATCCGCGCGTGGGTAGGGCGTGCACGCCCCCTACCCGGAAATGCAAAATTACGTATATATACGTGATTCTGCACAGAGGTGCCACCCTGTAGCAGTATATCTGCTACAGGGCGGTCCTTAATGTGCTCTGCTGAACACTGATATAAGTCACAGGACTGCTCTAACTGATGATGAGAAAAGGTATTTAGCAGTTTAGATTAACTACAATTATTGCATTTCCATGTAGTGTTTACTGTGGGAGACCAGATATAGTGAATGCAGGGTCCTAGGTTTATTAACACTCTGAGCTTTAGGCTTGGGAAAAAAGATGACAAATCCTGAGGGAAATGCTAGACCTAGTAGCCGCCTGACCTTGATGAAGCAATAAGTACTATACTGTAAATAGGCAGACATCTAATGTGCAGTAGAGTCACACATGTTTACTGAAAAATCAGAGAGCCATTATGAGGTATTGGATAACTTCTGCCACTCCTATTACTGTATGGCAGAATTAATAGCAGATATGAAAAATTGCAATAGACTAAAAATTAAGTGTGGAACTCTCAAATCGGATCCAAGTTTATTTATGATTACATTTAAATATACATAATGGTATATCAAAGTTGATACTATTAATAGTTTATGTAACCCTAAACGTAACTATCATTAAAATGTACTTGTATTATTTGTTTATTAACATTAATATTTAAGATATACGTTATAGGTAGAGATGAGCGAATCGAACCAGGCGAACCGGAATTCGAGTCGAATTTCAGGAAATATTCGATTCGCGGCGAAACCGAAATTTTGCCTACTTCGGGTGCGCGAATCGAACATTTCCCGATCAGCCGGCAAAAGTGTCCCTGCAGTGAGCTCCGCTATTTCTGACAGTTCTCTGACAGAAGGAACACATGTTTAGCGGTTGAAACATTGTATCTATTAGTTTACATTTAGGATACAGATGTTTCAACCACTGTTCATGTGAAGAAGCTGTGAGAGAACTGTCAGAAATAGAGGAACTCTGCACATACACTTTTTGCCGGCTTGGAATTATTCTTCTTTTCATCCTACTTCTTCTTCTTCTTCATCTTCATCCTCAGAAGAAGAGGATGAGGATGAGGATGAAGAAGAAGAAGAAGAAGTAGGATGAAAAGAAGAATAATTCCAAGCCGGCAAAAAGTGTATGTGCAGAGTTCCTCTATTTCTGACAGTTCTCTCACAGCTTCTTCACATGTACAGCGGTTGAAACATCTGTATCCTAAATGGAAACTAATAGATACAATTTGTATCTATTAGTTTCCATTTAGGATACAGATGTTTCAACCGCTGTACATGTGAAGAAGCTGTGAGAGAACTGTCAGAAATAGAGGAACTCTGCACATACACTTTTTGCCGGCTTGGAATTATTCTTCTTTTCATCCTACTTCTTCTTCTTCTTCTTCTTCTTCTTCTTCTTCATCCTCATCCTCATCCTCTTCTTCTGAGGATGAGGATGAGGATGTAGAAGAAGAAGAAGCAGTAGGATGAAAATAAGAATAATTCCAAGCCGGCAAAAAGTGTATGTGCAGAGTTCCTCTATTCTGCAGATACACTTAGAGGAGCTCTGCACATACACTTTTTGCCTGTTTGGAATTAATCTTATTTTCATCCTACTTCTTCTTCTTCTTCTTCTTTATCCTCATCCTCAGAAGAAGAAGAGGATGAAGAAGAAGAAGAAGTAGGATGAAAATAAGAATAATTGCAAGCCGGCAAAAAGTGTATGTGCAGAGTTCCTCTATTCTGCAGATACACTTAGAGGAGCTCTGCAGATACACTTAGAGGAGCTCTGCACATACACTTTTTGCCGGCTTGGAATTAATCTTATTTTCATCCTACTTCTTCTTCTTCTTCTTCTTCTTCATCCTCATCCTCAGAAGAAGAAGAAGAGGATGAGGATGAGGATGAAGAAGAAGAAGAAGAAGAAGTAGGATGAAAATAAGAATAATTCCAAGCCGGCAAAAAGTGTATGTGCAGAGCTCCTCTAAGTGTATCTGCAGAGCTCCTCTAAGTGTATCTGCAGAATAGAGGAACTCTGCACATACACTTTTTGCCGGAAACCGCTGTATGGAGGGAATGTCCCAGAACTGTCATAAATAGTCTATTTCTGACAGTTCTGGGACATTCACTCCATACAGCTGTTTCAACCGCTGTATGGAGGGAATGTCATAGAACTGTCAGAAATAGACTATTAATGACAGTTCTGGGACTGTCCTTCCATACAGCGGTTGAAACATTGTATCTATTTGTTTCCATAAATGGATCCATTTATGGAAACAAATAGATACAATGTTTCAACCGCTGTATGGAAGGACAGTCCCAGAACTGTCATTAATAGTCTATTTCTGACAGTTCTATGACATTCCCTCCATACAGCGGTTGAAACAGCTGTATGGAGTGAATGTCCCAGAACTGTCAGAAATAGACTATTTATGACAGTTCTGGGACTGTCCTTCCATACAGCGGTTGAAACATTGTATCTATTTTTTTCCATAAATGACATTCTGCAAATACACTTAGAGGAGCGCTGCAGATACACTTTTTGCCGGCTTGGAATTAATCTTATTTTCATCCTACTTCTTCTTCTTCATCCTCATCCTCATAAGAAGAAAAAGAAGAAGTAGGATGAAAATAAGAATAATTCCAAGCCGGCAAAAAGTGTATCTGCAGCGCTCCTCTAAGTGTATCTGCAGAATGTCATTTATGGAAAAAAATAGATACAATGTTTCAACCGCTGTATGGAGTGAATGTCCCAGAACTGTCATAAATAGTCTATTTCTGACAGTTCTGGGACATTCACTCCATACAGCTGTTTCAACCGCTGTATGGAGGGAATGTCATGGAACTGTCAGAAATAGACTAGTAATGACAGTTCTGGGACTCTGACAGTTACATGACATTCCCTCCATACAGCGGTTGAAACATTGTATGTATTTGTTTCCATAAATGGATCCATTTATGGAAACAAATACATACAATGTTTCAACCGCTGCATGGAAGGACAGTCCCAGAACTGTCATTAATAGTCTATTTCTGACAGTTCCATGACATTCCCTCCATACAGCGGTTGAAACAGCTGTATGGAGTGAATGTCCCAGAACTGTCATAAATAGAGAGAAACTGTCACAGAACTGTCCTTCTTCTCATCCTTCTCCTTCTTCTCATCCTTCTTCTCATCCTTCTTCTCATCCTTCTTCTCATCCTTCTCCTTCTTCTCATCCTTCTCCTTCTCCTTCTTCTCATCCTTCTCCTTCTCCTTCTTCTCATCCTTCTCCTTCTTCTCATCCTTCTCCTCCTTCTCCTTCTTCTCATCCTTCTCCTTCTCCTTCTTCTCATCCTTCTCCTTCTCCTTCTTCTCATCCTTCTCCTTCTCCTTCTTCTCATCCTTCTCCTTCTCCTTCTTCTCATCCTTCTCCTTCTCCATCTTCTCATCCTTCTCCTTCTCCTTCTTCTCATCCTTCTCCTTCTTCTCATCCTTCTCCTTCTCCATCTTCTCATCCTTCTCCTTTTCCTTCTTCTCATCCTTCTCCTTCTGCTTCTCCTTCTTCTTCTCATCCTTCTCCTTCTTCTCATCCTTCTCCTTCTTCTCATCCTTCTCCTTCTCCTTCTTCTCATCCTTCTCCTTCTTCTCATCCTTCTCCTTCTTCTCATCCTTCTCCTTCTCCTTCTTCTCATCCTTCTCCTTCTTCTCATCCTTCTCCTTCTTCTCATCCTTCTCCTTCTTCTCATCCTTCTCCTTCTCCTCATCCTTCTCCTTCTTCTCATCCTTCTCCTTCTCCTTCTTCTCATCCTTCTCCTTCTCCTTCTTCTCATCCTTCTCCTTCTCCATCTTCTCATCCTTCTCCTTCTCCTTCTTCTCATCCTTCTCCTTCTTCTCATCCTTCTCCTTCTTCTCATCCTTCTCCTTCTCCTCATCCTTCTCCTTCTTCTCATCCTTCTCCTTCTCCTCATCCTTCTCCTTCTCCTCATCCTTCTCCTTCTCCTTCTTCTCATCCTTCTCCTTCTCCTTCTTCTCATCCTTCTTCTCATCCTTCTCCTTCTTCTCATCCTTCTCCTTCTCCTTCTTCTCATCCTTCTCCTTCTCCTTCTTCTCATCCTTCTCCTTTTCCTTCTTCTCATCCTTCTCCTTCTGCTTCTCCTTCTCCGTCTTCTCATCCTTCTCCGTCTTCTCATCCTTCTCCGTCTTCTCATCCTTCTCCGTCTTCTCATCCTTCTCCGTCTTCTCATCCTTCTCCGTCTTCTCATCCTTCTCCGTCTTCTCATCCTTCTCCGTCTTCTCATCCTTCTCCGTCTTCTCATCCTTCTCCTTCTTCTCATCCTTCTTCTTCTTCTCATCCTTCTCATCCTTCTCCTTCTTCTCATCCTTCTCCTTCTTCTCATCCTTCTCCTTCTTCTCATCCTTCTCCTTCTTCTCATCCTTCTCCTTCTCCTTATCCTTCTCCTTCTTCTCATCCTTCTTCTCATCCTTCTCCTTCTTCTCATCCTTCTCCTTCTTCTCATCCTTCTCCTTCTCCTTCTCCTTCTTCTCATCCTTCTCCTTCTCCTTCTTCTCATCCTTCTCCTTCTCCTTCTTCTCCTTCTTCTCATCCTTCTTCTCATCCTTCTTCTCATCCTTCTTCTCATCCTTCTCCTTCTTCTCATCCTTCTCCTTCTTCTCATCCTTCTTCTCATCCTTCTCCTTCTTCTCATCCTTCTTCTCATCCTTCTCCTTCTTCTCATCCTTCTTCTCATCCTTCTCCTTCTCCTTCTTCTCATCCTTCTCCTTCTCCTTCTTCTCATCCTTCTCCTTCTCCTTCTTCTCATCCTTCTCCTTCTCCTTCTTCTCATCCTTCTCCTTCTCCTTCTTCTCATCCTTCTCCTTCTTCTCATCCTTCTCCTTCTCCTTCTCTTTCCTCATCTCCAAGGGCATTTAAATTAAAGGTACAGTGTTCTGCACTAATTTAAAGGCTCTCTGAAGCCTAGAAACCCTTTTTATAAGTCATCTTCGTAGCGAAGAAATTCGCATCGAATCGAATTTCACACTGGAATTCGCCGAATCAGCCGAATCGAATTTTTGAGAAATTCGCTCATCTCTAGTTATAGGGATTATTATTACGGGTTGCTGTCAGATGTGGATAAAACATTTTTGGTTATGTTTGATAGTAGATATTTTTTCCAGTTATAATTTTTGGTATATACCGTACTTACTGTATGTTATTCAGTAAGTTTTTTTCTGTTAAAAAGAATGGTTAAATATCATAATGAAAGAGAAATTGAGATGTAAGTTGTGGCTATATATTGATATTGTACCATTCAGAAAATGTAAAATAAAAATATTTAAATTTAACTGCTGTTCATATATATAGTGGGGCAAAAAAGTATTTAGTCAGCCACCAATTGTGCAAGTTCTCCCATTTAAAAAGATGAGAGAGAAGGTGAGAAGAGAGTCTCTACCAGGTTCAGTGCTGACTATGTCATTCCCACTTGCCGTGGGGGGGTCACTCCGTCTGCTGAGGGGTCTTGAGCAAAGAGCCAATCACCACACGTATAAAAAGATGAGAGAGAGGCCTGTAATTGGCATCATAGGTAGACCTCAACTATGAGAGACAAAATGAGAAAAAAAATCCAGACAATCACATTGGCTGATTTGGAAAGAATTTATTTGCAAATTATGGTAGAAAATAAGTATTTGGTCACCTACAAACAAGCAAGATTTCTGGCTCTCACAGATCTGTACCTTCTTATTTAAGAGGTTCCTCTGTCCTGCACTCATTACCTGTATCAATGGCACCTGTTTGAACTTGTTATCAGTATAAAAGACACCTGTCCACAACCTCAAACAGTCACACTCCAAACTCCACTATGCTGAAGACCAAAGAGCTGTCGAAGGACACCAGAAACAAAATTGTAGACGTGCACCAGGCTGGGAAGACTGAATCTGCAATAGGCAAGCAGTTTGGTGTGAACAAATCAACTGTGGGAGCAATAATTAGAAAATGGAAGACATACAAGACTGCCGATAATCTCCCTCGATCCGGGGCTCCATGCAAGATCTCACCCCCTGGGGTCAAAATGATCACAAGAACGGTGAGCAAAAATCCCAGGACCACACAGGGGGACCTAGTGAATGACCTGTGGAGAGCTGGGACCAACGTAACAAAGGCTACCATCAGTAACACACTACGCCACCAGGGACTCAGATCCTGCAGTGCCAGACGTGTCCCCCTGCTTAAGCCAGTACATGTCCGGGTCCGTCTGAAGTTTGCTAGAGAGCATTTGGATGATCGAGAAGAGGATTGGGAGAATGTCATGTGGTCAGATGAAACCAAAATAGAACTGTTTGGTAGAAACACAACTCATCGTGTTTGGAGGAGAGAGAATGCTGAGTTGCATCCAAAGAACACCATACCTACTGTGAAGCATGGGGGTGGCAACATCATGCTTTGGGGCTGTTTCTCCGCAAAGGGACCAGGACGACTGATCCATGTACAGGACAGAATGAATGGGGCCATGTATCGTGAGATTTTGAGTGCAAACCTCCTTCCATCACCAAGGGCATTGAAGATGAAATGTGGCTGGTTCTTCCAACATGACAATGATCCCAAACATAACGCCCGGGCAACAAAGGAGTGGCTTCATAAGAAGCATTTCAAGGTCCTGGAGTGGCCTAGCCAGTCTCCAGATCTCAACCCCATAGAAAACCTTTGGAGGGAGTTGAAAGTCCGTGTTGCCCAGCGACAGACCCAAAACATCACTGCTCTAGAGATCTGCATGGAGGAATGGGCCAACATACCAGCAACAGTATGTGTGCCAACCTTGTGAAGACTTTCAGGAAACGTTTGACCTCTGTCATTGCCAACAAAGGATATATAACAAAGTATTGAGATGAACTTTTGATATTGACCAAATACTTATTTTCCACCATAATTTGCAAATAAATTCTTTCCAAATCAGCCAATGTGATTGGATTTTTTTTCATTTTGTCTCTCATAGTTGAGGTCTACCTATGATGCCAATTACAGGCCTCTCTCATCTTTTTAAGTGGGAGAACTTGCACAATTGGTGGCTGACTAAATAATTTTTTGCCCCACTGTACCTCCTGACAGCCCGCAACACATTCAACGCGTGCAGAGCTTTGCCTTCCAAACAAAGGCTGCATTCACATTTGAGTGTTTTGTAGCTTGAAGCTCAAAGCTTGAAGCTCCAAAAAAGCTCAAACTTAGAAAATCAATTGTTCTCTATGGTGCCTGTCCACACTTGATCAAGCGAACAGTCACTATAGAGAACAAATGATTTTTTAAGTTTGAGCGTTTTTGGAGCTTAGAGCTTCAAGCTACAAAACGCTCAAGTGTGAATGCAGCCTGACACCTGGAAGAAGCAAAACAATGTCCTAATCAAGCTGAAAGGACAAAGCCACCTTCTGCAAAAAGTGACAGTTGATGTCAAAGAACCCTCTTGTCATGGTAAATACCAGAAATGATTCCCTGCAAGAAAGAACCATCAATTCTGATCCCCTTCTTAACAAAGTAAACAGAACACAACCTTCAAAGTCAAAAGAACTAATGGAAGATCCCTGATTGGCTCAATTTGGTGTTGTCAGTTTTACGAAAGCCACCTTTTGAAATCCCATTGAGACAATGGCAACCTGACCAGTATAACCACCGTGCCGCTACTTGAACAAAAGCATGCACTAATGACTGAGAAACAATTGGCCTTTGGAAAACACTGCCAAAGACCGAAATCTGTCCCTTGATAGAACTCAAGGCCAGCTTCAAATCCACTCCGGACTGGAGGAAAGCCAACATCCAACTCAAAATATTAATATATTGAGAGGATGAAAACTCACACCAGGCACCATAACATTTCCAGACTCCATGTAAATCTACCTGGAAGAACTCTTCCTGGCTCATAATGTGGGAAAGACTGTATGAGACACCTTTGTATCCTTCCAAACTCTGACTTCAACAACAAAGCCATTAAAGCCAGCAACCATAAATAAGGATAGAAGAACTGGTTCTAGTGCCAAGAGGTCTAGCTGAGCCAGAATCATCCATGGGACCATCTACTGCCAAATTCACAATGTCAAAATGTTATGTTCTCCTTGACAAGCAGGTACGATCATAACCACTGGAGTTCCCTGCATCCAAATTCTGTGCAACAGATGTGGAAAAAGCTGAATTGGAGGAAAGGCATATATCAAATAGAACTGGAGCCCTGGTGTCACCAAGGCATCCACTGTAAAGGCCTGTGGATCCCTTGTCCCGGAAATGTGTGTAGCTTTGCACTGAAACTGGACACTAGCTGATCAACATCTGACATGCCCCATCGCCGAAATAGTGCTCTGAACACCTTTAAGTGGAGAGACCACTCCCCCGGTGACGACTGCTGGCAATTGTGGATATCCACCTACCAATTTACCACCCCCAGAATTAACTGCAGACATGCAGGTCTGCCCAGGCCAGGATGAGGTTCGCCTCTTCCTGGGCTGCAAGACTCCTGGTGCCCTCTTGATGACTATTAAATACTATGGCCATGGCATTGTCTGACTGGACTCTTTACCAGAAAGCCCTGTAACTAATCCATCCAAGCAGTACTAGGCAGATCACCCATAACTCCAGAACGTTGATGTCAATATCATTGCACACACTCCTGGATTATGTTCAGAAGTGACGGATGCTGCAGTAACAACCGGCTGGAGACTGGAGACATCACAGGTACATCTTTGCCAGCACACCACAGATCAACAAGTACTGGACCCCACCAATCTTAGCAACCTAAGACCCATCTTTTGCCTCCAAACTCCTTGAACGTCTAGTGTACAACTGGCAATACAACAGTATTTATATAGCACCAATAGTTCGCTCAGCGCTGTACATTACAATGGGAGATAACCTTCTTGATCCAATTCAGTCTGGATTTTGCCCACAACACTCTACAGAAACTGCTCTTCTAAAACTCAAATGACTTACTAACCACTAAAACCAATGGTCACTATTCCGTACTCATACTCTTGGACCTTTCCGCTGTCTTTGAAACAGTTGACCACCCCCTCCTAAAAAAAACCTCTATTTACTTGGTTTGAATGTTACCTATCTCACCACACCTTCAGTGTCACTTACAACTCTACTTCTTCCTCTCCTACTCCTCTTACCGTCGGGGTCCCCGTAGTTCTGTCCTTGGACCTCTTCTATTCTCGATCTACACTTCTTCCTTGGGTTTCCCATGGTTTCCAAAACCATTTCTATGCTGATGACACACAAATATATCTCTCTACTCCTCAGCTCACCCCATCAGTTTCCTCCCGTATCACCAATTTACTAACAGACATATCAGAATGGATGTCACACCACTTCCTAAAACTCAATCTATCCAAAACTGAGCTCATAATATTTCCTTCCCCACGTGCCTCTTTGCCTGATTCCTTGGTCAGGATCAATAGCACCACTATCAACCCCCACTGCATGCCAGGGTGCTAGGGGTAACCCTGAATTCTGAACTTCTGAACTATCCTTTCAGGCCCACATCCAATCCCTGTCCAAATCATGCCTCCTCAACCTCCATAACATTTTCAGAATACACCCCTTTTTTTAATCCAAAGTTTTGCGCCCCTTTTTAAACAATGACACCACAAAGCTCCTAATTCACTCCCTGGTCATCTGTCACCTCAAATACTGCAACTCCCTCTGCACTGGCTTACTTTTACATAGGCTATCACCCCTCCAGTCCATTAGGAATGCTGCTGCCAGGCTCATCCACCTTACCAACCGTTCAGTGTCTGCTACCCCTCTCTGCCAAAATCCCTCCACTGGCTTCCACTCACATAACAAGTAAAATTCAAAATACTAACAACAACTTACAAAGCCATCTTCAACTTTGCCCCCAGCTACATCTCCAACCTGGTCTCCAAATATCAACCAAAGCAGTCTCTTCGATCCTCCCAAGACTTTCTGCTCTCTAGTTCCCGTGTCACCTCCCATGCTTGCCTCTAGGACTTCTCCTGAGCTTTTCCCATCCTATGGAACTCCCTACCCAAATTATTTTCCTTGCATGTGATTGGGCATTCTTTACAAAGTGAAGCTTTACCTCATCTACAAAGTTTTGGAGCAACTGCACTTGCAGTGTACACAGTATATCTACCTTTAGTAAATCAACCCCTCCTGTCTCCAACTTCATAGGAGACAACTGACAGTTTACCAACCATACTCGCATGCAATCACCAGTTGTGCAGCTTGACGTTCTTTCAACTGGGGAAAAGACTTAGTTCCCCCCCCCTCCCCTGACAAAGACAGTGTCAGTAGGGCAGCGGACGGTGTCAGTAATTTTTAATTTTTTTTATTTTTAAATTTCTTTTTAAATATATTTTTAAAAAATTTTTAGGAGTCATTTTGGGGGGGGGGGGGCTTTTGTAAAATATCAGGGTTTTAAGAAGACCCCTGATGTCTCACTTTTGTGATATAGAAAGGGACTGAGCACAGAGATTCCCCATTCCATTACTCTATATTCTCAGCTGCAGTATACAGTGAGTGAATGGGAGGTGCTTCCTGTTCACTTATAAACTGAAGCATAGTAAACACAGTTTACTGTGCTTCAGTTGTGAATGAATGTGGTGAGTGATTGGTACTGAGGGGAGCACTGGTTCTCAGTGGGGGAGACAAGGGGAACAGTGGTGCTCCTTAGGGGGACCAAGGAGGGGCATGGTGCTCAGTAAGGAGACAAGAGGGTCACTGGGGGGAGATGGGAGGTCCTGGTGCTCAATCAGGGGAAATGGGGATCCTGGTGCTCAGTGGGGGGGGGGAATGGTGGTCCTGGTTGCTCATTCGGGGGAGATGGGGATTCTGGTGTTTAGTGGGGGATGATGGGTGGTCCTTTTTGCTCAGTTGAGGGAGATGGGGGGTCCTGGTGCTCAGTGGGGGGGGGGCTAGGGGACACTGGTGCTCAGTATGTGTGGGGGATCCTGGTGCTTAGTGTGGTGAGATGGGGGGTCCAAGTGCTCAGTTGGCAGAAGATAGGGTTCCTGGTGCTCAGTGGGGGGAGATGGGAAGCCCTGGTGCTCAGTTGGAGGAGAGGGGGAGGGGGGCTCTGTAGATAAGTCGAGGTATATGGGGGGGATACTGCTACTCAGTGAGCGAAGATGGGGGTTCTGATGCTCAGTGGGGGGAGAAGGAGGTCCTGGTACTTAGGGAGGGGACAAGGTGGCACTGGTTCTCAGTCTGGAGGATGGGGGGTCCTGGTGCTTAGCATGGGAACAATGGGGCACTAGTGCTGAGTCAGGAGAGCTGAGGGGTCCTACTGCTTAGTGGCAGGGGATGGGGGGATCCTGGCACTTCGTGGGGGAAGATGGGGGGCCCTTGTGCTCAGTGGGGGGAGATAGGTGGGTCCTTGTGCTTTAGTAGGGGCCGATTGAGGGCACGGCCAGTCAGTGGGGGAGGGTGGCACTTGTGTTCAGTAGGTGCTCAATTCCTTGTTGCTTGATACCATCTGGAATCCTGTAGGATAATCATCCCCCCCTCTCACTGTTCTGAGCTGTCACTGCATCTGTCTGGAGAAAGATCAGCAGACAAGATGATCACTGCTGCCACTGACAAGCCAGGCTCGTGCTCTTCTGGAAGGATGCCAGTTCAATGACAGCTCAGCCAAGTAAGCAAAGAGCCAGCAGCAAAAGAAGACTTCCTCTACTCACATATCTGCTGGACTCTGGCTGATTACATCATTTAATGCAGAGCCCAGCAGATGAAGTCAGTGGTGGAAGTCTTCCTTTGCTGTGGCTCTTTGTTTACTTGGCTGAGCTGTCACTGCACTGGTATCCCCAGCATTCCTCTAGACACGTCGACCACAGGCATGGCAGTGGATAAGGGGGTATCACCAGTCCTCCTGTACGGGGCCCAGGCTAGCAGGGGGGCTCAGGTAGCTGGGTGAATCAGATGTGAGCAGGGAGGGTGATCGACACATTGGGGAGTAATTATTGGAACTGATCCCCTGTAGGGCTTCCCAAAGCAACTGAAAGCTGGCTTCTTCTCCTCTCCCTCCTGCTGGCAGCTGGTGCAGAGAAAGCCCTACAGGCCCCCCCCCCACCACACCCATCACCCTCCCTTTGCACTGTACATTTCCTCCTACTGCCCAGGCCCCCCTGTGTGCCCCCACCTCCACAGTGCTACCAGTTTCCCATCTCATATTTCCACCGGCAGCTGCAAGCACACAATAGGATCCTTGAGGATGAAGAGTGGGGGGCCCGGTAAATATGCTACCAGCCCATTTGTTTTCTGAATTAACACAATGAGTGATCGGTACTGATAACTCACTGTGTTCATTTATAACTGAAGATAGTAAACTGTGTTTTTTGGGGGCATTTTTAAAGCGGAGGCCCTCTCAGGTTGGCTGTATGGGGCCCCATGGTTGCTATCAGCAAACCTGACCACAAGAGTAGTGATACTACTGTCACTATTTCTGTCAGTGGTTGCGCCCCTCTCAATGCAGGCATATGCCTCCCTGCGCCACCCCCCCTTCCCCAGTTTTGGGCCTGGCAATCATATTAAAGAGTCCAGCAAATGATGTCTTCTGTGCCATGCCGACAGAGCCTGGAATGAAACTGAGCAAAGGAACTTCCTGGAGTGGAGCAACCATTTCTCCCAATATTCTCATACAGAGACGATTTGAGTGATACCCCAAGGTTCCTGAAACACCAAGGTTTCAGGAAACCTAAATTCTTAGAGCAACATATTTCTCTGTAGGAAGAAATACCTTAGTCTGGACCTTGTCTATGAGTAAAGCCAAATATTTTAGTCTCTGAGATAGAGAAGCCAGCCAAACCTCTCCTGAGTTTGAACCACAAGGAACACCTTGTGCTCCAGCTGCTGCACAGATTGTTTTCTAAGCAATAGATTGTCCCAGATACCCCAGAAAGGGCAACCTCCTTGATCTTTTACAGGCCCAGTATCAAGGGAGGACCCTCATAAATACACAGGTGGCCTTGGACAGACTGAATATAAAAACAAATGATTAAAACTGGCATAAACTGATATTGAAAATAAAATTGAATCCAAAATATATAAGAATAGTGGTGTTGGACAAAGTGCTTATAGTGATAAATAATGCCGTCTCCTGCAACATGACAATAGTCCCAATGATAGGTGCAAATACTGTGGATTCCATGCTCTTAGGTAGATATATATAATATGCACTAACCAGAAAGCGCATAAGACTGCGCATTTGAGTTGTCAGACCACTCCTGGTGCTCAGGAACCGAAGGTGTAAGGGTCATCTGACAGACCATCAGCACGGCAGGTAATCAGCAAATCGATTCTAACAGCTGTGGTCCTCCATCCAGCCAGCAGGAGGTCATCAAGCATGCAGTGATGAGTATTCAAATAGCCAATGAGCGACTCCTTGATGCAGGGCGCCTATACCCACACTCGAACTCCACCTTAAAAGAGGGGGCTCAGTGGTGCAGCCAGCCCCAAGGAAACTCTGATAGTGTAGTATGTTTGAAGATTTTTTATTAGGCAATGAAAATACATTCACATATCAAAAAAACAGGAACAGAGATGGCCGCCGGCCTCCACGCGGCTCGGACGGCGTGACGTCACCGGCTAGGCTCCACCCTGACGCGTTTTGTGCAGGGAGCGTACACTAACCGGTTGAAAGTATTTATAGAAAAACCCTCGCATGTGCGGTCAAAAATTTGGTGACGCTCGCGCATGCGTGATGCATACGCTAGCGGCCATTTTATAGGTTATCCAAAGCTTCAACATAGAAGGTATCATGTCTCGGTATGAGGCAGAGTCCTCAATTAAACCAAACGGTTTTTCACTAATTTTGACTCCCGATTTATGCACAGGGAAAGTGAAACTACTAATACGGTAATACTCGTAGTATAGGACAGTAGATAATAAAAAAATGGAAGAATTGAGTAATATGTTGGTGATAACTTAATAATACATTAGTAATACGGACTCCATTTTATTGGAGCCCGAATGCTCTGCAATCACCTGGACAGTCATACTAATACCACAAGTATCAGTATATATATCGCAAACCTTTAAACAGCATAGATAATAAAAAAATATCAAATATATAACCATATATACATATAGTGACTATAAAAGATTTAAACAATACTGCAATGGGTTAAGATAGACTAATGGGATAAAACAGACTCCATCTTTCTGGGGTCTGGAAAAATATGTAGTACCATAAATATTGATGTTAAAGTGAAAAAAACCAGACCACCAAACATAGCGGTATTTGTAGATATTGAGTCCATGATAGTAAAAAATAGCCTTCTGTTAATGAAGCTGGACTCCATTCATTTCAAATAGAAAACAGAAATCATATAAAATTAAAAAAAAGAAATATATAAGACCAATATAATTCCATAAAAATGGTAATAAATGAAGTCCATATGTAAAAGACATTAAATATTGAATAGAAAAAATGAGGAAGGGTTGTAACAGCGCAAACACTGCAAAGTCCTGGGAAATGGTAGTACGGGGTGATCGTGGTATTAGTGGCTACTGTATGAAGAGCGTAGGATTCCGTGTGGCACTGAGGGCAAGGCTTCCAAATAAGCTGTAGCAACTTCTGTAGATGAGAAAAAGGAGAGAAGCGCCTCTAAGTGCAATAAGTCTTTTAATTCAAGTCTAAATGTAGAAACACTCACATGTGTGAAGTAATCATAAGCATAAAAACCGTGGTTAACAATAGTTAACGGTGGGGTGGTAACCCGGGTGAAGAGCCGTCATCTTACTGCGATGTGGGGAGGTCAGCTCTCGGCTGGAACAGCGTGGTGGCCGGAGGGGGAACAGCGGTGAGGCCGGCCTGCATGCACGTCCTCCCTCAGAGCCGGATGGAACGCACGCTGGAACGTAGCGGCGGCGTGGCCGTGATGACGTCAGATCCCAGGGTGCACTGCGACGCGTTTCGGAGCATGCACTGGCCGTGGAAGGCGAAAGTGCACTCCTTTTTCAAGCAGCTAAAAAGTAAATAAAAAATATAAAATTTCAGCTTGTGTCTATAAAACAGTTAATATCCAAATCTATATTCAAGCCCAGAGGGAAAAGAGACTGAAGCTCAAAGATCCACTTAGTTTCTAATTTTGAAACAGATCTCCTCTTAAAAATCCCCCTCCAGTGTGGATTAATGATGTCAATGGCAGTAAATTTGAGGCATCTTGGATCCTTATTGTGACATTTGCGATAGTGCAATTATTATTATTATTATACAGTATTTATAAAGCGCCAATAGTTCGCTCAGCGCTGTACATTACAAAGGGGGACAGAACATGTGACAGAATAATACCAATACAATACAAAACATGAGGGGATTGAGGGCCCTGCTCTTTCGAGCTTACAATCTAGGATATCAATGATAGTGAATGATCCCTAAAACCTTTTTTGATGTTCTTAAGGTGCTCCCGTAGCCTGTCCCGTAACCTCCTAGTGGTCCTCCCGACATATTGCTTACCACAACCACATTCTAAGAGGTACACAACATGTGTACTGTTACAGGTGATGGTCGATTTAATTTCATATGTCCTCATAGTTGTGTTGGACCGAAAGGTTTTCACTGGTTTCTTGTGTATACCGTTATCAACACACACCATGCACCTGTTACAGGGGAAAAAACCTTTGTGACCAAAATTAAACGTTAGAGGTTTCGGAGGGCTCACTACATTGGGGGCTAGAGTCAACCTCAGTGGGGGTGCCTTATGAAATATAATCTCAGGGTGGTTTGGCAACGCTTTCCCCAACACTGGGTAATTTTTGAGGATGAACTAGTTTTTCTTAATAATTTTAGAAACTTCCTTATATTGTATGTTAAAATTGGTGATAAAAGGACAGACTTTATTATTAATAGCAGGAATTTTGGGGTTAAGTAACTCATTCCTATCAAGGTTCTCCACTTCCTCTATGACTTTGACAAGATGCGGTTCACTGTATCCTTTTTCAAGGATCCTCTGTTGCATGTTAAAATCCTCAAGGTTGTCACAGTTTCTTCTAATGCGAAGAAACTGACCCTTGGGAATATTCATAAGCCACTTGGGGTGGTGACAACTATCGAGCGGAATAAAACTGTTATGATCCGTAGCCTTAAAATATGTTTTTGTTAAAATATCCGTACCAGAAATAAATAAAGTAAGATACAAAAAATTGATTAGTTTAAGATCATATTGGTAAGTGAATTTCATATTCAGGTCATTAAAATTCAATGTCGTAAAAAAGTTTTTAAGGGTAAAATTCGTCTCCTTGCCACAATAAAAATACATCATCAATATACCTTTGATAAAATAACAAGTTTGGCCAATCTCTCGAATAAATGAGGTCCTCCTCCCATCTATCCATGAATAAATTCACCAAACTTGGGGCAAATTTGGCGCCCATGGCGACACCAGTGCTTTGTAGATAACATTTATTACCAAACCAAAAATAGTTGTGCCTCATGGCAAAATCTAAAAGATCTAGAATAAATGCTTTTTGTGCTGGAGGAACATCTATGGCCATTTTTAAATAAAATTCGGCTGCCGCCATACCATCTGTATGTTTTATATTGCTATATAGTGCAGACGCATCTGCCATGACAAGGTAAGTAGACAGGTGTAATTTAATAGTCTTGATGTCAACAAGTATTTGTTTCGTGTCTTTCAAAAATGCAGGTGCGTTGACAACAAGAGGTTGCAGGAATTGGTCGATGTATTCGCCCACTCTGGAGCTCAAGAAGCCGATCCCACTAACAATGGGCCTACAAGGGGGATTTACCGAATCTTTGTGCATCTTGGGTAAACAATACAACACCGGTAGTTTTGGAGAGATTGGGCATAAAAAATCCCTTTCTTTATTATTTAAAATGCCCGTGTTATAGCCCTTTTTAATAAGACTCTTCAAAATGTTCTTATATGGGATAAGGGGGGTTCTATCTAGGGTTTGGTAAGTATCCTTATCCTCCAAAATCTGATAAATTTGTTTTAAGTAGTCTGATTTGTCCATAACCACTACGTCCCCACCTTTATCAGCTGGGCGTACTACAAGTTCTTTCTCTTCCAACAAAGACTTCATCAGTATGTCTACTTGTTTATGGTTGTCATACTTCCTGACTTTCATTTTTTCATAATCCTTCAACACTAAGCTCTTAAATATATTAATGTGTGAGTGGGCCGGAGGATTAAATAGAGAAGCATTCTTAAGGCCAGAGTGTTTAATACTCTCATTCACAGGGTTAGAGGAAATACTTGTAGGAGGGGCATTTAAAAAGTATCTCTTCAAGGCTAACTTCCTTGTAAATTTGTGAATGTCAATGTAGGTATCAAATTTGTTAAGCTTGGCCTTTGGGGCAAATTTGAGACCCTTGTTTAGGAGGTCTAGTTCATTCTCCGTAAGGTCTGTTTGTTTAAATTAAAAATTCCCTTAGTGTTTAGGTTCTTTACCTTTTGTCTGTGAACCCTTTTTCCTTCTCTTCTTCCTCTGTCCGTATGCTTCTTTTCCTCGCTGGACCCTTCCCTAAAAAATGGTTCTGTGTGTAAGAAGATTGATGGTGTGAGTTGGGGTGATAGTTACCATTATTTCTCTGCGGAAGAGACTGCGGTTGGTTATGATACTGGGGACCATAATTATGGGGAGCTTGTCCTCTAAATGGAGGTCCCGAATCGTAGCTGGAAGGTTTCCGATTCCTAGATGGAGTACGGTCACCTGCTCTGTTGTATTGATTATAGTAATTATTAGTACGATGTTCACTTTGGTCGTACCCTCGGGTGTTTCTCCAAGTACCCCCCTGTTAGGGTCTGTGTGTGTAACCATAATTTCCATTTTGGGTATGGTAAGGTCTATTATTATTATAATTATGCATGGGATGTGACCTTAAGTTTCTGTCTGCATAAAAAGGAGTATCCCTCTGATTGAAAACCTGAAATCTATTAGAGGTGGGTATATTATATTGGGTGTGGCAGGAAGACATTCACTAGATTTGCTAAATTTTCCTCTTTTGGGCTTCCCACCCCACTTTTGGGGACCTTTCCGTAGGGCATTGCCTTTATTAAGATGATTTAAAGACCTGGAGATATTATTACTCTCATTATTGGTATTCAAGGGAGGTGTGGGAGAGTTGGTGATTTGCCATTTAAATACTTCTTTATTATAATAATCCTTAGAGTCTCTCCCATATTTCTTTCTCTTTTTAATTCTCTGCTCTCAGTTTTATCTAAGAGTGATTTCAACCTGTTTGAATCCGCTTTGTATTCATCTTTACCCATGAATGGTACCAATTTATCTTTCGACTTATTGATCTCATTGTCGAGGTATGTTAATTTCTTTCTTTTCCTAGCAATTAGGAACTTCAACAACTCCAGGCCCTTATTATTGAAAAAGAGATACCAATCTGCTTCGCTGTTGATATCCCCAGTTTCAGGTGGAACCTCCCACCTAAATAATAATAGACCTTACCATAACCAGAATGGGAATTATGGTTACACACACAGACCCCAACAGGGGGGTACCTGTCAGGGAGCGAAGAGCCAGACACACAAGGAGGTGCAAATAAAGGTAGGTTTATTTACACAGAAAAAAGGCAAGAGTCTATGCAAGTCCGACAGCAACAGTGGATGACTTGGTAGAACAGAAGTTCTCCTGCCGAGGTCGTCTTCCAGGATAATCAAGTCGAGAACCAGCGGGAATCGTAGCCAAGCCGGGGTCAGAAGCCAGGAAGAATGGTCGCCAGAGCCGGGGTCAGAAGCCAGGAAGAATGGTCGCCAGAGCCATGGTCAGAAGCCAGGAAGAATGATCGCCAGAGCCAGGGCCAGAAGCCAGGAGGAGTCTTAGCCAAAGCCGAGTTGGTATCCAGGAGAGCAAAGAGTTAACTAAACAGGAGCTTGCTGCTGTGCAACAGACAGGACACGAATGCAATGGACAGCTGCAAACAGCAGACTTAAATGTGATAAGCCGCCACCTCCTGGGAGGAGCCGCAGAGGGCTGAAAGCATAAAGGATCCCACAATGCTTTGCAGACCTAAGATGGATGCCAGCACATGGAGCAGCACAAGCCCTGAGGAAAGGTAGGACCTTGATAGTACCTCCTCCTCAAGGGCCCCTCCCCCTCCGCGGCTCAACATAAGGCTTCTGGGGAAAGCGGGCGTGAAAAGCGCAGAGGAGGGCAGGAGCATGAACATCCGTGGAAGGAACCCAGGAATGCTCCTCGGGACCATAACCATGCCAATGGACCAGGAACTGCACCCGACCGCGGACCAATCGAGAGTCCAGGATGCGGCTCACCTCATACTCCTCATGACTATCAACCCGGATAGGACGGGGTCGAGGCAGTGAGGCAGTAAAGCGATTGCAGACCAGAGGCTTCAAAAGGGATTCGTGGAAGACATTTGAGATACGCATCCCAGGAGGAAGAACAAGGGCATAGGCAACCAGGTTCACCCTGCGGAGGATGCGGAAAGGACCAACAAAATGGGGAGCCAGTTTTGGTGCGGGCATCCGAAGATTGAGGTTACGAGTGGACAACCACAGCCGATCTCTGACCTGGTATGAAAGAGCGGGCAACCGTCTACGATCAGCCTGGAGCTTCTGGCGCTGTACTGAGTCCTTCAAGGACCTCTGGATCTGCCCCCATGAAGAACGCAGGGCAGCAAGATGGTTCTCCACAGCCGGAATGTCCTGTGGCGAGAACAACTCAGGCAATACAGCGGGTTGGAACCCATAGTTGGCCATGACGGGAGACATCCTGGAGGAGGAGTTGACAGCCGAGTTCCTTGCAAACTCTGCCCATGGCAGGAGATCAACCCAATTGTCTTGATGGTCGGAGATATAGCAGCAAAGGAATTGTTCCAGGGCCTGGTTGGAACGCTCCGCAGCCCCATTGGACTGCGGGTGGTAGGCCAAAGAGAAGAAGAGCTTGATACCCAACTGGGAGCAGAAGTCGCGCCAGAACCTGGACACAAACTGGCTCCCACGGTCCGAGACAATCACCTTAGGCAACCCATGCAAGTGAAAGATCTCCCTGGCGAAAACCGTAGCCAGTTCTTGCGCAGTCGGCAATTTCTTGAACGGAACACAATGGCACATCTTGGAGAAACGATCAATGACCATAAGAATGACCATATGGCCTTGAGACGCAGGGAGGTCCACAATGAAATCCATGCCCAGGTGTAACCAGGGACGCTCCCCATTGGGAATGGGTTGCAGAAGGCCAAATGGGCACAGACAGAACATGCCGCTACATATGAGGTGATGTCGGAACGGAGAGATGGCCACCAGAATAGATGAGAAACGACCCAGGACAACTGGTTCCTCCCCGGATGACCGGCAGTCTTGGAATTATGGTAGGTACACAGCATGCGGGTGCGCAATCCCTCAAGTACGAAACATCTACCAGCCGCTCTCTCAGAGGGAACATCAGTTTGAGCCGCCAAACTATGCTCCAAGAAAATAGAGTCCGTATTACTAATGTATTATTAAGTTATCACCAACATACTACTCAATTTTTCCATTTTTTTATTATCTACTGTCCTATACTACGAGTATTACCGTATTAGTAGTTTCACTTTCCCTGTGCATAAATCGTGAGTGAATATTAGTGAAAAACCGTTTGGTTTAATTGAGGACTCTGCCTCATACCGAGACATGATACCTTCTATGTTGAAGCTTTGGATAACCTATAAAATGGCCGCTAGCGTACGCGTCACCAAATTTTTGACCGCACATGCGAGGGTTCTTCTATAAATACTTTCAACCGGTTAGTGCACGCTCCCTTTAACAACTTGCTCGTCTGCACGAAACGCGTCAGGGTGGAGCCTAGCGGGTGACGTCACGCCGTCCGAGCCACGTGGAGGCCGGTGGCCATCTTTGTTCCTGGTTTTTTGATATGTGAGTGTGTTTTCATTGCCTGATAAAAAACTCTTCAAACATAATACACTATCAGAGTTTCTTTGGGGCTGGCTGCACCACTGAGCCCCCTCTTTTAAGGTGGAGTTCGAGTGTGGGTATAGGCGCCCTGCATCGAGGAGTCCCTCATTGGCTATTTTCATACTCATCACTGCATGCTTCATAACCTCCTGCTGGCTGGATGGAGGACCACAGCTGCTAGAATAGATTTGCTGATTACCTGCCGTGCTGATGGTCTGTCAGATGACCCTTACACCTTCAGTTCTTGAGCACCAGGATTGGTCTGACAACTCAAATGCACAGTCTTATGCGCTTTCTGGTTAGTGCATATTATATATCCACCTAAGAGCACGGAATCCACAGTATTTGCACATATCATTGGGACTATTGTCACGTCGCAGGAGATGGCATTATTTATCACTATAAGCACTTTGTCCAACACCACTATTCTTATATATTTTGGATTCAATTTTATTTTCAATATCAGTTTATGCCAGTTTTAATTATTTGTTTTTATATTCATCTTAGCGCTGCATTTTCTATATTATACTTGTAGTAAGTAACCCAGCAGTGGGTAGGCAGTAGCAGAGTCAGGGAGGCCGGGTCAGAAACTGGCAGACAAATCAGGTACAGGTGCGGAGGCAGGAGCATAGTCGGGGTATCGAATGGAGTAAGTAACTGGTCAGAAGTTACATAGTCTGATTGACAAAAGGCACAAGTCCATCTAATGAAATAGAAATCTTGTGAGCCACCAATTAATTATAAGATAGGTTCGTCAGCACAAAACACATACTCATCCAATGTGCATAAAAATTCAACAAATATCACAATGGTGCCGCGCTCCTAATTGTTATTAATTAAATATCAAAAAAATTGTTTTAAATTAAATCCATATAATAGTGTAAACACAATACAGTTGCAAGAAAAATTATGTGAACCCCTTGGGATTACGTGGAGTTTTGCATGAATTGAGCATAAAATGTGCTCTGAACATCATCTAAGTCACAACAATAGAAGAACACAGTCTGCTGAACATAATACTACAGAAACCTTAGATGTTGCCATGGTTTATTTGCACATAACATGTAAACATTCACAGTGCAGGGAGGAAAAAGTATGTGAACCTTTGGACTTAATAACTGGTTGACCCTCCTTTGGCAGCAATAACCTCAACCAAACGTTTCCTGTAGTTGCAGATCAGACCTGCCCAACGATCTGGAGTAATTTTGGACCACTCCTCTTCACAAAACTGTTTCAGTGTAGCAATATTCTTGGGATGTCTGGTGTGAATCGCTCTCTTAAGGTCATGCCACAGCATTTGAATCGGGTTGAGGTCAGGACTCTGACTGGGCCACTCCAGAAGGCGTATTCTGTGCTGTTGCAGCCATTGTTTTGTTGAATTACTTGTATGCTTTGGGTCATTGTCCTGTTGCATCACCCATCATCTGTGGAGCTTCAGTTGGCGGACAGATGGTCGTACGTTTTCCTGCAAAATGTCTTGTTAAATCTGGAATTCATTTTCCCATCAATGACAACAATCCGTCCAGGCCCTGAGGCAGCAAAGCAGCCCCAAACCATGATGCTCCCTCCGCCATGTTTTACAGTGGGGATGAGGTTTTGATGTTGGTGTGCTGTGCCTTTTTTTCTCCACACATAGTGTTGTGTGTTCTTCCCAAACAACTCAATCTTGGTTTCATCTGTCCACAGTATATTTTGCCAGTAGTGCTGTGGAACATCCAGGTGCTCTTTTGCAAACTTCAAATGTGCTGCAATATTCTTTTTGGACAGCAATGGCTTCCTCCGTGGTGTCCTCCCATGTACTCCATTCTTGTTTAATGTTTTCCTTATTGTAGATGTGTCAACAAAAATGTTAGCATGTGCCAGAGATTTCTGTAGGTCTTTAGCTGACACTCTGGGATTCTTCTTTACCTCATGCAGCATTCTGCGCTGTGCTCTTGCAGTCATTTTTACAGGATGACCACGCCTAGGGAGAGTAGCAACAGTGCTAAACTTTCTCCATTTGTAGGCAGTCTGTCTTTCCGTGGACACATGAACATCAAGGCTTTTGGAGATACTTTTGTAACCCTTTCCAGCTTCATGCAAGTCAACAATTCTTGTTCGTAGGTCTTCTGAGAGCTCTTTTCTGCAAGGCATGGTTCACATCAGACAGTGCTTCTTGAAACCAGTAAACCCAAAACAGGTGTGTGTTTTTTCAGGGCAGGACAGCTGTCAGCAACACATCCAATATCATCACACTGATTGGAGTCAAGGTTGGCTCACTCCTGGCTCCAATTAGCTCTGGGAGAAGTCATTAAGCTAGGGCCTCACATACTTTTTCCTCCCTGCACTGTGAATGTTTACATGTTATGTGCAATTAAACCATGGCAACATCTAATGTTTGTGTAGTATTATGTTCAGCAGACTGTGTTCTTCTATTGTTGTGACTTAGATGATGTTCAGAGCACATTTTATGCCCAATTCATGCAAAACCTATTTTTAAAAGGATAAGACACTATGTCTTTATTTCTTCTCATACTAAGGGATATACCAAGGAGGAGTGCTCCAGTGTATTAAGAGAGCGAGAGATCTTTGTGGGGATAGTGGCAGGAGAGGAGAGCCACGATTGAAGGAGTAACCACCATTACTGCTATGCTGTTAAGGAGTAACCACCATTACTGCTACGCTGTTAAGGAGTAATCACCATTACTGCTACGCTGTTAAGGAGTAATCACCATTACTGCTATGGTGCAACTCAAGGATATAGTCCCATTTGGGGAACACAAGCATTTTTAGCCTATTCATAGGCTTTGTATGAGGGATATACCAAGGAGGAGTGCTCCAGTGTATTAAGAGAGCGAGAGATCTTTGTGGGGATAGTGGCAGGAGAGGAGAGCCACAATTGAAGGAGTAACCACCATTACTGCTACGTTGTTAAGGAGTAACCACCATTACTGCTACGATGCAACTCAAGGATATAGTCCCATTTGGGGAACACAAGCGTTTTTAGCCTATTTATAGGCTTTATATGAGGTGAGCGCATAATAAGATCATTATTCAAGTCACTGGGAATTGGAGTTCACATCACCTGGGATTTTTCACGACTATCACCAGAGACTGATTTATTTATCACTCATTTATCATCAATCATGTTTATATTTTTTGTGCACATTGAATATTGACTGTTATTTTCAGTGTATTATCACTTTATGGGTGCACTTCACTTTTTATATATATATTGTGTTTACACTATTATATGGATTTAATTTAAAACAATTTTTATGATATTTAATTAATAACAATTAGGAGCGTGGCACCATTGTGATATTTGCACAAGTCCATCTAGTTAGCCAATAAAAAGGAAAAAAAAAAGGATACAATCCTAGGTACACAATCCTATACCCACAGTTGATCCAGAGGAAGGCAAAAAGCCCCCCAGCAAAGCATTATCCAATTTGCTCCTGCAGAGGAAAAAAATCCTTCCTGATCCCCCAAGAGGCAGTTGGATATTCCCTGGATCAACGTTACCTATAAATGTTAGTATCCAGTTATATTATGTACATTTATTAAAGAATCCAAACCTTTTTTTAAAGCAATCTACTGAGCTGGCCAGAACCAGCCTGGGGAAGTCTATTCCACATTTTCACAATTCTTACTGTGAAAAAAGTCCTATCAGCAGTGGTGAGAACACAAAGGTCAGCAGTCATGTGATTGCTGAGTTCTCAGAGCCAGTGGGGGACAGATGTAGCATCGAACCGATGTTGCATCCATCTAGGTAAGTACAATTTGGGGAAAAATAAAACCCCAAACTTCTCTTTTAAAGTGAATAACTCTACACCAAGTTCACTATATGGACCACCTACTGTATATTTTTATACATGTTGATCATACCCCCCCTTAATCTCCTCTTCTCAAGAGATAATAAATTCAGTTCCTCTAATCTTTCCTCATATCTGAGCTCCTCAATGCCTCTTATCAGTTTGGTTGCCTTTCTCTGCACTTTCTCCAGTTCCCTGGATCCTTTTTTATGAATTGGTGCCCAAAACCGAACTGCATATTCCAGATGAGTTATTACTAATGATTTGTAAAGGGTTAAAATTATATCTCTCTCTCTGGAGTCTATACCTCTTTTAATACCAGAGAGGATTTTGCTCGCTTTAGAAACCGCAGCTTGGCATTGCATGCCATTATTAAGCTTGTAATCTACCAGAACTCCCAGGTCCTTCTCCGCCATCGATTCCCCCAGTTGTACCCCCCCCCCCCAGTATGTATGATGCATGCATATTCTTAGCCCCCAAGTGCATAACTTTACATTTATCAACATTAAATTTCATTTGCCTCATAGCTACCCAATCAAACTGTGCATTGAGGTCAGCTTGTAAGTTGGAAACATCCTGTAAAGACATTATTTCACTGCATACCTTGGTGTCATCTGCAAAGACAGAAATGGCACTTTACATCCCAAACCCTATATCATTTATAAATATATTGAAAAGTAAGGGTCCCAACACTGAACCTTGGAGTACACCACTGACAACCCTAAACCATTCAGTGTATGAATCATTACCACAACTCTGAATACGATCTTTTGGCCAGTTTTCTATCAATGTAAAACTGAATTTCCCAAGCTTGTAGATTTTACCTTATTCATTAGCCGTGTGTGGGGAACTGTGTCAAACGCTTTTGCAAAATCCAAGTATACCACATCCACCGCCAACCCTCTGTCCAAGGTTTTGCTCATCTCATAAAAAGAAACATTTTATTTTCACATTTGTTTGACAACTTTCCATAAATCCATTCTGTCTGTTGCTTAAAATATGTTTTCCTGACAGACTCCATGGTAGCATACATATGGATTAGTACCGCCCTCTCCTCTCCTATAAATCTTTGCTCCTTGCCAGAGGCCATGTTCCATTGTTGTCCTCCTCCTATGGACCTCGTGCCTGTAAGTCTTACCTTGTTCTCATATACAGGATGGTCTACAACCAAGGCCTGACGAGCTTCTCCGGGAGAAGTGAGATAATGCACTGCTTGTCAATTCCAGGGATCCCCAGCTAATGGTGGAGTATTGGACACGGCGGATGGATGCGGTGCTGACAGAGTTGTGCAGATGCGTCCCCTCATCAATTCCAGCGTTCCCCAGCTAATGTTGGGGTGGAAATGGGTGAGCAGGAGATGGTGCCTGGAAGAGCTGGGGTCTGCCAATGGCAGGCGAGCGGCAGCTTGGGCTGGATAGCCTGCTAAAAGTGGGTGGCCATGTAGCGCCCTGAATGGACGAGGCGGTCTCTGAGGCAGGCGGTCATAGGAGTGCTGGGATAGGTAAGCAGTGGTCTCCCGCGTGGCAGCAGTCACCTATTTGTATTTCCTTTTTCTTCCCCTTTTTTCTCTTCTTTTTTTTCTCCATGTGCTAGTGCTGGAGTGTAGCTGCTCTCCAGGCTGCAGCTTCCTGGTCCATGATGTTCCCAGCTTATGGCGCATGCACGAGCCAGCCTCAGAAAGAAGCTTGTGTCATGTAATTTTTTTTTTTTTACAGCTTGGTTGCCTTCACAGCTGACCTAGCATGGATGTGTCACCACAGTAGGTACGAACAGGCGGCTTTATCCCCTTGGTCTCCAACTGGCACCTTTCTGTGGCTTTTAACTATTCTGTTCTGTGTTTTTGAGCCCTTCTAGGTCTGATTGTCATTATATGGCACGTGATGACGAAAGTGCTTCTAGGTCTCGATGCCATCACTCTTCCTCTAGATCCGGATGGCACAGGTCTCCTTCCAGCTCCAGGCGTTATAGGAGAAGTACTCATTCCTCCTCGAGGCATCACGTTAAGTGACACTCCAGCTGTTTTGGACGGAAAATGTGCGGGGGGTGCAAAACTCAGGTTCCCAAGGACAAGTCATTGTGTGACTCCTGTTTTGCCCGGGCAACAGGCGAGAGAGAAAGTGCCAGCCAACAGGTAGAGGATTTGGTTATGTGACGATTGTGCGCAATAGAGACATGGACGCTGGATGTAACAGCCATCTTGTTAGGCCTCAGGCATTGTGTCTCTCCTCTCCTCCCTCTTGAAATGGAATTTATAGCTGTAAGTTGAACAGACTTCGATAGGGCCTCTTATCTTAAATGAAACACAGATAGATGAATTTTCAGGGCTGTAAACTGCTAATATGTCTGGTGCAGGAGGTCTGCTTTGGAAACCACTTTCCTCTGCCAGATCGTAAAACAATAACTCAGTCACTCATGACCTGTTGGCCATTAGGGCTAGAGCGTGTCATAAAATGTCCATTTCACATGTAGACATTTCGCAAATACCACCAAAATCAAATATTATCGGTCTCAAAAAAAGCTAAAAAAATTCATATGGGTACAGTGTTGCATGACCACGCAATTGTCATTCAAAGTGTGATAGCACTGAAAGCTGAAAATTGGCCTGGACAGGAAGGGGGTGAAAGTGTGTGGACTTGAAGTGGTTAATGTGAGTCAAACAAGACCATACATGAGTATATTAGCACCTAGGAGAAAGAAGAAAGCAGTCTCTTCCCTCCTGGGTGACAAGGGTACGCTGTGTTTGGTATCCCTGGGTTTGAAACATAATTTTGAATATTAATCTGCCAGTTGGTAGAATACCACCTGCACATATTGAAAGCTATTAATATTAGTATGAAACTACAGTTGGGACTTAGTCATAACCTTGGTTACCGCCTAGCACCCATCCCCAAACTGGATGATTGGTCATTTGTTCTCAGGCGACACCCTCATATCATAGAAAAAGACTGACAGGTCTGGAGAAGAGAGCTCTTGTTTAACATCATTCAGGAAATATCTAATGGACTTGAGAGCCAAGGCAATCTTTTTGTTCGGACAATTGGACTCTGCTTAGCCACCTCCCGTCTGGCCGTTGTATATAAACGGCCGGACGATGGCAGTGCAGGGTCGGGTGGCTGTTTATAAACAGCCTCCCCACCCCCTGCTTGTGCGCACTCCCTGGGAGTGCGCAGCACTGCGATCCGGTGCCCGCTGTGTCCTCCAGACACAGTGAAGCGATCATCGTACGGGACCTCTGTGCGAGGTCCCGATCATGTGATCACTGATTGGCCAATCAGTGATCACATGCAGAGTAGTAAGCAAGATTTTACTTCTGACATCATTGCTTACTACGTGTGAACTCTGTGAATGATCACAGAGGTCACATGGTACAAGGCTAATCACAACAGCCTTGTACCATGTGACAAGCTGTGACCAATCACAGCTCACACAGTATTTCTCAATGGCTGCAAGGATGCAGCCAGAGAGAAGGAGAAATGATTGCTTTTACAGCCTTTATGGGTGTAAAAGCAATCAGTGTAAAAAAAAAAAAAATCTTCATCACCCCCCACAAGTAGTACAGTGTCACCATGGTGACACTGTACTGCTAGGGTGACAGTATGTAAAAGAAAAACATAAATAATATAAAAAAATAAAATAAAAATGTAAAAAAAAAATGGTTAAAAATTATAATTTTTGGCTATAAACTAATTTGGGTTATTTATTTTTTTACTAAAAAGATAACGGAATAAATTTTGGCCAAGATTTATGATGAAATATTATTTATTTGCAAAATTTTATAAGAAAAACACTTTTTTTCAAAATGTTTGGACCTTTTCATTTACACAGCAAAAAAAATAAAAATCCCAGTGGTGAATAAATACCACCAAAATAAAGCTTTATCTGTCTCAAAAAAATGCTAAAAAATTCAGATCGGTACAGTGTTGCATGACCGCGCAATTGTCATTCAAAGTGTGATAGCACTGAAAGCTGAAAATTGGCCTGGACAGGAAGGGGGTAAAAGTGTCCAGACTGAAAGTGGTTAAACCAAGAACATTGCAAGTATTCTGCCTTCTGAACTCCTTTTATTGCTCTGCTGTTTTATTCTTCTCTTTATATCTTTGTAACATCTTTTTCTGTAAATATTTTAATTACATAATTTTCACCATTTTAGTAAGGGATCATGTACACTGCAGCTGATAAGCTCACGTTTAGGAGCTGTTGAGCGTTTTTTTCAGCAGACCCTGAACTCTCCCTATTGTTTTCCTATGTGTCCATGTACACTTTGTTGTTTACAGGCAGTTGAGTTTACAGTCATTTTTTTAACGCAGAAAACTTGCGTTCAGGAGTAGATTTTATCAGCATTTCAAATGCCAAACAGTTGTAAACGAGTGTAAACGCGGCTAAACGCATTTATAAGCATTTGCGTTTGAAATTTTTTTTAACTCTTCCATTTCGGGATGCTGTCCAGAGCCTTTTTTCATCATGAAAAATGCATGCAAAGCGTATTCCCGGTACTCAAATGGGCCTGGTACACCATACTTTGAGGTTTTGCATGAGAGAAAATGTTAGACACTACTGCAATAATTTCTGCACAGAAATGAGCTGGAACACATCCAAACGCCAAAAAAAAAAGACAGCTAATCTCAACAAATACTGCTCTCTTTGCTTCTGCTCTCTATTTCTCTCAAAATATCTGAAATAGTTCATTTTTTACTGTTTTTCAGTGCATTCTGGGCATTTTGGAAGGTCTCCTGAGGTTATCTTTAAAAAACGCTTCTAAACGCAAACGCTCATAAACACAGCAAGGTATGCAAACGCGGCTGTACAGATTTTTTTAACCTACGTTTTCCAGCAGTCAGTTTCCATCGTTCAGAAGTGTTCCGTGTACATGGAGCCTAATAAATCCTATTTTGAAAAATGTTGAAACTGTCTCTAAAGCTTTTAATGCAAACTAAAGAATCCCTGTCTCTTGGGGAGTGCTACTGTATGTAATAATCCTCTGAATATATCTGTCTGCGGTGACAGTGTGTATTACAGACGCTTATGCTAATATCATAGTGTGATTGCTAGGATTTGTGAGTTTGATTGGCCCTTTACCATGTCATGAGGTCAGCTGTGTCCCACAGAGGCACGGTTCTGGAGGACGTCATATGACGCCCTCCCAGAACTAGACTATGCACTGTAGCTGTCATTCGGCTATAGCCCGGTCTTCAAGTGGTTAATATGGCTGCTCTTTGTCCCATGATGTACGATAAAGAAGCTATGTATACTTGTTTCTCCCAGTTTGGACTGGAAGCAAAGGAATTTGAAGTGTTTATGTGCACAAAGTGAACTTTCCCTAACTTATTGGTCTCTCCTACTGAGTTCTATGCACTAAGTAAAAAAAAATGTAACACACAGGTAACACTACTGACATTTAACTGGAAATGACTGTTGTCAATTCTATACAGGCCTGCTATTATCAGTAGTATTGTGAAGTATACTGCACTATTACAATAAAGTAGGCATGGATTTCAGAGAAAAACTAGTGGTACAAAGTCACAGGGTATTAGGCCTAATACAAAAAATACCTGATGCAAAAAAAGTAAAGTTTAGATCCTTATGCAGGCCATAGAGGGGTCGAAAATCGGCCGATTTGTCGGCCGAAAATAAAATCGGCCGATTTTCGGATCGTTAGTGGGCGATTTGGTCAGCCATTTTTCGGGATTTTGGCCGTTTTTTTTTTTTGGTAAAGTTGGAAAAAAATCGGCCGATCGGCCGATTTTCGCGGCATTAATGGGCCAATCGGCCGATTTTTTACCGATAAAAAATCTGCGCATGAGCAGTGACCTGCAAGAGGAAGACAAAAAGAAGAAAAAGAAGAAGAGGAAGAGGATGAAGAAGAGGATGAGGATGATGAAGAAGAGGATGAGGATGAGGAAGAAGAAGAAGAGGATGAGGATGAAGAAGATGAGGATGAAGAAGAAGAAGAAGAAGAAGAAGAGGATGAGGATGATGAAGAGGATGAGGAAGAAGAAGCAGAGGATGAGGAAGAAGAAGAAGATGAGGATGAGGAAGAGGATGAGGAAGAAGATGAAGAAGAAGAAGAAGAAGAGGATGAGGATGAAGAAGAATAAGAAGAGGATGAGGATGAAGAAGAAGAAGAGGATGAGGATGAAGAAGAAGAAGAGGATGAGGATGAAGAAGAAGAAGAAGAAGAAGAGGATGAGGAAGAAGAAGAAGATGAGGATGAGGATGAAGAAGAGGATGAGGAAGAAGAAGAGGACGAGGAAGAAGAAGAAGAAGATGAGGATGAGGATGAAGAAGAAGATGAAGAAGAAGATGATGAGGATGAAGAAGAAGAAGATGAAGAAGAAGAAGAAGAAGAGGATGAAGAAGAAGAAGAAGAAGAAGAAGAGGATGAGGATGAAGAAGAAGAAGAAGAAGAGGATGAGGATGATGAAGAAGAAGAGGATGAAAAAGAAGAAGAAGAAGTAGGATGAAAATAAGAAGAATTCCAGTCCAGCAAAAAGTATCTCTGCAGAGAGCTCCGCTATTTCTGACAGTTCTCTGACAGTTCTTTGACATTTACAGCGGTTGAAACATTGTATCTATTTGTTTCCGAATAAAAACATCTGTATCCTAAATGGAAACAAATAGATACAATGTTTCAACCGCTGTAAATGTGAAGGAACTGTCAGAGAACTGTCAGAAATAGCGGAGCTCTCTGCAGGGACACTTTTTGCCAGCTGTAGAAGGGATGAAAATCGGCCGATTTTTTTTACCATTGATGGTAACGTCGGCCGCTTGAACGACCGAATTTTCGTTTTTTAAAAGAAAAATCTGCCGTTTTTTCTCCCCATCTATGGCCTGCATTACTGTGTTTTTTATCATGTTTCTAGATCTGAATGCAGCTGCAGTAAATCAAAAGTGTCCATGCACATGGGGGTGTTTGGCTTCATTTACTAGAGCAGCATTCAGATTTGTAATCATGGGTACCTTTGCATTTTTACTTGGATATAAATGTTTGTGCTAGCACTTATATGCATATAGCATACAGCGCATATTGAAGCTATCTGCATCCTATCAATGTACACCAGTTGGCAGGAGCTAGGAGGCAGGCTGCTCGCGACAACTAGTGTCCTTTATTGTTAGGAGGCAGACAGCACTGTCAGAAAATAATACTTCGGCAGGGGAGATCCCTGCTTCACACATTCACACATCTTTTGTGTTGATACAGAGATCTGCTCAACCTGCTGGTTGAACAAAAAACCTGAACTTGTATACCTAGCTTAAGTGTATTAACCTGACAACTTAAAATGCATAAAAATCTATTTTGCTCACTCTTTTTTATCAAAGAATGACAAGAACAATTTTTAAATAAATACCACAAAATACAATTTTTTTCAACAATGGCAAGTAATGTCTAAAGAACAACTGAGTACTGTGATACTTATTTTAATCTGCACTATTCTGATTTTTGGGACAAGCTTTTTGGGGTGTAACCCAGGGCTTTTTTTCTTCTGTAACATGCTGGAACGACATTCCAGCACCTCTGCCAAGGAGCAGAATTTTTTTTTTTTTTTTAGAATATGTTTAATACTGCAGCTGGCCCATGGAATGAGCTGACGGCTACATAAACTGGCCTATAGTTTTGGCTGCAGATTTAGGATTGGGAGGAGGATTGATAACTGCTGCACTCTGCCCCTCCCTGTAGCAGACCGGATGTTCCTTTCTTGGTGCCTGTGGCAGCTGTGAGGAATATTATCACTCATTAAGAAGTGGAAAATTCAGGGATCACTTGATACCAAACCAAGGTCAGGCAGAAAAAAAAGACTGCAGTCACAACTTCTAGAAGAATAGTGCAGGATACAAAGAAAACCCCACAGGTAACCTCAGGAGAAACACAGGCTGCTCTGGAAAAAGACGGTGTGGTTGTTCCAAAGAGCACAATACAGCGATACTTGAACAAAAATGAGCTGCATGGTCGAGTTGCCAAAAAGAAGCATTTACTGTGCCAATGCCACAAAAAAGCCTGGTTACAATATGCCTGACAGCACCTTGACATGCCTCACATCTTCTTGCATACTGTAATTTGTAGTGATGAAACCAAAATAGAGCTTTTTGGTCATATCCATAAGTGCTATGTTTGAAGAGGGGTCAACAGTGACAAGAATACCATCCCCACTGTAAGCTTGGTGGTGGCTCACTGATGTATTGGCGGTGTGTGAGCTCTAAAAGCACTGGGAAACTTGTGAAAATTGATGGCAGGATGAATGCAGCATGCTATCAGAAAATACTGGCAGACAATTTGTATTCTTCTGCACAAAAGCTGCACATGGGATGCTCTTGGACTTTCCAGCACAACACTGTACCTAAACACAAGGCCAAGTGGACCCTCTAGTGGTTACAGCAGAAAAAGGTGAAGGTTCTGATTTGGTCATTGTAACGATTGTGCGAACTAGAGACATGGAAGCTGTACACGACAGCCATATTGTTAAGGTCTCAGCCATTTTGTTTTTCATGAACAATCATCTTTCTCCTCTCCTCCCTCCTCCGGAAAATGGAGTTTGTGGCTGTAAGTTGTAACAAAACTTCAAAAGAGCCTCTTATCTTAATTAAAACACAAATAGAGGCCAGCATCCAGGGCTGTAAGCCACTAATTAGTCTTGACAGGATGTCTGTTTTCCAACCACTTTCCTCTGCCCTATTGTAAAACAATAACTTAGCCATCACACATTACCTGTTAGGCCATTAGAGCTCTAGGAATGCAGAATTCAACAGGAACAGGACACATTATTATTACATATATATTTGAATAGGGAATATCATACCGAACAAATTAAGGTCATGTATGACTATGTTAGCACATACAGTCAGGTCCATAAATATTGGGACATCAACACAATTCTAACATTTTAGCTCTATACACCACCACAATGGATTTGAAATGAAACGAACAAGATGTACTTTAACTGCAGACTGTCAGCTTTAATTTGAGGGTATTTACATCCAAATCAGGTGAACGGTGTAGAAATTACAACAGTTTGCATATGTGCCTCCCACTTGTTAACGGACCAAAAGTAATGGGACAGAATAATAATCATAAATCAAACTTTCACTTTTTAATGCTTGGTTGCAAATCCTTTGCAGTCAATTATAGCCTGAAGTCTGGAACGCATAGACATCACCTGACGCTGGGTTTCATCCCTGGTGATGCTCTGCCAGGCCTCTACTGCAACTGTCTTCAGTTCCTGCTTGTTCTTGGGGCATTTTCCCTTCAGTTTTGTCTTCAGCAAGTGAAATGCATGCTCAATCGGATTCAGGTCAGGTGATTGCCTTGGCCATTGCATAACATTCCACTTCTTTCCCTTAAAAAACTCTTTGGTTGCTTTTGCAGTATGCTTTGGGTCATTGTCCATCTGCACTGTGAAGCGGCGTCCAATGAGTTGTGAAGCATTTGGCTGAATAGGAGCAGATAATATCGCCCGAAACACTTCAGAATTCATCCTGCTGCTTTTGTCAGCAGTCACATCATCACCATCACTCTGGTACAAGTTGATCTTGGTCTCATCTGTCCATAGGATGTTGTTCCAGAACTGTGAAGGCTTTTTTAGATGTCGTTTGGCAAACTCTAATCTGGCCTTCCTGTTTATGAGGCTCACCAATGGTTTACATCTTGTGGTGAACCCTCTGTATTCACTCTGGTGAAGTCTTCTCTTGATTGTTGACTTTGACACATATACAACTACCTCCTGGAGAGTGTTCTTGATCTGGCCAACTGTTGTGAAGGGTGTTTTCTTCACCAGGGAAAGAATTCTTCGGTCATCCACCACAGTTGTTTTCCGTGGTCTTCCAGGTCTTTTGGTGTTGCTGAGCTCACCGGTGCATTCCTTCTTTTTAAGAATGTTCTAAACAGTTGTTTTGGCCACGCATAATGTTTTTGCTATCTCTCTGATGGGTTTGTTTTGTTTTTTCAGCCTAATGATGCCTTGCTTCACTGATAGTGATAGCTCTTTGGATCTCATCTTGAGAGTTGACAACAACAGATTCCAAATGCAAATAGCACACTTGAAATTAACTCTGGACCTTTTATCTGCTCATTGTAATTGGGATAATGAGGGAATAACACACACCTGGCCATGGAACAGCTGAGAAGCCAAATGTCCCATAACTTTTGGTCCATTAACAAGTGGGAGGCACATATGCAAACTGTTATAATTCCTACACTGTTCACCTGATTTGGATGTAAATATCCTCAAATTAAAGCTGACAGTCTGCAGTTAAAGCACATCTTGCGCGTTTCATTTGAAATTCATTGTGGTGGTGTATAGAGCCAAAAATCTTAGAATTGTGTCGATGTCCCAATATTTATGGACCTGACTGTAGTAAAGGGAAGAAAGCAGTCTCTTCCCTCCTGGTTGACAAAGGTATGCTGTGTTTGATATCCCTGGGTTTGAAATATAATTCTGAATATTAATCTGCCAGTTGCTAGAATACCACCTGCACAAACTGGAAATAAATAATATTAGTATGAAACTGTAGTTGGGACTTGGTCATAAAATTGGTGACCTCCTAGCACCCAGCCCCTAAACCGGATGGTCAGTTGTTCTCAGGCAACACCCCTTTGATATCATAGAAATATCAACAGGCCTTGTGAAGGGGAGCTTTCATTTAACATCAATCAAGAAAAATCTTAACGGACTTGAGAGCCAAGGCAACCTTTTGCTAGGACAATTGGACTCTGTTAAACCAGGACATTGCAAGTATTCTGCCTTTGTAACTCCTTTCTTTTATTTCTCTGTTGCATTATTGTTCTCTTTTTCTGTAAATATTTGAATTGCACTGTTTTTTGAACTTTTTTGTAATAAATCCTATTTTGAAAAGTGTTGAAACTGTCTTTAAAGCTTTTAATGCAAACTAAAGAATCACTGTCTCTTGAAGAGTGCTACTGTATACAATAATCCTCTGAATATCCATATCTGTGGTGACAGTGTGTGTTGCAGACGCTTATGATAAAATCATAGTGTTATTGCTGGGATTTGTGAGTTTCCTCCTTCTCTTTAAAAAGGTGGTGGTGGCAGTGTGAATGGTTTATTGCGTAATTAACCTAACCCAGTGACAATCGCCCTCAGGCTGCAGGCACATAGATTGTGGTCTAGTGAGCTGGAAAATCTTTCTGCAGGGTGCAGCTGAGAGTGGCATTGTTACGCAAGTGACAGCGCAGTGTGAGATTGGCTGGTCCTTTGTCACGAGTTGGTGAGAAGGGCAGGGGTTGGGCACCATGTTCTGTCACAGTCATCTCCTAACCTTAATATCATCAAGCCACTCTGGGAAAATCTCAAATATGTGTTTCATGCAAGACGACCAAAGACTTTGCATGACCTGGAGGCATTTTTCCAAGATGTATGGGCAGCTATACCACCTGCAAGAAAAATCTAGAAACCAATAAAGCTAACTACAGGTCCCAGCTTTCAATGTCAATTGTATCAATAAAATTCAATCTGTTCAGAAGGATGATCAATGGGCATGTAGTGAGAGGATCTTGCAGCTTCCTGAGGAGATCAGGGATGAGCTCAAACAGCAAGAAAACAGGCGAGTGGGATCTGCATTAGCATGACGGTATACATTTATTGAAAGAAAAAAAAATAGCACACTTAAAGTTACAATTTTTGAAAATCAGCATGGATGGTAGGAAACACCGATATGGATACAAAGCAAGGCTTTGTGCAGGAACAGCAGCTCCACGTCCCCTCTCCTGCATCACAGGGACCCTCTGACAGCTGTCAATAAGATTGTCAAACAACAGCATTTGATGCTGCTACCTAATACCTTGTGACTTCTACGTGCTGGTGGAAAGAGGGGGGTGGTAACATGTTTCGAAAGACCACTCCTTCTTTCTCAAAACTGCCCCCGAAGGTTACATTTGGACTTTTAAATGATCGGGTCTCCCATGAGTTTGACAGGCACTGTGTGTGTGAGCTGCAGCATCACTTGTCAATACAGAGAGCAGTTGTCTCCAGCACAATACAGCTCCTACAAACAATTATAACAAAAAGAAACAAACATTCTCCTTATGAATCTCTGAGTAAATAATTAACATCCCCTAATTACCCGAAGATTACAGAAGAGAGGGAAAGGCGACAGCTATATGTCTTAAACCCTAAACCGATCATACATCTAAATCCACGCAAAATGTACACAAATAGATACATGTTTCAATTAAACGATACATTATAAATACAAAATAAATAAATCAATGGATAAACAGAAGAATGCTCATACTACCAATTCATTATTATAACATTCCTGAATCATTAGCTAGTAAAAAAATAAATAAATGCAACTTAAAAACAATAATACATTTAATAAATATCTATGAGGATAATTTATATGATAAATACTAGACATAAACTAAAGGATCTTATATTCATTATTTATATTACTGTATCATGTATAAATGATGTACCATTAATAAATAGATAAAGGAAATAAAATAATAGTCTACTGGGATTTATATGAATATGATTAAAAATGACCTAAAGTCTCCTGTAATTATTAATGTATGTTACTATATCATGTGTAAATTATGTACCATCAATAATTAAAATCAATAAATCAAATAGTTTTTAATTAAGCCATTAGTACTGTACATATCTCTTGTGTCTTTCTGTAGGTGTCCCTTATAAACATATTGGGAAAGGAGGGGGGGGGGGGGAATAATACTTTAAACACATCCATTTTTTTAGTTCCACGGATGTTTTTTCTGCTGCAGGGAAAAGATTCCCTACCAACAGTCACAGGGAAGGGGGGGGGGGGGGGGGCAGGGGGCAGGTCTGGAGCATGTTACACATTAAACCTGAGAGAAGGGTGTAATGTGTAACATGCTCCGAAAATTGAACTTATTCTTTATCTGCTTCCTCGCCGCCCGATAGCACAAATACTGCTACAGTTAGTCTGTGCCAGTTAGTGTCAGAAAGCCTGCCACAGTCCCGCTATAAGTCGCTGATCGCTGCCATTACTAGTGTAAAAAAAAAAATTAACAAAAATTCCAGTATCTATACTGACATTTGTAGACACTATAACTTTCACGTAAAATAATTAATTTACACAAATTGGGATTATTTTTAGCAAAGACATGTAGCAGAATACATTTTGGACTAAATTATGATGAAATTTGATTATTTTAATTTTTTCACTGGATATGTTTTATAGCAAAAAGTCAAAAATAGTTTTTTTTTCAAAATTGGTCTTTAGTTTATAGCACAAAAAAAGAAAAAATGCAGAGGTGATCAAATACCACTGAAAGAAAGCTCTATTTGTGGGAAAAAAAGGACATAAATTTAACTTGGGTGCAGCACTGCATGACTGTGCAATTGTCAACAGTCTCATATCACAAAAAATGGCCTGGTCAGGAAGAGGGGTAAATCCTCTGGAGGGCAAGTGGGAGGTTCACCCACTCTACTTGTCCTGTTTACACTAAAATCAGTCCAAAAAAAAAAGAAATCCCTATAGCAGTCCAATTGTTGCAATGGCCACTGACGGATCTAGGATAGAACCAGGAGTTGTCTGCAACAACCAGAAGGACCAATGCTCAAATCTGAACAAAATTAGCTGAAGTTCCCTATGGTACTGGAGAACTGCTAAAGATGTAGGGGACATCACACAGGATCAACTTGATACTCAGACAAGGACAAGAATTGCTGACAGATGGAAAGACTACTGAAAAGAACACTCCACAACAGCAGAAGCTTTGAGCCAAAACAACCACCAAAAGGTGAATGTAAATACCTGAACATGGAGAGCAGAACAACAACAAAACTGGTCAACAAGGGTAACAGTGAAAAGTTTCCAAGCCTAACAACATCCCATGCACATAAGCAGTGCCCTACACATTTGTGCAGACATCAGTCCTACACAGGATGTGAGTTCAGAGGCTTGTAATAAACTGTCACAGCCAAAGAATAAGCCGTCATGCACATTGGACATTTTGATAACGCTGGTAACATTAGCTGTGTAAAGTCATGTTAAAAATGTGAGTTTTTCAGCTTTTTTTTTAGTGTTTTGCATTAGCGTTTAATGGCGATTTGGAGCGTTTTCCCACGTTTGCGGTTTTTAGCGGGTTTTTTTAATATTTTTTTTTGGTCATAAAATGTCCACAAATGCTGTTTTGTGATGTTTTACAGCGTTACAGCATTTTTACAGCTAAAAACTCCTCTACAAACCCACTAGTCCTGGGTATTTTCCAGCCAAAAAAATGTTGATTCCAGTCTACGTGTGCATGGAGACATAGGATAACATGCTGGGGGGGGGGGGGGTTGCTAGCTGTAGAAAAAAATGGCAAAAGCCAAAAACAGCAGCTGTAAAACATCAAGTGTGCATGAGGACTCAGACTTCAGTTATCAGCTCCAACCACTCCATACCATGGGCACTTAACCCAGCAGTGGAAGGATTCTCTCTAGGAAGTATAAAATTATGTCTGACATAGTTTGATGGATAAGAATAACCACCAACACAGGATGCAAGGCCAAACCAGTTGACTCAAGGAGGGAAATCAACTTCCTATCAGTAAATTTGTCAAAGGTAAGTATACCTTTACCCTTCTAGGGGTATCACTTTAAGTGTAGATCAATGGAGCATCCACTTTGGGCACCAACCACTTATTAGTGAATTCCTTCTCAAAAGGGGAAATGCTCTGACACAACTTCCTATCAGTGAATTCCCCAAAGGTAAGATACCTTCAACACTTCTAGTGGTATCCCTTTAAGGTGTCCGTTTATGAAAGAGAGAAAAGCCGAGATCCTGATGATCTTGGCTGACCTCCCAGGTGTGCCAGTTTATGAAGCCGAGGTGAGGAGCGGAGAACATTTTCTTCACTTCTTATCACAGGACACATCCTTCTGTCATTCACTTTTACAGAGATGGCCTGTTTATGAAGGCGAGATCTGAAGATATCACTGGCCATCTCTGTAAAATATCTCCGTCCCAGATTCTCCAGCCCAAAGCTGGAGAATCTTGGTGAGAAGCTGCAGTGATATGAGGAAGAAGACTTCTTTCTTCCTAACATCAGCACCAGTGGGGTTAAACATTGATATACAGTATAACTATATATGTTTATGTATGTGTTTTATATAGTGTACAGTATATATACATACATACACACACACACAGTATAGTTATAGTGTATTGTCGTTTAGAACGCCTTCACATCTGAACAATGCAGAATTGTTGGCAGAACTTCACAATTCTTGCCGCAATTCCAAATTGTGTTTAAAATAGGCAATACTCTTTTGGGTGCCATTCATTGTTAATGGCACCACAAATGCTGTTAACAGACATGCATTTTGCCGCACAATTTGTCATTTGACAAATATGCTATCAATGCACCAAAATTCGCATTGAAAAAAAAAACACACTGCACTTCATACCCAAAAAAGGTTCAGTTTGGATTTTTTGGGCCTATTTTGCTGCTTTTTTCAACACACAATTTGTTAAAAATGTGAGTTTAAATGTTTGTGTGCATTTTGGTGCTTTTTTAACATGTATTTTGACTAATGTTTTTTACCTGCGTTTTTCTGTGTGTTCTGGAAACGCATGAAAAAATGCATGCCATGTTTGTGGAGCCATTATTTGTTAATGGCACCCAAAAGTGGCTAGCAGATGTGCAGTTTGCCAAAATACGCATAAAAAAATCAAAATGCACTTTAAAAAAAGTGCCAAAATACATACTAAGAAAAGTGCCAAAATGTGAGTTACAAACCACATCAAAATGCATGTTAAAATAATCTGTGCCAAAATGTGCATTAAAGTGCCTAAATGTGTGTTTAGAAAAGCGCCAAAATGCACATTTGAAAAACCCATATCAAAATGTGCGTTAAAAAAATACGGCATGTTAAAAAGCAGCAACATGTACATAAATAATACTAAAATGCGCAATAAAAAGGAGACAAAATACACATTTAAAGAATATGCCAAAATGTGCATTAAAAAGTACTAGGGGTCAATGCTTATTATTTTCATGTAATTACATGGTCTTTTTAACTTTGGTATCAGCCTAGGTTCACACTAATGCGGTGCTGTACATCGCATGAACAGCACCGCATTCCTGTGCAAATCGCATGCGATTTGTGCGCAGTGCCATTGGAGCCATACATTTTGTATGGCTCAAATCGCACCACACCAGCACCAAAAAGGTGCAGGCCCCTTTTTTTAGTCCACACCAGAATCGGATTGCATTCGGAGTATTCACACCTATGCGATCCGATTCTGCACATCGCACCACGTTTTGCGGACCGATTTCAGGGTGTTGTTAACTTAACATACACACCTGCAGCAGTTCACATGAACGGGGTGCGAATCTGATGCGGTGCGGAATTCGCACAGAAAAACGCTGCAAATTCCACACCGCATCAGTGTGAACCCAGGCTTACTGTTCAAACTCCAGTGATCTGTAATCACATTATTATCTTGAGATCATATGCAGCCCTCCCCCATCTACACAGATCTCATCTGTTCTCAGATGAAAAACTTCTCCTCTCTTCTCCTTCTGAGAACAAATGTTCTCCGCTTCATAAACAGGGGGACAGAGGAGAAGATTTTTCCCTGAGAACTGCAGAGAACTGAAATGAGATAAATTATCTCTGCTTAATAAACGTACACCTAAGTGTAGATCACTGGAGCATCCACATTGGGCACCAGCCACCTATTGGTAAAGCCCCTCTCAAAGGCGGAATGCTCTGGTACAGCGCCAGGTGGGGTCTATGACCCATAAGGGTGTTTTCAGTCCACACAGAGGAATCCACAAACAGGTGAAGCAGAAAGGTCTTTGCAGCCATAGGAGGTCCAAAAGACCTAGAAAGCAGGCTGGATGTTCAAATTTCGGGGCGATACACACTGCATAAATTAGGTTTGAAATAACCCCTTCTATACCAAAAGGCAGAGACAGAAAATTGTCACTCCAAATCAGGAACTGACTGAAGGATCTTTATGGTAGGATTGCTGGGTATTGTTTTAATAAAAGTTGCTGATTTAGAAACATTGAAGAGGAGTTTTAACATGTTAAAGCTTATATGAGATTTTAATTTTGATTGAGTTCACGTAACATTTAAAATGTACCTATTTGTACTTTCTAGTAAAAGTTGAGTCAGAAATCTTAAGTATAAATAGTTATCTTAAACAAAAATGAGCAACAGGGCAGCGCTGACAAAAATAAACCACCATGTCCTAATACTCCATTTGCATGAACATCAATAAAATAAATATTATACAAAATATCTAAATTGGTCAAAAACAGATGTACACTATTAGAGTAGAAATTGAATCAGAAACCTTAGGTATAAATAGTTATCTTAACCACTTGCCCTTGAGAGGATTTACCCCCCTTCCTGACCAGGCCATTTTTTGCGTTGCGGCACTGCGTTACTGTAACTGACAATTGTGCGATCATGCAACGCTGCACCCAAATTAAATTTACGTCCCTTTTTCCCATGAATTGAGCTTTGTTTCTTTGGCATTTGATCGCCTGTGCGTTTTTAAATTTTTGCTATAGAAAAAAAAAAGACCGACAACTTTGAGAAACACAATACTTTTGACTTTTGGTATCCAGTAAAAAAAATTAAAAAAATAAAATTTCGGCATAAATTTAGGTCAATGTGTATTCTGCTACATGTCTGCTAAAGAAAAATCCCAATACGTGTAAATTAAATGGTTTACATGAAAGTTATAGCGTTTTCAAATGGCGGTATATATACTGGGCTTTTTTTTTTTTTTTTTACTAGTAACGATGGCGATCAGTGACTTATAGCGGGATTGCAGCGGGCATTCTGATACTGGGGGGGGGGGGACTGACTTTGTGTCACTGACATCCCCACTAACACCAATACAGTGATCAGTGCTAAAAAAAAAGCACTGACACTGTAATAATGGCACTGGGCAGAAAGGGGTTAACATGAAGGGCGATCAAAGGGTTAACTGTGTGCTGGGTGTGTTTTACTATGGGGCAATGTCTGTGTGCTTCACTGTAAGCACACTACTTTAGATGGCTGTGCTGTGCTGTGCAGAGCCATTCAAAGCAGTGTGCCTGAGCTGACAGGGAGGAGAACTGTTAATAAACAAAACAGTTATCCTCACCATCGGAGATCCTCAGTAATCACCAGCCGCAACTCATTGATTGACAGCCGCTGACGCCGCCTACCAGGAAATGCAAAATCACATATATATATATATATATATATATATACATCCACACGTGATTTTGCGCACCCTTGCCGCCCTGTAGCTGTAATTCTGCTACAGGGTGGTCGGGAAGCAGTTAAAAACAAACAATTGTGCAGTTCAGCCCTGTCTGTTGACAGCACAGATGGACCTATCTGTGCTGTCAACAGAAAAGGCTGAATTGTTATCCCATTTACTTTACATAAAAAGAAACTTGCAGCTTTTGAATTTTTGAAAACGCAAAAGTGGATTCTCTGCCCATAAACCAATATTGGTTAACAGCGTGGTTAACTAGACCCAGAAAAGCTCTCAGTCTGCTGGCACCTAGATTGTGGTTCTGTGAGCTGGAAAATCTTTGTGCAGGTGGAAAGAACAAGAAAAGGAGATCCCTATTACGGATGATGGTGTGATCATTATCAAGGAGGAGATTGTGTGCCGCTGGGATGGAAAAAAGTGCTTGATGACCAAACACATATGCGGGAGGTCATAGTGAGGAGGTGAGAGCACACCTGGTGGTGCTTCACGAAGAGCGGTGTGTTTCCAGAACACAAGGGTGGAATCTGATGCTCTATATGAATGTACAATCAGAAGAATAAATCAGTACCTGCAATTCTTTACCTGAATGAACTTGACTTCACGAAATGTACTTATTATTATTTGCAATTTGATATTGTCTAATGTAAATCTCTGCATGCACTTGTTTCTGCACTTAATTTTGGTGTTTACACCTATTGTTTTTTACCCTCTAAGAGTGTACATCTGTTTTTTACCACTTTAGATATTTTGTATAATATTTATTATATTGATGCTCATGCATATGAAGAATTAAGACATGGTGGTTTATTTATATCAGCACTGCACTATTGCTCGTTTTTAATTTTGGTATATGATCAGTGTGAGGGTCATTTTGGGTGCATAGCTGCTGGTATATTATTTTGTGTTTAGTACAACATATTGGATTTTATCAGTGAAGTAGAGGTTCCTCTGAACTGTAGTAGAGTGTAGTATATTAGTTATATTTATTTATACTCTTGGGCACTTTTGCCGGCAGCATATTCACTAGTCCACATGCTGGATTAGGTGGGGATTTCACATATTAATTTATATATATTCACATATATAGGCACATTTGTATGTATCCATAGCAGCCCACAAGGGTTTTATTATTTTAATTATACATAGTTATCTTATTGATGGAACATTAAGGAAGTGGTGCCCTCAGATATATTTTTTTCCAATTCTTTTTTGGTTCTTGTTTTTAAATGACACAAACAAATTTCTGTGGTGTCCTTCTGAGATTGTTGAACGAGTCATTTAGTAAGCAAAGTTTATAAAAATAGCAGAATTTTTTTTATACTATGAATATACAAGTGCAGCGATAAAATCACACAAAATACATATGAGGTGGAACAATAAAGTGCAGCATATATAATAGATGGATAAATAGCTTGGCATATATAAAAAACAAATAGCAACAATAAATAAAGTCCGCAAGTAGAAAAAGTGCTGACCAGTGCAATAAAGTGCAAAATAGTGAATAAATAATGTCCATGACTGTATATATCAAAATGATAAATATTATTCATCCAGCATAAGTAATTCATAAAAATGTCCTTTTGTTGATAATATGCAAAATCGCCAAGTGCAGAGCGTGAATGTGTGAATATTCACATATGGAATCTACCACCTTGAATGGATGTACACTAAACAGAAGTTATATAATATAAGGCATGTATCATATCATGTCACATCTGGGGGTGCAGCGGCAGTCAAGAGGTTAATCCTGCTGAATCATCTGGGTACAGGTGGAAGGGAATTCTCTTGTATTAAGGAAATAGCTCAACCACAGGAGCCAAGAATACTAATATAGTGTAGTATTTTATTATCAATCAAAATGTCATATTCATAAAATTCCACGTGGAGTAAATACAAATACAAGTACCAAAATGACCGCCGTTCCGTCCTTCGGCAGCGGCAGCATGACGTCAGCAATGTAGGCTCCACCCAGCATGGTGCACGTCCTCAGGGGTACGCCCATTGCCAACGTCATCTACGGGTCTCATTTAAATAGCCAGCGAACAAGTAAATCACGGCGCCATTTTCTTGTAGATTAATTGATCATGTGATCTTGGTGGCCATCTTGCCAGAGTCCGGTCAAGAAATTCCAGCGGCCATGAAGCTGAGAAGTACACCTCTCAGAAAATGGCCATCGGCATTTCTTGACTGGACTCCGGCAAGATGGCCGCCGAGATCACATGATCAATTAGTCTACAAGAAAATGGCGCTGTGATTTACTTACTTGTTCATGCCTTGCGGCTATTTAAATGAGACCCGTAGATGACATTGGCAATGGGCGTACCCCCGAGAACGTGCATGTGCATGAAAAGCGTCGGGTGGAGCCTACATTGCTGACGTCACGCTGCCGAAGGACGGAACGGTGGCCATTTTGGTACCTGTATTTGTATTTACTCCACGTGGATTTTTATGAATGACATTTTGATTGATCATAAAATACTTCACTATATTAGTATTCTTGGCTCCTGTGGTTGAGCTATTTCCTTAGGACAAGGGACTTCCCTTCCACCTGTACCCGGATGATACTGCAGGATTAACCTCTTGACTGCCGCTGCACCCCCAGATGTGACATGATATGATACATGCCTTATATTATATACCTTCTGTTGAGTGTACATCCTTTCAAGGTGGTGGATTCCATATGTGAATATTCACGCTCTGCACTTGCCGATTTTGCACATTTTCATAATAAGGACGTTTTTATGAATTACGTATGCTGGATGAATAATATTTATCATTTTGATATATACAGTCACGGACATTTTTTATTCAATATCTTGCACTTTATTGCACTGATCAGCACTTTCTACTTGTGGACTTTATTTATTGTTGCTGTTTGGTTTTTTATATACACAAAGCAATTTATCCATCTATTTATATATGCTGCACTTTATTGTTCCACCTCATATGTATTTTGTGTGATTTTAGCGCTGCACTTCTATATTCATATTTTTGTTGGGATTGTTACCTATACCTTAAGTGCTAGATGCTCTTGTATTTCTGCTCATTAGCGCTCGCCTGCATATTTTGATGACATTGACTTGTTGGTGACTGTTTGGCTTGAGCTGCTATATATAATTACCATCTATAATAATAACATGGACATTTTTGAAATACAGTCTAAACAACCTGCTATTTCTGATGATGTATTCACTAAAGATAAAACTAGTGATAATTTACACGGTATCTTTTACACCTTCAGAACTTAATTACTGCGGAAGTACACACATTGTGGGACATATCCTTTTTAGAAAAGTATTTTAAAGATGAAATGATTCCTCGTTCCTTACGTTGGGACATTCCTCCTGAAAAGGAGGACGTCAACAGTGAATTAGAATGGTTTCAATTTTTTAATAACGCAGGCCTTGATCTGTTTAAATTTCTGATTTTATGGAAAATGAAAAAATTGATGTGTTTAGATACAGACATCAATAAAACTAGAGAAAGTCTGATGCCCTTCTGAGGGAATAAAGACTATAAGACAGAATCCAACAGGTTACAACAGATCTTGGAATCTACTGAGAATGAACAGAAACATAAGAAAAAGAAGTAATATGTACGGGATGTTCATGACTATAAGGAGGGTAAAGTCTACAAATGGCAAACATCCAATGACACTAAATCTGAGACATCAAGATCTCAAGGGGTTTATTTTGAGGACAACAGTTCCATTCCCCGTCCTTCTAAACTCACACATAGGAGACTGTCTAGCACTGACTCCAGGGGTTATTACCCCCAATGTCGTGATTCTAGGAAGGCCACCCTCAGTAGCTCTTCATCCATGGATGATGATGAATACTCAGTGGTCACATATAACAAATTCCAACCTTTACAAAATCTACAGGATAAAGAAATAGGCACGAGAGACATGAGATCTATCCCTACATATGGTAATAATTTCCATAAAGGAAGACCTTATGGAAATACCCCAAGGGGAAACAAGACAAGAAACCCCAATAATGTTCGACATATACCTTCACAATATCAGGCACATTATGGTAGGGAAGATCACTTTCACACACATGAATCTAGTTTTAGAAGGCCTAACATGGGCCCAAATTGCTTCAATAATAGATTCACCCTTAATTCAGAGTACGGATCTCCATACAAAAATTAAGGAGGATATGGACACAACCAAGAGGACGGACATCCCCACCAATGTCAACCTTACTCCAGAGGTCCTCCACAATCCAATAATGATTATTACAACAATAGGCACCTTATGAACAATATCCACCTAAAAATGGCTACCCCTATGAATCTAGAACACCTCAACAATACATTGATTATTCCCAGAAAAAGATTTTTTTAGGATCAGGCCACAATCATCCCAACAAAAAAAAGACCTCTTCATCAAGAAGAGGCACCCGAGGAGGGAAAAGGGTCAATAGACCCCAAAAGATAACGAGTCTAACCGATAATGGTATTTTTAACCTCAGAAAGGTTACCCTTACCCACAAGAAACCAACTTACTTAATAAGGGTCTCTAGTTTGCACCTCAAACTAAATTTAATAAATTCCAGGCATATGTGGATATCCATAAGTTTGTACGTAATGTCTCCCTCAAAAAACACTTTTTACATAACCCTATTGTAAGAAATACCACTTCGGTTCACACTAACATTCACTCCAAACTTAAAAATCCACCTTTATTTAACCCCCCTACAGGTAATAACCCCCATATTACCACCTTTAAGAATATAGTGTTGAAAGACCTAGATAGCCTAAGAGTGAAACGTATCTATCAATCTGAGCTTTAGGGGGATTTCGAGTCTGCTGAATAATAAAGACTTAATGATTCGCCCTGCATATATAGGGGGTGGTGTGGTTCTTATGGATAAATCCCAATAAAGTGAAGGAAATAAGTATTTTATCCCATGCTGATTTTTAATGTTTGCCCACTCACAAAGAAATGAAAAATCGAATGGTAGGTGTATTGTAACACTGAGAGACACAATGGCAACAAAAAATTCAAAAGAAATGCATGTCTAACAAATTATGCACTGATTTGCATGTTCATGAGGGAAATAAGTATTTGATCCCCTATCATTCAGCAGGATTTCTGGCAACCAGGTGTCTTTCATACAGGTAACAAGCTAAGATTAGAAGCAGTCTCTTAAAGGGAGTGTCGATTCTCATTTTGTTACCTGTATAAAAGACACCTGTCCACAGGAGCAATCAAACAATCAAATTCCAAACTCTCCACCATGGCAAAGACTAAAGAGCTGTCCAAGGATGTCAGGGACAAGATTGTAGACCTACACAAGGCTGGACTGGGCTAGCAAAAAATCGCCAAGCAGCTTGGTGAGAAGGTGACGACAGTTGGTGCAATCATACGCAAATGGAAGAAACACAAAACAACTGTCAGTCTCCCTAGGTCTGGTGCACCATGCAAGATCTCACCTCTCAATGATCATGAGAACAGTGAGGAATCATCCCAGAACTACACGTGAGGATCTTGTCAATGATCTCCAGGCAGCTGGGACCACAGTCACCAAGAAAATAATTGGTAACACACTACGCTGACAAGGATTGAAATCCTGCAGTGCCTGCAAGGTCCCTCTGCTCAAGAAAGCACATGTCCAGGCCCGTCTGAATGATGCAAAGGAGGACTAGTTGAAAATGTTGTGGTCAGATGAGACCAAAATCAAGCTCTTTGGCATCAACTCAACTTGCCGTGTTTGGAGGAAGAGGAATGCTGCCTATGACCCCAAGAACACCATCCCAACTGTCAAACATAGTGGAAACATTCTGCTTTGGGGGTGTTGCTCTGCTAAGGGGACAGGACAACTGCATCGCATCAAAGAGACGATGGACAGGGTAATGTACCATCAAATCTTCGGTGAGAACCTTCTTCCCTCAGCCAGGCTTTGAAAATGGGATGTGGGTGGGTGTTCCAGCATGACAATGACCCAAAACACATGTCCAAGGCAACAATGGAGTGGCTCAAGAAGAAGCACATTAAGGTCCTAGAGTGGCCTAGCCAGTCTCCAGACCTTAATCCAATTGAAAATCTGTGGAGGGAGCTGAAAGTTCGAGTTGCCAAACATCAGCCACCAAGCCTTAAAGACTTGGAGAGGATCTGACAAGAGGAGTGGGCTAAAATCCCTCCTGAGATGTGTGCAAACCTGGTGGCCAACTACAGAAAACGTCTGACCTCTGTGATTGCCAACAAGGGATTTGTCACCAAGTACTAAGTCATGTTTTGTGAAGGGGATCAAATACTTATTTCCCTCATGAACATGCAAATAAGTGCATAATTTGTTAGACATGCATTTCTTTTGAATTTTTTGTTGCTATTCTGTCTCTCAGTGTTACAATACACCTACCATTTGATTTTTAGACTCATCATTTCTTTGTGAGTGGGCAAACATACAAAATCAGCAGGGGATCAAATACTTATTTCCTTCACTGTATATGTTGGAAGCTAGAAAAATATTGAATGATAACGCCGCATACCAGATCTTACCCAATAACCCCACTTTAACATATAAAAAAGATTTAAGAAAATTATAAGATCTGGATACACAAATGTAATAATCACAAAGAAAGAAAAATAATTTTTATGTCCATCAGCCCCATGATTGCCAATTTTTTACTTGTTACCAAAGATCCACAAGGATCCAATACACCCTCCAGGATGCCCAATTATCAGTGGCATAGATTCCCATCTCTCTAGAGCAGGGGAATACATTGATATATTCCTGCAACCTTTAGTTCAGAACACTCCTTCATATTTGAAAGACAATAAACAGGTTCTACTTGATGTTAGGGACATTGTTACAACTCCTGATACTTTTCTAGTCACGGCAGACGTGGCCTCTCTCTATAGCAATATCAGACACATAGATGGGGTGGAAGCTGTAAATTATTATTTGCAAGAAACTGACAGATATAATGATGCCCAGAAAATATTTATCTTGAAACTTTTAGATTTCACTATGACACATAATTATTTCTGGTACAATCAACAATTTTTTCTCCAAACTAGAGGCGTCGCGATGGGTGCAAAATTTGCCCCAAGTTTGGTGAATCTTTTTATGGCACGTTGGGAAGAAGACTTGATTTATGCAAGAGATTGACCTGAACTTAAATTTTATTGCAGGTACATTGATTATATTTTATTTCTCTGACAGGGTGAAGAAAGTTCTTTAAATAATTTTATCAATACTTTAAATAATAATTCTTTAAACATTATGCTGACATACATACAGCCAGGATAATATTAATTTTCTTGACCTAACTCTTATTAATAATGGAGAAGGTATTGTTACTAAAAGCTTCTTCAAAACTACAGATCGAAACAGTTCTATACCCACTGATAGTTGTCATCATCTTTTATGGTTAAAAAACATCCCAAAAGGACAAGTAACAATCTCCAATGCCAGCAATACAATAGCTATTCATAATTAAGCAGCCAAAATCATATGCAATATATTTATTAAGAATATTGGAGAATAACCGTATGAACTGCTGGTCAGATAGCTAAAATAACGATTTAGGAATGTTATAAACTTACAAATCATGATTACTATAAGAATATATGTATGAACAGCTGCAAAGTTACAAATATCCAATAGAGATATATTCTATATCAAAGAGCAATATATTAGTAGATAGATTGTAAGAGTCTAAACTGGCATGAGTTAATATCAGATAAGTAGCACAAAATTATAAAAATATTATGGAATAAAAACAAGAAATTAAAAAACAGTACATTGATGTCTCTAGTCTTGAAAATAATCATATTAAATTACAATCTGATATATATGTATACTTATATTGCAACATATAATGTATTCAACCAAAAGTGGAATAAATTAAATTAAATTAAATTGAATATAATTAAATATACATTCTTCCTCTTATGTACAGGAGTAGAAAAAATCCGTCTAGAATAGAATAGATGTGAATCTTAAAAAAATGATATAAAAAGAAAATTATTATAGCAGTTCCAGTCAATATATCTAAAAAGATATCTTAACTGGAATATTCAGCCCATTATATTCTATAAAAAAAAAGTACCAGTGAATTCAGCTCTTATCGATAAAACAATTAATATCTATGTCCACATTATGGCCCTGAGGGGTAAGGGATCTCATTTCATATATTCATTTCGTCTCTAGTTGGGATATAGCCCTCCTTTTGTTGTAACCTCTCCAATGCGGGTTAAGTATGTCAATACCTGTGAATTTAATATCATTTGGTTCTCTAGGGTGCTCTATTCTTGGCTCCTGTGGTTGAGCTATTTCCTTAGGACAAGGGACTTCCATTCCACCTGTACACGGATGATACAGCAGGATTAACCCCTTGACTGCCACTGCACCCCCAGATGTGACATGATATGATACATGCCTTATATTATATACCTTCTGTTGAGTGTACATCCATTCAAGGTGGTGGATTCCATATGTGAATACTCACACATTCACGCTCTGTACTTGGCGATTTTATACATTATCAATATAAGGACTTTTTTATGAATTACGTATGCTGGATGAATAATATTTATCATTTTAATATATACAGTCACAGTCTTTATTCGCTATTTTGCACTTTATTGCACTGATCAGTACTTTCTACTTGCAGACTTTATTTATTGTTGCTATTTGTTTTTTTATATATGCAAAGCTATTTATCCTTCTATTCGTATATGCTGCACTTTATTGTTCCACCTCATATGTATTTTGTGTGATTTTAGCGCTGCACTTCTATATTCATATTTTCATTGGGATTGTTACCTATGCCTTAAGTGCTAGCTCTTATATTTCTGCTCATTAGCGCTCGATGCGTATTTTGATTACATTGTTTTTTACTATGTAGCAAATTGCTATGTAAGGGCCTGTTATTACTTTTTGCTGCAACACAACTCGTTTTCTGATGTATTGTATCAATGCTTGAGGGTAAGGTATGTTGTTTACTGTGTGAAAGCGTGTTTAGGGCCCATTAGAAATAAATGAGCAAATAACATCTCCCCCATCCCAAATTAAAAAAAACAAAACAAAAACACGTGCACCATGTGTATCAATGTGCATTTTAGTGACCATGCATAAGTGTGAAGCTGCATTTCTCATGTGTGCTTACTGTATATGTTGGTGTGCATGTTTGCATTTAAACGGAAATTGAGATGTTCTGTAATGAAAACACTTCTGTGTGCATTTTCTTATGCAATATCTCACTTCTGGGAGTACTTTCAGTAACTTGTCTTTACATTTGTTTGCATAGAAAAAAAAGCCCTACTTGCATGACTGGGGTTCTAGCCGTTCTAATTTTTCAAAGAGCATAAAAGGACGTGGCAGTATTGGCTCAATCCTATATTATAAAAGAATGAAAAAACTTAACAGTTGTGGGAATGATGATGTTTACCAGATTTTTTTATCCCCCTATACAGTGGAGCAAAAAAGTACTTAGTCAGCCACCAATTGTGCAAGTTCTTCCGCTTAAAAAGATGAGAGAGGCCTGTAATTGGCATCATAAGTAGACCTCAACTATGAGAGACAAAATGAGAAAATAAATCCAGACAATCACATTGGCTGATTTGGAAAGAATTTGGTCACCTGCAAACAAGCAAGATTTTTGGCTCTCACAGACCTGTACCTTCTTCTTTAAGAGGCTCCTCCGTCCTGCACTCATTACCTGTATCAATGGCACCTGTTTGAACTTGTTATCAGTATAAAAGATACCTGTCCACAACCTCAAACAGTCTTACTCCAAACTCCACTATGGTGAAGACCAAAGAGCTGTCGAAGGACACCAGAAACAAAATTGTAGACCTGCACCAGGCTGGGAAGACTGAATCTGCAATAGGCAAGCAGCTTGGTGTGAACAAATCAACTGTGGGAGCAATAATTAGAAAATGGAAGACATACAAGACCACTGATAATCTCCCTCGATCTGGGGCTCCACACAAGATCTCACCCCGTGGGGTCAAAATGATCACAAGAACGGTGAGCAAAAATCCCAGGACCACAAGGGGGGGGACCTAATAAATGACCTGCAGAGAGCTGGGACCAACATTACAAAGGCTACCATCAGTAACACACTACGCCGCCAGGGACTCAGATCCTGCAGTGCCAGATGTGTCCCCCTGCTTAAGCCAGTACATGTCCGGGCCCGTCTGAAGTTTGCTAGAGAGCGTTTGGATGATCCAGAAGAGGATTGGGAGAATGTCATATGGTCAGATGAAACCAAAATAGAACTGTTTGGTAGAAACACAACTCGTCGTGTTTGGAAGAGAGAATGCTGAGTTGCATCCAAAGAACACCATACCTACTGTGAAGCATGGGGGTGGCAACATCATGCTTTGGGGTTGTTTCTCCGCAAAGGGACCAGGACGACTGATCCATGTACAGGACAGAATGAATGGGGCCATGTATCGTGAGATTTTGAGTGCAAACTTCCTTCCATCAGCAAGGGCATTGAAGATGAAACGTGGCTGGGTCTTCCAACATGACAATGATCCCAAACATACCGCCCGGGCAACGAAGGAGTGGATTTGTAAGAAGCATTTCAAGGTCCTGGAGTGGCCTAGCCAGTCTCCAGATCTCAACCCCATAGAAAACCTTTGGAGGGAGTTGAAAGTCCGTGTTGCCCAGCGACAGCCCCAAAACATCACTGCTCTAGAGGAGATCTGCATGGAGGAATGGGCCAACATACCAGCAACAGTGTGTGCCAACCTTGTGAAGACTTACAGGAAACGTTTGACCTCTTGTCATTGCCAACAAAGGATATATAACAAAGTATTGAGATGAACTTTTGATATTGACCAAATACTTATTTTCCACCATAATTTGCAAATAAATTCTTTCCAAATCAGCCAATGTGATTGTCTGGAATTTTTTTCTCATTTTGTCTCTCATAGTTGAGGTCTACCTATGATGCCAATTACAGGCCTCTCTCATCTTTTTAAGTGGGAGAACTTGCACAATTGGTGGCTGACTAAATACTTTTTTGCCCCATTGTATCTCCTACACTCGCAATGACACACAAGCATACAGTAACCTACTTAAAGCCCAACTATGGCCAAACACTTTGTTTTGAAACAACATGAAAGCGTTATAACTTTGTCAGCATTTGATTGAGGTCTATGTCCCCAACTTGAAGATAACCACAAAACAACTAGCACTTTCAGGAGTTCTGCAGTGACATTTACTGCTTTCTCTCTTCAGACTAATTGTACATACAGTGGATATAAAAAGTCTAAATACCCCTGTTAAAATGTCAGGTTTGCGTAATGTAAAAAAAATGAGACAAAGATAAATAATTTCAAAACTTTTTCCACGTTTAATGTGACCTATAAACTGTACAACTCAATTGAAAAACAAACTGAAATCTTTTAGGGGGGAAAGTAAACATAAAAAACTAAAAATAATGTGGTTGCATAAGTGTGCACACCCTCTTATAACTGGGGATGTAGCTGTATTCAGAATGAAGCAATCACATTCAAAATCATGTTAAATAGGAGTCAGTACACACCTGCCATGAAATAGAGGAGCTCTGCAGATACACTTTTTGCCGGCTTGGAATTCTTCTTATTTTCATCCTACTTCTTCTTCTTCTTCTTCTTCTTCTTCATCCTCATCCTCTTCTTCTTCTGAGGATGAGGATGAAGAAGAAGAAGAAGTAGGATGAAAATAAGAAGAATTCCAAGCCGGCAAAAAGTGTATCTGCAGAGCTCCGCTATTTCTGACAGTTCTCTGACATTCACATTTTACAGCGGTTGAAACATTGTATCTATTTGTTTCCATTTATGGAAACAAATAGATACAATGTTTCAACCGCTGTAAATGTGAATGTCAGAGAACTGTCAGAAATAGCGGAGCTCTGCAGATACACTTAGCGGAGCTCTGCAGATACACTTTTTGCCGGCTTGGAATTCTTATTTTCATCCTACTTCTTCTTCTTCTTCTTCATCCTCATCCTCAGAAGAAGAAGAAGAGGATGAGGATGAGGATGAAGAAGAAGAAGAAGAAGAAGAAGTAGGATGAAAATAAGAAGAATTCCAAGCCGGGAAAAAGTGTATCTGTCAGAAATAGAGGAGCTCTGCAGATACACTTTTTGCCGGCTTGGAATTCTTCTTATTTTCATCCTACTTCTTCTTCTTCTTCTTCTTCTTCTTCTTCATCCTCATCCTCATCCTCTTCTTCTTCTTCTGAGGATGAGGATGAAGAAGAAGAAGAAGAAGTAGGATGAAAATAAGAAGAATTCCAAGCCGGCAAAAAGTGTATCTGCAGAGCTCCGCTAAGTGTATCTGCAGAGCTCCGCTATTTCTGACAGTTCTCTGACATTCACATTTACAGTGGTTGAAACATTGTATCTATTTGTTTCCATTTATGGAAACAAATAGATACAATGTTTCAACCGCTGTAAATGTGAATGTCAGAGAACTGTCAGAAATAGAGGAGCTCTGCAGATACACTTTTTGCCGGCTTGGAATTCTTCTTATTTTCATCCTACTTCTTCTTCTTCTTCATCCTCATCCTCTTCTTCTTCTTCTGAGGATGAGGATGAAGAATAAGAAGAAGAAGTAGGATGAAAATAAGAAGAATTCCAAGCCGGCAAAAAGTGTATCTGCAGAGCTCCGCTAAGTGTATCTGCAGAGCTCCGCTAAGAAATAGCGGAGCTCTGCAGATACACTTTTTGCCGGCTTGGAATTCTCCTTCTTCTCATCCTTCTTCTTCTTCTCATCCTTCTTCTTCTTCTCATCCTTCTCCTTCTTCTCATCCTTCTCCTTCTTCTCATCCTTCTTCTTCTTCTCATCCTTCTTCTACTTCTCATCCTTCTTCTTCTTCTTCTCATCCTTCTCCTTCTTCTCATCCTTCTTCTTCTTCTCATCCTTCTTCTTCTTCTCATCCTTCTTCTTCTTCTCATCCTTCTTCTTCTTCTCATCCTTCTCTTTCTTCTCATCCTTCTTCTTCTCATCCTTCTTCTTCTCATCCTTCTCCTTCTTCTCATCCTTCTTCTCATCCTTCTCCTTCTTCTCATCCTTCTTCTCATCCTTCTCCTTCTTCTCATCCTTCTCCTTCTTCTCATCCTTCTCCTTCTCCTTCTTCTCATCCTTCTCCTTCTTCTCATCCTTCTCCTTCTCCTTCTTCTCATCCTTCTCCTTCTCCTTCTTCTCAGCCTTCTCCTTCTTCTCAGCCTTCTCCTTCTTCTCATCCTTCTCCTTCTTCTCATCCTTCTCCTTCTCCTTCTTCTCATCCTTCTCCTTCTTCTCATCCTTCTCCTTCTTCTCATCCTTCTCCTTCTCCTTCTTCTCATCCTCATCCTTCTCCTTCTCCTTCCTCATCTCCAAGGGCATTTAAATTAAAGGTACAGTGTTCTGCACTAATATAAAGGCTCTCTGAAGCCTAGAAACCCTTTTTATAAGTTAAATTCGCAGCGAATAAATTCACATCGAATCGAATTTCTTCCTCAAATTCGGCGAATCAGCCGAATCGAATTTTTGAATAATTTGCTCATCTCTAGTCTGGGCTATGGCGTACAGTGGCAAGACGGAAGCCAAGCCCGGCTAAATTTTGCAAAAACACATCTGAAGTCTCCCAAAAGCATGTGGGAAAATGTGTTATGGTCTGATGAAACCAAGGTTGAACTTTTTGACCATAATTCCAAAAGATATGTTTGGCACAAAAACAACACTACACATCACCAAAAGAACACCATACCCACAGTGAAACATGGTGGTGGTGGCGGCAACATCATGCTTTGGGGCTGTTTTTCTTCAGCTGGAACTGAGGCCTTAGTCAAGGTAGAGGGAATTCTGAACAGTTCCGAATACCAGTCAATGATGGCACAAAACCTTCAGGCTTCTGCTAGAAAGCTGAACATGAAGAGGAACTTCATCTTTCAGCAGGACAACAACCCAAAGCATACATCCAAATCAACAAAGGAATGGCTTCACCAGAAGAAGATTAAAGTTTTGGAATGGCCCAGCCAGAGCCCAGACCTGAATCTGATCGAAAATCTGTGGGGTGTACAGGAGATGCCCTCCCAATCTGACAGATTTGGAGTGTTTTTGCAAGGAAGAGTGGACAAATATTGCCAAGTCAAGATGTGCTATGCTGATAGACTCATACCAAAAAAGACTGAGTGCTGTAATAAAATATTAAGTATTAGTTTAAGGGTGTGCACACCACACAAACATATTTTAGTTTTTATTTTTACTTCCCTCCACCTAAAAGATTTCAGTTTGTTGCTCAACTGGGTTGTAAAGTTTATAGGTCACATTAAAAGTGGAAAGAGTTCAGAAATGTTGTATCTTTGTCTCATTTGTTTACATCACAGAAACCGAACATTTTAACAGGGGTGTGTAGACTTTTTATATCCACTGTAGATTGATAAATAACAAGAGCATTCTTGAGATTCCTACTGTTATTTTCCGATTACTTTTCTTCAATTGAATCTGGCCATACATTAGTAGAATTTAGTTTGAAAATTTTAGTTTTAAGAATTTTCATTCACTCTTATCACACCTCACTGATCTTTGCCTCCTTTATGGAAGAGGAGGTGGTGGCTTTCTTCTGAACAGCAAATCACCTGGCCTGGACAGGCTGCCAGTGGTTTAAACATTACTCCAAGCACTTAATGCTCCAACTGTTGAAGTTGTATAGAGAGTGCTTGCGTAGGGAAACATTATCCCCCACCCCCCTCCTTTTATGAAGCCAATGTGGTATTACTGCACAAACCAAAGATCCACTTTACTGTGGCTCCTGTCACCCTACTGTCCCCCTTGAACATGGATCTTAAAATTCTCACAAAAATGTAAGCCACCAGGCTCACTAAGGTCCTCCATTATCTAGTCTCCTCTGACCAAACAGGCTTCATGCCACTGACATAAACCAAGCCTGGATGTCTATATTGGGGGGGAGGGATTCTGGTGTTCCTAGAGTTGGAAAAGGACTTTGATTCACTCAATTGGACCTATTTTGCGTATTGTTCTACACCACATGGGTGTTATGATAGTCTTTTGCCAAATAGATAGACCTTTAGAACTGCCCTGTGGCAGCCATCAAACAAATAGGCAAGTGTCCAACTTTTTTCCAGTGTTCAAGGACACCAAACAGGGATACCCCCTTTCTCAAGGACTATTTGAACTTGTGATGATAGAACTTATAGCTCTGGCTTTCTGTTCCTCGTCCACGAAAAAAGGGCATCCAGGTGGGAAGTCTCATGGAAAAAAAACGCTCTCTATGCCGATGACCTTGTCCTCTTACTTCGGGATGCTGGGTCCTCCTCGCAAGCGACGTTATCCATATTAGATTAATTCTCCACTTATTCAGGACAATGAGTAAATTGGACCACATCTAAAATCTCCCCGTACGATTTTATGACTTCACCCATTTCCCTCCAGTGGGTAATGAAAATTAAATACCTTGATTAGTCATTACTAACTCAGTTTCAGACTTAATCTTTTCCAACATCTACCCTAAACTGATGGATCCGCAACAGCCCTGGTGAAAAGGCGGATTGGCTGGCGGACAACTGGTTTTTGCTCATCGTTGGCCAACATCCCCATATGATGATGGCGCAGTGTCCTTGTTGGCAGCAATTGTTGATTTGGGTTATATGGACTAGATTTGGTATAAGTTACTTTTATTTAGATACCTACAATTCCAACATGCCTTTAGCTCACAGGTTGGTGCTGCCCATCTCACCCTCCCCCCCCATCTAGTCATCTACAACAACTCCTGCGAGATGACTCCCTGCCTAAAGCACTTTCCACCATTTATTAAGGTTTTTTTTTACCAGAAGGGAGCACTAAACAATCATGTAAATCAGCATGGGACACTGCCCTTGGGCTGGATAGAAGCGATTGAGAGGATATTTGGGAGGCCCCCTTCACCAGACTTGTGTCAACCAGAAACCACCTATTCCACTACAAATTTTGGCAAAGAATCTATTTCACTTTGGCTAGGCTTGCCAAGGTATTTAGAATTCAGTCTTCCTCTTTCTGAAGTTGTGCTTCCACATATGTCAATTTCCTTCAAATCTTTTGGGAATGCCCAGCTATCCACCTAAATATCTTCATAGTCCCTTCCATGGAGACTTGCCTTTTGAGCTTGGTGGATTCCCTGTCTTCCCTCAACACCATACATACTCTCCTTACCTTGTTATTATCTTATGCAAGAAAACTGATTATATTGTCTTTGAAGTAAACAACGGTGTTACAAGCGTATACCCAGAGACTGACGCAGCCTCCATTTTAAGAATCTCCATATTTCTCCCTCATTCTTCCCCCCTCCCTATCGGAGAGGCCCAGCGAAATTTGGCCAGATGTGTGTGAGTTAGGAATGTCACAGGAGGGTCATAGGAGCTATAAAGCCCCCCAAGGGAGCCGGGGCCTCCCTGTCCAAACAACCTGCAAATTGTAACACCTTGGAAGAGATAAGGCAAGCTTTCCCAGGAGTTGAAAGAGATTCCAACCTAATAAACCTAACTCAGCTTAGGTGACAGAATCAGATAACTTTTGTTAAAATCTATCTTTCTCCTATGTCTCATATCTTGGAATATGAGAGACTTACATAAAAACCAGGCATGTCGTCAGATGGGCAATGAGCAGGCTAACAGTTTGATGGGTCACTCGCCTTGTCTCGGACACATAGGAAAGCAGAAAAATAGATCTTGTGAACCGTTCAGTGTATAATTTCATAATTCATATCAAATCAATCCTCAGACTTGTCTGCATAATAATCTACCCGCAGGTGGAATGTCGATTGTGCAGATGGAAAGTTATGGGCCAAAATATGAGTTACGGGATATTTTGGCTCTAGTTGAGGTATCCGCCCATACCTCCACGCCCTAAGCGGGGTATTGGTCCTTGACTTCAGAGACACCCCCTGCTGGGGACTACAAAATAGGCTGTCAGGCCTAAGAGTGTAAGTTGAAGACGTCTCCCATTTTAACATCAATAACACCTGGGGAGACCCGTGCCCTTTTGCTCTGAAACGTGGATCTGCTAACCCTTTCACCTCTCTCTAATAGCTCTTTGCTGTGCTGTTAATCTCTGTAGGTTTATATATATATCTTAGTTACCTCTTTTCTGTAAATATTTTTATTGCACCCGTTTGACCTTTTAGTAATAAATCTTTCCTTCTGAAAATGTTGAACTGTTTCTATAGCGCTTTATTGCAATTTACGAATTCCTGTCTCTAAAGAGAACGCTACGGTGTTTGTTTAACCTCCTGTATAACCGTGTTATGCAGATGATTACCTCAATCATTATAGTGTTATTGCTGAAATTGACAAGTTTCCACTTTCTCTGTAGAAAAAGGAGGTGGGGGCAGTGTGAAGGGTTAATTGCGTAACTAACCTGACCCAGTAACAATCGCTCAGGCTGCCGGTACATCGATTGTGGTCCCATTAGCTGGAAAATCGTTGTGCAGGGTGCAGCTGGGTTTGGCATTGTTACGCACGTGACATCGCGGTTTTAGAACGGCTAGTCCTCCGGTCATGAGTTTGGTGAGAAGGTCTGGGGTCTGACGCCACCATCGTGACATATTGGCTGGCAGCGTACGTGGGATAATTGCATTGAGAGCTTCAGCGCAGTGTTAAAAAATTGTCTCTGTACTGAAGGATTGTAACCTTTGTGGAAACAGTCCTTAGAAACAAGCGGTGCATAATATATATGTATGTATATATATATATATATATATATATATATATATATATATATATAGAGAGAGAGAGAGAGAGAGAGCAACAGCTCTTTCCTTTTTCTACTTTCTATTCTATCTTTGCTTGCAATTATGCCTGGTGACGCAGAATACAAGAAAATGAGCAAAAGTGATTTGAGTGCAGAATGTACCTCACGAGGATTGGACGTCGGTCGCAAAAATCGTGAAGATTTGATTAGTGATCTAGTGGAGTATGATATCCGAGCAGATCAGAACTTGGGGGAACTTGAACATGACGGGGTTCCCGCTATCTCCGATCCCAGTGGCTAAGGGACTGAAAGCTGATTCCTACGAGTCTTTGGAAGATCTCATGATACGAGATCAACTTCTGCACATCTGCCCGGCCGACATCAGACAGTTGGTCTTGGAGAGAGAGCCAGCATCTGCTAAAGCTGCAGCCGATTTGGCCGATACCTACGTTCATATGCGAGTGTCTGACCATCGCAAGGCTCCTCCGAACGGCTGGAAAGGGGGGAAATCGCCCCTAGCAACCTCTCCTACGGTGGTGAGTCAAGATTCCCCTCCGACCACACCGGCAGCACTTGGAGTCAAGCCATTCCTGCCTGACAACCGCAGATGTTTCACCTGTGGGAAAGCCGGACATCTCAGGACGCAGTGTCCTCAGCAGAAGCAGACGACATCACCTGGCCGGCCAGCCAGCCAGCAACTCTTCTTCCATGCTGTTTGTCCGTAGGAAGATGTGGGTAACCCTCGCCAACTTGCAGCCAGTCACTGTGGGCAACTGGTCTGTAACTGGTTTCCAGGACACTGGGGCAGAAGTCACCTTGATCCGGCCAGAGGTGATTAAGCAAAGGAACCTCATCCCTTTCCTTACCCTCACAGGAGTTGGGGGGACCCATTCACACATACCTTGTGCAAAGGTATTCATAGATTGGGGTGCGGGAAGGGGGATGAGGGAGGTGGGAGTCTCGAATGAAATTCCCACACCTGTTTTGTTGGGTGCTGATCTAGGCACTCTTGTTTCTTATTATGCCCTTGCCGAGAATACCCGGAAGGGCCCCCTGGAACGCTCTGGACATGCCAAGGTACTGTGTGCAGATATTGGGGTAATGTTTGGGCAACCTGTGGATGGACAAAGGGAGGGGGCTGGGAATGGAGTGGAGTTACAGGATTCTCCATTAGCTGGAGAACAAGAAGAAATCCCCTTGCCTGGGGAGGTATCGAACTCATGTGTCATTGATATTATAAACGTGACTGTTGATAATGATAATACGGTTATTGGTAATGTTGATGATAATGTTGGTAATGCTAATGATGCTTATGATATTCATGATGAAACAAATGATGCAATTTAATTGTTGGGCATCACCCACAGTGCTGTGAAGGGGGTAGAGGTACAATCTCTGGGGGCTGAGCAAAGGGATGGTCTGGATAGGCCTGTCCCTTGCCCAGGCTCAGAAGATCATGCCTTGATAAGTGCCCAGCCGTTGGCCTTGCATGGTACTGGGCAGCCAGCTGGGACTTGTAGTTCCACGCATAAGGCAGCACTGAAATGCGATTCACAAAGGAACTTCAGAGGTCAGCTAGCTATGAGTTGCCCTGCTGAGAAGGGTAAACAACCGCCGGCTGGGACTTGTAGTTTCACGCATAAGGCAGCACTGAAAAGAGATCCACAAAGGAACTTCAGAGCTCTAGCTGAGGGCTTCCCTGCTGAGGAGGGTAAACAACAGCTGGCTGGGCCTTGTAGTCCCATATGCAAGCCAGCACTGGAAAGCCATTCACACATGGATTTCAGCCTATGGCTAGGTGTGAACGTCCCTGCTGGGAAGAGTAAACACAGGCCTGACAGCAAGAATGGCCTATCCACAGGGGGCTGGAAGCCTGAATGCATGTCATCTGAGCTGACCTGTCACGGTGTGTCATCAGGCAAACATATGTCCTAGGCAGGGACAGCACACTCGGATTGGGAGTGCAAGGGGCCTTATTGGGGTTGATGCTCGGATTTCAGAGAGGGCTGCGGTCCTCAGCCCCAATCAGCTTTCCTTACCACTCAGGTCCCGAAGCTGCTGGCAGTGCCTCTGATAGATGGTGTCTGGATTCAGGAGAACCCGGGGAGAGCTCAGCATGCAGTTCAGGAAGTAGGCGGCAGAATGCATGCCTCCCTCCTGCTTTCCGCCAACCTTATCTCCCAGGAGGTGCAGGCTGAATGGGCCAAAGAGAGAGGGAATGGCACAGTCAGAAATCCAGGGGTCAGCTCGAGTCTTTTTGAGGACCTTGGAAAACTGAGCACCAGCCCTGTGGGTGTGGCACACCCCATGCTCAGGGGCCAAGAGGTAATGAAGCATCCGGAAGGTGCCCGCTGTTTAACCATCATGGACCTGAGCAGGGAGTATGGGCCACCATCTCTAACCCAGGAGGCTCAGGACGAGTCAGCCTTCACTACCCCATGTGGCTTGCCTAAATTCACGGGAAAGCTAGTTGGGGTTGAGAACGCCCCAACCACCGCCCCAGGGGTCAGGGATGACCTGCAATGCAGCGTGGAACTGGGTGCAGTTGCCCACTTTAGGGGCCTTGCGGAGTTCGGCCCTGTCTGGGAAGAGCAACTTGGGCCCCTGTCACTAGTCAGGAACCAACCGCTCGTGCCTGGTCTGACAGTCGAGAAGGGTAACTGTCAGAGGAGCATCTCAGTGGTTCAGCTTTGGGAACCACCGGTAGGAAGAGACCCCCAGAGGTCTGGGCATGGGGAGACTGAGGCAGTTGTGGCCTGGTCTGCTCCCCAGGCCAAAAAACAGGATACGTCAGTCATGGGTGCAGCTGGCTATGGTAAGACGCCTGGGTGCAACTATCATGGCTCAGCTGGACCTGTGACTGACCTAGCAGACAGGAAACTGGAGGAACTGGTGTCCCGGATGCTAGCAGGTAACGAGGACCATTCATTTTGGATGAAGGTACCTGTGGACACATCTGGGAGGCGAGTTCCAGAAATCGCCTGTCTGGTTCCGGTGCACACAGGCGCCACTACCTTCGGGCCAGATGTAGTCCTAGGACTGAGGAAGAAGATGGGAGAGGGAACTCTCCTTTTCTACCTTGACAAGAAGCTACATATTAATATGGTAGCAGATGACACCCCTGAGCCGAAGTGTAGGCACCCCGGCAGTCACCACGGTATTTGGATAGCCATAGCCGACTGGTGCTCAGCCATGACCACGCACTTGGTTGGCCCAGCAGTGTCGCTGGGGAGAACAGCTTCCTTTTCCGAAGGAACCTGGGTCTCCCGCAGTGCATATCACCCCCAAGGTGAACCCCTGGGCACAATGGCTCTGTGCCCTGGTCAGGCCAGCCTGCGGCAGAAGTGGGTTGCGTCAGGAGGGAAATTGCAGTCCCCTCTAATGCAACCACCTAAGGGGGGGAGGTGTAACAAGCGTATCCTCCACATCCACCACTTGTGATAAGGGCTGACCGTCCACTCTCTCGCTATTTTGGGAATCCTGATCTAATTCTTGCTATTATCTGCATTGACCCTGAGAGATATTTTTCTGCCCACATGTACCTCTGGTCTTGTGTTTCTGGGGATAGTATTCCTCTCCTTGCACTTTGATGTATACTTCTGGATGGACATGCTCAGTTAGTCACAGGTTGAGTATTATCCTGCCTCAGGGCAGGGGTACTTTTCTCAGTTTTTATTTTGCAAATTGTTCTTTTTACATGCCCTTATTAAAAAATTCTAATATAAGAACTTGACAAAAAAAACACATTCAATTTTATAATTGGTAGTGGGGTCATATTATTGTTTGTTTCCAACCACAGTGAGGAGAAAATTCGAAGGAGTTGGTTGTAAAATGTTCAAAATAATTTCTAACCGTGAATGTTAAAGCAAACAGTTTTTAAGGTACTTTCTCATAACATTTGTCAAGTCATTGAATGTACTGATGAGAATTTTTGTACGAATGTCTGAAAATCTACTAATCTATGGTCAATTTTAGGCAATGAGAAAATAACTGATAAACTGGAAGTTGCATGGAATATTGTGAACGTGTATGCAAAATAGTTAGGGACTTTTTTTTAGCAACACTTGCAGAGGTGGTGAGATAGTTGTAGGTACATTTTTAATTACTTCAATGCTCTGGCCAGATGTCCGTCATTTCAAATTCATATGCATATACTCTTTCAGAGATCTGTATACACCCAGTTACCTATTCTTGCACTTGCACAGATATATGCACACATCCAGACACTTATCTCTTAGCATTTTTTTTTTTTTTTAATTGGAGACTTTTAATTAATTGGGACTTCTTTGGCACCACAATTTCAGCAATCTAATGCCAGGCTTTTAAAAATGTCTTGACTCTTTCAGTGAGCATTGAAGTGATTACAAAACTCAGGGTGATTTTTAAACTTTGGGATAAATACCCCTACTTGTCATATGTTGTAGCAACTTAGACAGCAGGATGAGGTAAAGCAGACAGCAGAGGACACAACTTATAAAAGCAAATACACACTAAATGTGTACTTTAACAAATTGCCATATTATTTATATATAGTAGAAAAAGGCAATGCATGAAAAGGTTAACTTTTTTTTTTTTAATTTAAACAATTTTCTGGGGTGCAGTGATGGCAACATATTCATATTCCACTGACATGGATTGGGATTCCTTGCATCAGTGTCACAAATTCACACAGCAATATAGTCAAAACTTCTGCTCTGCATACTTTTTCTAGGTTAGACGTACAAGTAATTAGGGCAATGTTTCGGCAATATAGCCAGGCACCCAGCATTTTCAAAGAAGAGGTGAGCAATTATAGCCAGGCTTCTAGCTTATTCAGAGGGGAAGGCCAGCAATGCAAATCTCCAGCTTTTGAGCATTAATGGATTCCACTAGACAGAATATTAATTTATCCTGGCCAAGGGAGCATTAACATTCAAATGTTAGAAGTATGCAGTGCTTTATTGGCTCCAGTCCTCACACGCTTGTGACTTTTTTCTGCCTGTAAACCTCTCTTCTTCTAATATGCCAAATGCTTGTATAAAAGGCGATTTTTTTAAGACATGTGTGCATGAGGAAAGATAAGGCACAAAATGTTTAATGCCATTGCGAACCAAGCCAACACAGCACAGTCAGTCCTCATCCGATGCATTTTCAGGTGTTGAGTTGTATTAAAAAAAAAAAAAAAATGTTTAAAATGTGTTGTCTAAACACTACACATACTGCACAATAAAGTACAGCAACAGGCTAAATGAGCCCTTACAGCAGAAGACAAGAATACTTATCTGAAAACTCTTGCCAGCTTCTCCTTAATTCTTTCTTCTGGGTGCCAGTCTTCAGCCATCTTGATTAGCTATTGTGGTTTGGTGTCACTGTGTAGGAGTCACTCATTCATTCCGACATACTGGCACTGTGCCAGAAATGTAGACGGAGTACATTCAGCATTAGACTGTGAACAGGCAGGTAGGTTTATTGTATTACAGAAGGGACAGTGCACATCTCTTGTGCAATGAGAAGTCTGACCTTCCACATTCTTTTTTCTTATTCTTTTGCATTTGGCTCAATTTTAACTTGGTCTGGTTGAGTGATTAACTACTTGCTGGCAGTTGTGCCTTTTTGAGCACACCAAAGTCAATGAGATGGAAATGAGGTGACCTCCAACAAGTGGTAAATCTCTCAGGTGTAAGATTTAAATCACTTCTAAAGCCCTAGGACCAACAGAATCTAAAAATATAAGTTGCATTATCAGTAGTCTACTATGCAAGTAAGGTCCTTTTCACATGGGGTGGCCTCAGCCAGCAATCCGCCTGCTCAACAGGGGATCTGCCTGTTGATCCCCACTGAGTAGGCAGATGACAGGTCTATGTCCACTCCACTCATGCAGAGCAGCCATGGACACAGCCCACTCTCCTCTAAGGGTGGTTGGATGTAGATTGGACCACCTGTATGTTTACACCTGACTGGCAATCTGATAAGTTGGACAAAAGGGGAATGGATCCCCACCCATCTGTTTTTAGTGGATCTGAGCAGATTGGATGTAGGTGGGTATAAAAACAGACACCTGTCCATTTACATCTGCTGCTCCATAGAGGAGAATAGAGGTTCCAATTGGGTTTGACTGAAAAACAGACAGGCAGACCTGATTGGAACATTCATGTGAAAAGGGGCCTTAAGAAGGTACAGTAATTACATCCTATCAAGAAGCTACAGCTGTTAAAGTATGTCTGTATTGCTTGTATCAACCAATCACAATTTCCCCTTTTTCTGACTTGCAGTAAAAAATCAATTGCTATAAGCAACAAAATTGATTTTACTGGTAAACACTAGTACAGTACAGGACTTTTAATTATTATGTATGGGTTATATGCAGCTGTAATAGGGAAATCATAAGAACAGAGGAGAGGGACCTATGTCCTGAACAGTAACATTAATTTCCTGAAGTACAGTAATGTCAGTAAAAGGCTCTGGGACATCCAAAAGCAGTCAAACTAGAAAGTGAGCAACATAGCAAATTCCACCAACAGTGCCACGAAAAACAGAAACGGGTCATAAAGGCTTGACCGACTCACGAGCGTCTTGTAGCAACCTACACCCAAAACTGGCATCAGAGGAGGCCTCAACATACACCTAGTAGAACAAACATTTGAATGGAAGCCTAGGTGGCAGTGTTCCAAATCTGGGAAACAGATGCTGAAAAGTCATAGAAGTACTAGCTATGATAGAGTGTGCCTTAATAGGGAGAGAAGGAACGCCATCCTTCAGACTACAGTCTGACTTGTCTGATCCACCCACAAATAGTGGAGAGAGAGGCAGGGAGAACATTGTGGGAACCTCTGAGAGGCACAAAGAAGGAATTTGATAACCTAAAGAAGGGAGTAGCTGAGAGGTAAACTCTCACAGCAGAAACCACCTCCAGACAGACATAAAGAAGAAAGGACAATATTCTGATTAAAGGATAAGTTCACCTTTTGGTAAAAAAATAATAAATGCACATTTTGTTGCAGGTGAAAAAATTAGCATTTATTTTTTTGCTGCAGGAACCTGTAAAGCACTGCATCAGCGATCAGTACATTGCTGGTGCCATGCAGGTCTCCTGCAGACCTGTCAGTATATCTGCTTGCCCATACAGAATGTACAGGCAAGCAGATATACTGACCGGAAGATTCAATGAACTATCACGGCGCGTTGGAGCGTTCGTTGAGAACTACATGCCAACAGCTGCTAAGGCTGTCAGGACTTGTAACTTCTCATACACAGAGGACTGTGAATGAGAGACGCGATCGGGTGGGTGGAGCCACACGGCCACATTTTTTTTTTTCTCTAAAATTGACAGCTAGCAGGGTGGAGTGAAGAAGATCCCCCGCTAGCTGTCAAAGCAGTGGATCTTCCATCTTATCCTTTAAGATGGAAAACAGATGCCACTTTCAGGAGTAAACAGGCTGTAGCTCTTAAAGTGGTTGTAAAGGTTCAAGGTTTTTTACCTTCATACATTCTATGCATGAAGGTAATAAACCTTCTGTGTGCAGCAGTGCCCCCAGCCTTCTCAATACTTACCCGAGCCTCATCGTGTTTCAGCAATGTAAACAACAGCCTCAGCTGTCCCGGGTCTCTGTTTCCTCATTAGCTGAGACAGCAAGCAGGAGCCATTGGCACCCGCTGCTGTCAATGAGTCAGTCAGCCAATGAGAGGGGGCGGGGCCAAGCCGTGGCACTGTGTGTGAATGAACACACAGAGCAGTGGGTGCCCCATAGCAAGCTGCTTCCTGTGGGGGCACCCAACAGAAAGGAGGAGCCAGGAGAACCTGCGGGGACCCGTGAAGAGATCCAGGCTGCTCTGTGCAAAACCACTGCACAAAGTGGGTACGTATAGCATGTTTATTTAAAAAAAAAAAAAAAAAAACAAAAACACACAAAATTAACCTTTAGAATCGCTGTAAGACAAACTTGTCCTTGTGCAATACTAACAAAGTGTCAGGAATGGACTCAGGACTGGTGGTGGGACTCACCTGCCGTGTGGGCTGCAGTACCAGGGCTGACCAGCGGGTGCTCTCAGCAGCCAGAAGCTCACTTCTGCAGTCAGCCAAAACCTGGGGCTGATTACAGCAGGTGCATTTAAGGAATGACCAGGCCTGTGATCTGTGCCTTGGTGTAACTGTTTCCCATGAGCCCTTGTATCCTGTTCCTGTGTTGCTGTATACTCCGTTGCCGGCCTCTGCTTGTTACTGATCCTGCTCCTCTCCTGTTTAACCCCTGGCTTGCCTGACTACTCTTCCGTCTGATCCCTGGTACTGTATTTGCTCACACCCTGCTGAACCTGGCTTGTGACCTGACCATTCTTAGCTCGCTCCTCTTGTACCTCGCTGCCCGCATAATACCGACCCGGCCTGTCTGACCACGCATACTGTACCCGACCTTCCATCCATCCATCCGGCTCGGATCAGACCAGTGTATCTGTCTGCCTCTTCCAAATTAGATTCCGTTCCTGCACTCCCGTCAGTACTCTCTACCACCGCAGGTCGCACTCGGGGGTCGCGACCTGGTTCCAGTCTGCACCAAGTCCATCCCCACCATCAGGGGCCCTGGTGAACAGCAGGCTGGGACTTAGACCCCGCGCCCTGAGGGCGTCCATGCGGTGGGCTGCTAGAGACTCTGCCAGGCGGCTTAATAGTACCAAATGGCCTGCCTGACCATTCCACCTCTCCAGCCCTGACGACACCTGTGTTCTTGAAGCCTGCTACTTCCCTGTGTCAGTCCACACATTTCTGGTCACACCCGGATCCCTAACACAAAGGCTCTTTATAGGATAAAGCTGCTAACTCAGAGTTTCTTACCACAGAGAGGTGTTAGCAACAAGGAAGGCCACCTTCTGAAGAGCCAAGGGAAGCAAACTGAGGCCCCAAGGGCATACAGGAGATCACAGAGGAGGCAGCGGGAGGGGAGGGGGGGGGTGATGTGAGCTACACCCTAAACAAAGGCCTAAATTCAGGAGGGAGTTGTCAATGGTTTTGGGAACAGAATTCGTCCTTTAAAAATAGTAACCCAAAAGGCCCCCCGTCCATCAGGAATGTGGCTTCAACAGCCAAGCCAATAAAGCCAGCAACCGAGAAGCAAGATGGAACACTGGCCCTTGGGACAGGTTTAAATGAACTGGAAGGGTTCACAGAGGGTCTGTCAGAAGTTTGAGTATGCCCAAGTCCTCCTGGGTCAATTTGGTGCAATGAGAATCACCGGATTGCCTCCTTCTCAAACCTGTGTAGTAGGTAAGGGAGAATCTGAAGTGGTAGAATTGTGTAGATCAGGCTGAACTGATCCCAGTCTGTCAACAACACATTCACTGCAAAGTTCTCCTGGACCTAGTCACAAATCTATCCAGTTTGATGTTGACTCAAGACCCAGCAGAACCACACCCAGCATCCCCCATCTATGGCAAAATGCTGAAATATGTGACATGGCAAAACAAATGGAAGAACGATTAGAAATGTAGATTGCCCATTGCAAAACACAAATAACATTGATAATTCTGAAAGAAGGGAACATACAGGTGAGAATCCAGTCTAGATCTACTGAGCCCGGAAAATCCCCAGAAAGAGGGAGGCAACGACCAATCTGCCAGTTTACATAAGAAACCTTTGAGGTTGCTGTGGCCACCAGAAGAGTGGTTGGTGGCTCCCAAGAAAAAGGAGGCCTGGGCTGAATGTTGAATGCTTCTGCCCGTGTTCACCACATCCAGTAGACAGGATAAACATAAGATTAACCTATCCTGGCTTCAGCCTCTACTGTGGGCCCATATAGTAAGGGTCTTCAAGGTCAGGACTTTGCACCAGGCAGACCATGGCCTTGTAAACCGCCCTGCGGCTAAATCCTTACATTGCCAAAGGGAGCTCCTAAAGCAGGATCCAGTGCAGAAAGCATCTTTATAAGCCGCCCCTGCATCTTTCACGAGGTAGGGTCAGAGTATGGTCCCCCAAGGCTTTGCCGAGGAGTCATCCGATCTGGAGGCTGCATGAAGAGCTGCAGTGCAGCCGATCAACAGAAAAAAACCATCTCGGTAAATAGTCATCCAAAAGGAGGAAATAGAGAGTAACCTCCATATAAGATGGTAAATTTAGGTTAATCGCCTAAGGACACTAGCAGTAAGCTGAGATGGGAGTGGGAGGGCTCTATAGGGGATATCCCAGCAGCTTTGTTTTCCAGTGTCCAATAACCTAAAAAGGTAGCTACATATAGCCAGTCATAATGAGTAAGGAGACTGTGTCCTGTACTGTACAACTGCAAAAACAAGTTTTTAGAATATGTTCACACATGTAGCTCTTAAAGAAGAAAGGGAAATTAATTTAAAATAAAATATAACCCATTCAGCTGACTTTATTTAACATATTTAAATAGAAAAAAAACTAGGTATCTTTCATAATACAACCTGTAAATGTCCTGTTTGAAATTAATAGAAATGTTATATTGTTTCAATCAAAATAAAGTTTAAAACATTGTAAACAAAATACTGAAACACCACACATTGCCACATGTATAAAGAAAAACTGCCAACTAATATAAGACCAAGAAATCAGAACATTTATTTATATAAAAATCCAAAGAAACCCAGAATAAATATGTCAAATTACTGTTCTGCATAAAGATTATGCATTGTTAATATCCTTGAAGTCCATTATAAACTTTTTGTACTGATCCATGCTTCAAAAGCTGTTTCACACCTAAAATACAAAAACAAATTATTTAGAATATAAATAAATACAGCACCATAACTGAGTAGCACCAATGTAAAAATAAACATACATACTTTGTTATCTTAAGTAATGAAAAAGTTTTTGATGGATAAACAGGCACGAAGCAAAAATGTAAACTTGTCTAATGCAGGCCATAGATGGGTCGAAAATCGGCCGATTTTTCGGCCGAAAATAAAATCGGCCGATTTTCGGATCGTTAGTGGGCTATTTGTTTGGCCATTTTTCGGGATTTTGGCCTTTTTTTTTGGTAAAGTTGGAAAAAAAATCGGCCGATCGGCCAATTTTCGCGGCATTAATGGGCTAATCGGCCGATTTTTTACCGATAAAAAATCTGCGCATGAGCAGTGACCTGCAAGAGGAAGACAAAAAGAAGAAGAGGGAGGAGGGAAGGAGAAGGAGAAGAAGAAGGAGGAGAAGAAAAAGGAGGAGAAGAAGAAGAAGGAGGAGAAGGAGAAGGAGAAGAAGGAGAAGGAGAAGGAGAAGAAGGAGAAGGAGAAGAAGAAGAGGATGAGGATGAAGAAGAAGAAGAAGAGGATGAAGAAGAGGATGAGGATGCAGAAGAAGAGGATGAGGATGAAGAGGATGAGGATGAAGAGGATGAGGATGAAGAGGATGAGGATGAAGAAGAAGAGGATGAAGAAGAAGAGGATGAAGAAGAAGAGGATGAGGATGAAGAGGATGAGGATGAAGAAGAAGAAGAGGATGAGGATGAAGAGGATGAAGAAGAAGAGGATGAGGATGAAGAGGATGAGGATGAAGAGGATGAAGAAGAAGATGAGGATGAAGAAGAAGAAGAGGATGAGGATGAAGAGAATGAGGATGAAGAGGATGAGGATGATGAAGAAGAAGAGGATGAGGATGAAGAGGATGAAGAAGAAGAGGATGAAGAGGATGAAGAAGAAGAAGAAGAGGATGAAGAGGATGAAGAAGAAGAGGATGAGGATGAAGAGGATGAAGAAGAAGAGGATGAAGAAGAAGAAGAGGATGAGGATGAAGAAGAAGAAGAGGATGAGGATGAAGAAGAAGAAGAAGAGGATAAAGAGGATGAAGAAGAGGATGAGGAAGAGGAAGAGGAAGAAGAATGAAAATAAGAGGAATTCCAGTCCAGCAAAAAGTGTCTCTGCAGAGAGCTCCGCTATTTCTTTGACAGTTCCTTGACATTTACAGCGGTTGCAACATTGTATCTATTTGTTTCCGAATAAAAACATCTGTATCCTAAATGGAAACAAATAGATACAATGTTGCAACCGCTGTAAATGTCAAGGAACTGTTAGAGAACTGTCAGAAATAGCAGAGCTCTCTGCAGGGACACTTTTTGCTGGCTGTAGACGGGATGAAAATCGGCCGATTTTTTTTACCATTGTTGGTAACATCGGCCACTTGAACGACCGATTGTTCGTTTTTTTAAAAGAAAAATCGGCCGATTTTCGACCCATCTATGGCCTGCATTAGTCCAACACAAGTAATACAGGTGTGGTGAGGGCTGAAGTGATTAACAAAAATGGGAAAATCAATTCTTAAATCTAATCCCTTATAGATCATAATTTTATGACTTGAATCTTTAACTTTTCAAAACAAAAGCAGGTATAAGTAAAAAAGCAGATGGGAAACCAAAAATCACAAGGGAAAATATATTGATTTTTGATCAGATTTGACACGCACAGGTTTTATTACCCACTGTTATTTTTTTACAAATGAATGCATCCATAATTCTCTTTTGTCCGACATGCTGGGTTTTCTAAGTCCAACAATTGCTGCTCACTTATTATCTGTTTTTTCAACCAGAAATTGCATACGGAACCAAAAAAGAATGCAAGTCTCCTTCTGACTCAAATCAGCTTTGTGTGTTCTCAGAAATGGTCAATAACTGGATATCAACCTGCATTTTCACTAGAGAGAAGGCATACACTAGAGAATGATGACCAGCCTCAGCTAGATCCCGCACCCCAGGTGGTGGGATTAGCATACAGCCAGCACTGGTTAGAATACAAGCAGCCCTGGAGGATCACACTTCAATGTATGCCCTACACTGCTACTGTTCCAATAATTTTAAACTTTTTTTAAAGCTCTCAAGGCAGTCTGTGTATGTTTTTTCTTTGCAAAGCTACATCTAATGAAATCCATTGACCACAAACAATAGATTTGTATTTGTATCATCTGCAGACAATTAAATTATTTTACTAGGTAAGCAAACAACATAAATCACAAAACTATCAAATCCAACTGGGAAAAACACAATGATGTTAAAATCCAGAGCTAGACTTATTGGGTTACTATTTTCATGGGTTTTCCAGGACAGCACATGAGAGACAGGCACCGCCTCAGACAGGAATAGACAATGTAATCACCAAATACACTTTTGTAGGGAAGTCCTTCTGCCGAATTTGTCAGTATTAAAGCTGATCTACAGCTTTAATGTCACTTTTGTTGGCCCAAAACAAACTATTTCTAAAATTAACAGGTGCCCCTGCTGTTATCTAAAGCACAACATATACAACAGGAAAATAATTAAACAAGGGGAGAAACCTGCTGTCCTGGAAGACTCACAGAAAAAGAGTTACCAGTAAGTGTAACTGTGGATTTCCCAAATCATCTTCAAGGACAACGCATGAGAGGATTAGATGAGAATTTATGAGATCAGAGAGAAACAATAGACCAGAGAACTGTCCTCCCTCAGGACTGACCATGAATATTACAACTATGCTGGATTCAGGTATATGAACTTCTCAACAGAGTGATATAAAGCAAAGGCAGGAGACAAACTGCAGAGAAAAGTCTATTTCATATTGAAAACAAAACATTAGTGAGGCCTTGGTTAATTAAGTACAAGACATACACAATCCCCCATAAGTCTTCATGGCTCAACATAAAAGGGTAATTAAGGTATTTACTAAGCCATTATTCAGCTCCATTATTACATACAGTTATGCATATTTATTTATCATATTCAGAATATGTTCATAATTCCTGCATTTTTATTAAAGAAAACCCTTTAAGCATTCTTGAGTGCAAGCTGAAATTGTATAGTCCACCAGAACACAAAATATGCGGACTTGGGTTTGAGTTGTGGTGGACATTTATGTTCATATTCTATATACTATAGAAAAGAAGGTCTGCTGCATAATAACCACTCACAACCTACATCACTATATATGAATGTCATGTAAGATGTGTTTTGTAAAATATCAAAAGTCCTCTGTCACCTGCACTGGGCAAAAAAAGAAGCCTACATACTCCAAATTGTGCACACAAGCGCCCACAGCAACTGAAAGGACCAAGCGGTAGGGTGCAGGTCTAATGGAATACATAAACTACCGTACTTAATGACACTATAAACCTTCCTACCGGCTTCTTGCGTTTTTCACCTGTAGAAGATGTGCACTGATCGTGTAGTTTCACGGTGTCATTTGTTGGCCTGTGCGCACAGACTATAGTTTAGTAAATATTCACATTCTGATGTCAGAAGTGCTTGTGTTCAAACATGAGTCATGCAGCATGGCCCTGCACAGGTTAATGCATGACCTCTGTCTGTAGTTTATGAACTAACACTTTCTATAGTGAAACTTACATATTCCACAATCTCTAGTCTCTCAATCTAGCACTTGTGCAGGTGCAGTAATTAGATCTGACACAGCCACAAACAGGCAGAGCATTCACAGGGATATCACCAAGCTGGAAGAGAGTATGTTTTCATTACATTACACTCCCATATTTGTGAAGCAACACAGTAAATGGTGAGGTATGGATTGGACACTGCATAACCTGTAACAAGAAGTTGCCTGTCCCTTTAGCGCATAGGGACATGGTAGACGAATGTATATATGGACATACGGGAATCAATCATCCATGACACTACAAACTGCAGCAACAACATTTGAGCCCATGCAAACAATACATGGAATATAACTACACCAATACCTTGTTAAAATAACCAATAAACATTTGAAAGTGTATGTGGCAAACTTGCTCATCCTTGTTGGAGCGGAGTTCCCCTTCAACTCTCTTTTTCTTGTTCTGTCTGTTTATTTGAGGCATTCCTCAGCCTCATTCCTACCCTCCTCCCTTCCTGAAATGCAAACTTATCTCCTGACAGATGGTGTGGGACAACCAGGCTAGGACATCTGAGATTGGAGCCAGGCTGTCTGCTGAGGTGTAACTTTTGTCACCCCAAACTATGTAAGCCCACTCATTATCAAACTGACCAGAGGAATTGCACATTCCTCAGGTCAACTGTATGGTTCATATCATGGGATATGAAGCTGGTAGTTAGTTTAGTTTCCCAATGACCACTCCCAAAATGTGTAGTCAGAGCCCCCCCTCCTCTTTGAGAGGGACTTTTAAAAAAGAAGAGACAAGCCTGGGAGTAGAACACACAGATCTAAAGAACCTTTCTGCTCTGCATCTTGGATTTGCAAACCCAGACATATGGGCAAGTAACTTAAGCCTGTAATCTTCTTCCTAATTATCTCTTTGCTGTGTCTTTATATATATATATATATATATATATATATATATATATATATATATTTTTTTTTTTTTTTTGTGACATCTCTTTGTAAATATTTTATTGCATCTGTCTGACGCTTTTAGTAATAAATCTTTCTGAAAGTGTTAAACTGTTTCTAGGCGCTTACTTGCAATTCACGAATTCCTGCCTTTTGAAGAGACGCTACTGTTTGTTATATCTCTGTATAGTAGGTCCGCGAGCCGTGCTATATAGATCAATATTTCAATCATTATAGTGTATATTTGATATAAGGAGTTTCCCAGTCTCCGACAAAAGTGGTGGTGGCAGTAGAGGGTTAGTTGCGTAATTAACCCAACCCAGTAACAAGCGCATTAAGGCTGCAGGCACAGATTGTAGACCATTAGCTGGGCAATCGCTGTGCAGGGTGCAGCTGAGTGTGGCCTTGTTACGCGCGTCACACCACGGTTTTAGATCGGCCGGTCCTTCGGTCACGAGTTTGGTGAGAAGGTCTGGGGTCTGACGCCGTGGGCGTGATGTATTACTGTTAGTCGCGGTCGTGCGATTGTCGCCTGTTGGTGGCGGCAACCGCGGGTCGTGGCAGTGTACAGTGCCTTTAAAGGAAGTGCTAGGCAGTACCGAAATTATAGCTGTGGGAAAGTATAGTGGTATTGATATGCATCATCCAAAAGTATACAAGTACAAAATATGTAATGTAAAGGGCTAAGTGTTGTAACATTCACTATCTGCAACCCTGCACAAAACAAGTGATGCACAGTAAGCACAAGAGACACTACATAAAATGTCCTAAACCTCAACATAAACTATTCGAACATTTGTACATGTCATGTAAGGTTTATACTGGATAAAACACTACAAAAAATGCAAAGGCACAACAAAATGCCATGTATAAGACTAACGCTTTTAACTTTTATAGAGACACACCAACCAACATGAATGTGCTGCAGGAAACTTCTGCTACCAAACACTATGCTGTGCCTGAATATTACAACATAAATTTACATCCTGAGCTGTAAAATAGATTATCCCATAGGTCATTTACAGTTATACAAGCATCCAAAGTTTAAGGCCCAGTAATTACTATATAGTTAAATAATTATTCTTATAAAAAAAAAAAAAAAAAAAAAAAACTCAAAACAAAATGACACCAGTTCATCCAGTTCTATCCACAAATTGCTGCTACTGTTCAACTACAAAAACTGAACTCCATTAAACAAGGGGTACTCGGTAGGGATGCTCTTTGCCTTGGCAATAGAGCCTCTGGCCATTATGAGCCGCAAATATGTTGACATAGTTGGATTCCACAGAATAAACATGGAGGAAAAGATATCCTTCTATGCCGATGACACCCTATTACTGTATATTTAGATGATACAGCTAACTCGCTGAAGACACTCATGGATCTTCTCAGTAGATTTGGGAGATACTCCAGTTTTTCCATTAATTGGAATAAATCTGCCCTTATGATCCTCGATCCACTAAATTTTCCCCTACCGGCTTCTGCCTCACAGATACTGGTCACTACGTCCTTTAAATACCTGGGGGTTATGGTCTCACCTGATCCTAATCAGTACCTACAACTAAATCTGGCTCCACTACTGGACAAGCACAAGGTAAAATGTAAGGTCTGGTGTAAGCTTCCCCTATCGGTGGTATGGTGGGTAAACCTGATCAAAATTAATTGGGCAACGCAGAACCTATACATTTTTCACAACTCCCCTATATACAGTGGGGCAAAAAGGTATTTAGTCAGCCACCAATTGTGCAAGTTCTCCTACTTAAAAAGATGAGAAAGGCCTGTAATTGGCATCATAGGTAGACCTCAACTATGAGAGACAAAATGAGAAAAAAAATCCAGACAATCACATTGGCTGATTTGGAAAGAATTTATTTGCAAATTATGGTGGATAATAAGTATTTGGTCAATATCAAAAGTTCATCTCAATACTTTGTTATATATCCTTTGTTGGCAATGACAGAGGTCAAACGTTTCCTGTAAGTCTTCACAAGGTTGGCACTCACTGTTGCTGGTATGTTGGCCCATTCCTCCATGCAGATCTCCTCTAGAGCAGTGGTGTTTTGGGGCTGTTGCTGGGCAACACGGACTTTCAACTCCCTCCAAAGGTTTGCTATGGGGTTGAGATCTGGAGACTGGCTAGGCCACTCCAGGACCTTGAAATGCTTCTTACGAAGCCACTTCTTCGTTGCCCGGGCGGTATTTTTGGGATCATTGTCATGTTGGAAGACCCAGCCACGTTTCATCTTCAATGCCCTTGCTGATGGAAGGAGGTTTGCACTCAAAATCTCATGATACATGGCCCCATTCATTCTGTCCTGTACATGGATCAGTCGTCCTGGTCCCTTTGCGGAGAAACAGCCCCAAAGCATGATGTTGCCACCCCCATGCTTCACAGTAGGTATGGTGTCCTTTGGATGCAACTCAACATTCTTTCTCCTCCAAACAGGACGAGTTGTGTTTCTACCAAACAGTTCTATTTTGGTTTCATCTGACCATATGACATTCTCCCAATCCTCTTCTGGATCATCCAAATGCTCTCTAGCAAACTTCAGATGGGCCCGACCATGTACTGGCTTAAGCAGGAGGACACGTCTGGCACTGCAGGATCTGAGTCGCTGGCGGCGTAGTGTGTTACTGATGGCAGCCTTAGTTACGTTGGTCCCAGCTCTCTGCATTTCATTCACCAGGTCCCCCCGTGTGGTCCTGGGATTTTTGCTCACCGTTCTTGTGATCATTTTGACCCCACGGGGTGAGATCTTGCGTGGAGCCCCAGATCGAGGGAGATTATCGGTGGTCTTGTATGTCTTCCATTTTCTAATTATTGCTCCCACAGTTGATTTGTTCACACCAAGCTGCTTGCCTATTGCAGATTCAGTCTTCCCAGCCTGGTGCAGGTCTACAATTTTGTTTCTGGTGTTCTTAGACAGCTCTTTGGTCTTCACCATAGTGGAGTTTGGAGTGTGACTGTTTGAGGTTGTGGACAGGTGTCTTTTATACTGATAAGTTCAAACAGGTGCCATTGATACAGGTAATGAGTGCAGGACAGAGGAGCCTCTTAAAGAAGAAGGTACAGGTTTGTGAGAGCCAGAAATCTTGCTTGTTTGTAGGTGACCAAATACTTATTTTCCACGATAATTTGCAAATAAATTCTTTCCAAATCAGCCAATGTGATTGTCTGGATTTTTTTTTCTCATTTTGTCTCTCATAGTTGAGGTCTACCTATGATGCCAATTACAGGCCTCTCATCTTTTTAAGTGGGAGAACTTGCACAATTGGTGGCTGACTAAATACTTTTTTGCCCCACTGTAGATAGCGAAGAGATGGCTCTCCCGAATAGACTCCCAATTTCAAGATTTAATATGGAAGAAACAACAGGCCAGAATCAGTTTGTTGACCTTACAATATGGTAAGGAAAGAGGGGGGCTAGCTGTCCCACATCCTAGAATGTATTATCTAACGGCACAGCTTCAGCAACTAACTGGATGGAGGCTCGTGAATCACTCCGACTCGGTGGCTAGACTGATTGCATTAACCAATTCAGTTCTGCTGGCACTCTCTCACTTAGAGATGGCTCTCCCTGCTCTCTCCTCCTTGTCCCACTGCTGTTCTCCTTCAAAAAGTATGGGATGCTGTAAAGACTACTCTAGGCATCAGTGGATTTCTAGACATTTTTCCCACTTGGGGTAATCCTGGGTATCCAGAATTAGCGAAAATGGAGGGCTTTCATGAGTGGAGGCAGAGAGGGATATATTTTCTTGACCAGTTGTTCTGGGACTCTACCACCATCAAGTCATTTGAACAATTAAAATTAGATTTCTCATTATCAAACAAACATTTTTATCAGTACTTACAACTCAGGAACGCGATACAAACCCAGCAACACACCGGTACGATGTGAAAATCTGCTTCTCCGCTCATTAAAGAAGTGCCCAGATCTAAAGTGAGGAGGCGTTGATCTCGAGAATAAAATCAGACTCTGCTGTCCACCATTCACGATCCCACCAACTTCGAAAGTAGGGCACAATGGCTGGCAGATGTAGGGGGAGATCGATGGGGAGCAGTGGGATCTAGCACCCGTGACATCCCTGTCGACATCACACAAACTCTCCCAACTGTTCATACCCCACAGGGCCTATCGAACCCTGGATAGGTTGTTCAGATGGGACAAAAGAGATACACCTTTATGCCCGCGTTGTCACTCCCACACAGGAGACCTTATCCAGATGATTTGGCGTTGTCCCAAACTTACTAAATATTGGGCGGAGGTGGTGCAAACTTTATCACTAGTTGCCCAATGTACTATTTCTCTGAATCCCCTAATATGTCTCCTAGATGCACTTGATGCAGAATTGTATCAGCCTGGAACATATATTATGATTACTCACTTGTTATACTTAGCCAGGAAACCTATTGCAAGACATTGGATGTCGCCTATGCCCCCAACCCAAAAACAATGAATAGAGTATGTCAACTCGCTATTGTTAAGGAAACAACTTACTTATAGACATCGCAAAAGCGTTGCACAAGTTCGAACTAGTTTGGCACAGCTGGTTGAATGTTACAGGCCTAGCTCCTCCGCAACTAGTAATGGACAGGGTTCTACAACTCTGAGGAATAAGAGTTAGGGATATTTGTCTTGTCATCCTCTTAGAATATTTCTCTTGATGACTGTTATATTTTCTGGTAACAGTAAGACTCAGAATGTCCCCATTACGACCAACACTCTAGTGGCATTACATTTACCCACCTTTTGTTTAGTTGATGGTTTCCTGAATTAATAGCAATGACAGAACTGTTACAACAAAAGAAAAAAAAAAAAAAAAAAAAAAAAAAAAAGGGATAATTTTTCACTCTGTAATGCATTGAATGCATTGATCCTGCTTCTTGAGAATATGGAGAATGTAATAGTCCATTACCACAGCAATATTGTAGAATATCCATTTCTTCTACTTCCTTTTAGTCAAAATGCTCTGTCAATTGAGTTATATAATTTTAATAAAAAGTTTGGATTTAAATAAAAAAAAACAAAACAACAAACTCACATGGTAGGTAACTGTAACACGGTAAAGACCTTTATGTCACAAGCACTGGTAGCACACCCAGAAGCGCCTGTAACTCACTGGAATTGAAAATACTTTGCATAACTCATTAATCTAATAGACATTAGTCATGAACATACCTGAAGTTCTGGCAGGTGTGTAAGCATACATGTCACATGCAGACATACAGCGACACCCAATGCATAAATAACACGAATAGCACAATAATGGTTTCTTCAAGTAATAAAATTAGGTCATAATGCCCTAGGCCTGAAAAAAGTAACCTGCGCAGAAGCTGAAGACATATAAGACAGACTTCCATTGTAGTTTAGGGATATGCTATATGCACTGAAATACATACACTATATTGCCAAAGTATTGGGATGCCTACCGTTACAGGCACATGAACTTTAATGTCATCTCAGTTTTAGCCCGTAGGGTTCAATATTGAGTTGGCCTACCCTTTGCAGCTATAACATCTTCAACTCTTCTAGGAAGGCTGTGCACAAGGTTTAGGAGTGTGTCTATGGGAATGTTTGACCATTTTTCCAGAAGCACATTTGTGAGGTCAGGCACTGATGTTGGATGAGAAAGGCCTGGCTTGCAGTCTCCACTCTAATTCATCCCAAAGGTGTTCTATTAGGTTGAGGTCAGGACTCTGTGCAGGCCAGTAAAGTTTTTCCACCCCAAACTCGCTCACCCATGTCTTTATGGACCTTGCTTTGCGCACTGGTGCACAGTCATGTAGATACAGGAAGGGGCCATCCCCAAACTGTTCCCACAAAGTTGGGAGCATGAAATTGTCCAAAATGTCTTGGTATGCTGATGCTTTAAGAGTTCCCTAAACTGGAACCAAGGGGCCAAGCCCAACCCCTGAAAAACAACACCACACCATAATCCCCCTCCACCAAACTTTACACTTGGCACAATGCAGTCAGGCAAGTACTGTTCTTCTGGCAACCGCCAAACCCAGACATGTCCATCGGATTGCCAGACAGAGAAGCGTGATTCGTCACTCCAGAGAACACATCTCCACTGTTCTATAGTCCAGTGGCGGCGTGTTTTACACCACTTCATTTGACAATTTGCATTGCACTTGGTGATGTAAACCTTGGATGCAGCTGCTTGGCCAAGGAAACCCATTCCATGAAGCTCTCTATGCACTGTTGTGCTAATCTGAAGGACACACAAAGTTTAGAGGTCTTTAGCTATTGGCTCTGCAGTTGGCCACATCTGTGCACTGTGTGCTTCAGCTTGCGCTGACCCTGCTCTGTCATTCTACATGGCCTACCACTTCATGGAGGAGTTGCTGCTATATATATACACACACACACACACACACACACACACACACACATATACATACATACATACATACACACACACATATATACACACACACACAAAAGTATAGGTGAAATTGCTGCAACCAACATCCAAGAGCAGGGGTCTCCAAACTTTTTAAATGAAGGGCCAGTTTACGGACCTTCATACTTTAGGGGGCCGGACTGTGGTCATCAGGAGTACAAGATGTCCCAACATCAGTGGGCATAAACAATCCCTCATCATTGGCGTCGTTGGAAGGAATTGTGCACCATCGTTGATTTCATTGGGAGGAGTTGTGCACCATCACTGGTGTCATTGGGAGGAGTTGTGCACCATCACTGGTGTCATTGGGAGGAACTGTGCCATTCACTGGTGACAGTGAATAAAATAGTGCCCCAAGGGTCAGATAAAAGCAAGCAAAGGGCCACATCTGGCTCCCGGGCTGCAGTTTGGAGACCACTGGCCTATAGGTTGTAACCAGTGCAGTCCAGAAGGACAAGCACCTGTGAGGTAAATACCCAGACATCAGTTCATTAAAGCATTAACTGGATTAATGGATTCTGTGAACATATTGTGGACTGGAAAAACACAGCAATATTGATCTAATATAAGCAATCACGCAAAGATAAGACACTTTTTCTTTCTGCATGCCGAGTGTCTCATAGTGTTCCTTAAAAGGTCATAAGGAAAGATTAAACCTTTAAGATTTAGTATCTATGTCCTGCATTCCTATTTCTGCTGGGGAATTAGCATGCTTACAAAAAAAGAAAAAAAAAAAAAAATCAACATTCACTATAAGAGATGCCTATCATCATGGGGAAGTGCTGCAACTATAGGAAAACTGGTGACAATGCCACATCCTTTCCCCAAGGAGGCAGACTCTGGGGAATGTCCTGGATCTCATCGATCACGGAGCCGAGGAGGGAGCTCCAGGCAACACCCTTACCCATCAAGAGGGTGGTCTAGGGGAACTTGAAAAAAAAAAAATAAACAGAAGTCACTGTTCACCTGTCCCAGAAACCAACAACCAGGGAGGTAAAGAGGAAAGATGATGAAGCGAGACCAAACTGCATGACCCTGAGCCCCATTCTCGGAGACATTTCCATCTATAGAAAGAAACACAACTGCGGACCAATTTGGCAGGACTTCCTTTAAAGTATTGTTTTTTGGCATGCATTTGCTGTTTCTGTTGGAGGACGTGCCAATCTCTCCTGCGGTTTCCTGGAATATGGTTTGGGAAAGAAGGATTACAAATTTCACAACAATATTTGATCTATGTTCCTGGGAGACCTACACCGCATAGGCATATTGTTAAAAACGACATCACAAGACCAAAAAAAACACAAGGCTCAACAAATGTAGTTGCCAGACCAAATACTGCCTCTACCTACAGCATGTTTTCTTATTCAAGGTAAAACTTGCTAAAGGGTCTCATGATAAAGATCTGTGCCAATCAGAACATTAGAGCTTTGGTGCAGGCATGGAATGGATACATTATAACAAACATGTTATAGGACCCACGTAGTAGCTTTTTCCATAAACTTACAATCCTTCAGAAAAGCAAATTACCAACTCTTATAACAGGAAAAAGTTTTTTACACTGCCTGTTGCCAACTATAAAGGTGTTCTTACTGAAGGTACACTACTGAATGCTTGTGTGATCATGTGCAATCTGCATCATTCAAGAGGTTGGAGTTATGTCTGAAAAACAGTTGTGTTTAAAAAGGAAGTGTTAAATGTTCAAGTGTTTCTAAACCCAGAAACAAAATTTTATATATTGCAGCTTACCAGCTTGTAGATATAGTGGCTGCATTCGTTTTCTTTTATCAGCCTTTTAGATTCACCTGGTACTCCTGCAAACAACACATTTCCTGTCCTGGAGCAACTACTCCTCCACTGTATCTGTCTATCTATCTATGGAGACAGCCATGGTTGTCACGCAGGCTGATCTTCAAAATGCATCTTCCCCATTTCATCTTCATTACATGGGAGTAGGAAGGATTAGCAGTTTACAGAAAAAAAAAAAAAAAACCACAACATTGATGGAACTTCCAGTTCAGCTCACAGGAAGTGACAAAATTCTGCATTTCTATAAAGAACAGATATTTTCTATACTTGCTAAAAATGTTTAGTCTGAATTAAAAAAAAAAAAAACTGAAAAATGCCAAATCATTTTTTTTTTAACATTCAAAGCAAACTCACCCATTCATTCATGTATCCTTGCTTTATTTTGCTGAGAAATCACTTTAAAAAAAAAAACCTAACATTTCTGTCTGTGGCTATCTAGAGTAAGGGCAGATGATCCATGTAGCATTTACTTTGTGGAATCCATCTGCCCTTGGCTCAAACATGCAGGCAGGGGAATGTGCTTAGCTGAGAAAACCACTCCTCCAGATGAAAGAGAAAAAAAAAAAATCCCATGAAGACTCCTGTGACATCATTTTGGCCTATGCCAGAAACCAGGAAGCAACTGAAGAAATGTAAATATAATACACAGTCCTAACTACTAATGATAGCAGCATCAGGAATAAAATTGTTACATTTGATTAAGAGAGTTTGGTTCCACTTTAAAACTAATGCAGCCACCACATCTGAGGACTGGTAAGCTTTGTTTTGTTTTGTACCTAGTTTAAGATGCCTTTTTAAGGTTCAGCTGTTATTTTTTTTTTCTGTTCAAACTGCAGAACCTTAAGACACAGAGTTCTGGAACTTAAAGCTCACATCTACAGTGTATATCTTAGAGATCTGTACACGAGATTATCTCTAGCTGCAATAAGACAGGTTGTCCTAATAGTTTTCACTTTAGTACAGTTCATCCAAAAATCCCTCAAATGAGTTGTCCTCATCTGGGATGGTAAACGTGCAGCATCCAGCAGATTACTGCATAAAAAAAAGCAAAGCTTTTCTGCTACTTTGCAGCAAGCAAGAATGTAATGTAAGTAAATGTTAAATGCAAAGTTCACTTTTACACACATTTCCCTAAAAGGTCCCCAAATATACTAAAATGATGTCCCCAAACAAATGCCTACCTCTTCAGCTGCTGACACTGTTTTTCTCCCAATCCATCCTACAGATGGCATGGTGCACCAATCCCCATATGTGCAGCCCCAGAAATCCATGAACAAGCACTTGTGGCCTTCCTCCCCTCCTAAGAGTGTGAATTCTTGCTCTCCTTTACTCACAGAAACGTTGAGGTGCAAAAGTGAGCATATGGGGAGAGAGGCTGGGAATGTATGTTTGTGGATTTTGGGGGCCGCATATATAGCCCTGGGTGTGTTCTGCCATCTGCAGGATGAATTGGGGGGGGGGGGGGAGACAACAATGTCAGAAGCTGAGGAGGTGGGCATTTGTTTGGGAAATGGAGCAAAGCTTTTAATATATTGGGGGGACACTGTGGTTTATGGGGACCGTTTAGGGAAGTGTGTGTGTGACAGTGAGCTTGCCCTTTAAAGCTGCCACCTGACCGAATACTGGTCTTTTACATTATTATGCAAACAGTGTTCTCCTTCCTGAGGGGTATGGATGTTTCCCCCTAGGTAGTACAGAGTTGGGATGGACAAATTTTCCCTCTCTGTATTTATAGGGACAGATCCTAATCATAAATCAGTTTTCTTGTGGCAAACATTTTTAAAGTACTTCTGAAAATACACATACCATTTTTCTGTTCTTCTGTTAGTTGCTCTTTGGGAAAGTCAACATCAAAAGTGATAATCAGAGAACCTTTGATGTTATTGTTGTCGAAATTTGGCAGGCCTTCTCCCTTTTTCCAAAGTTTTGCTCCAGGTTTAGTAATTTTATCACGCATTACGTGAACCTAGTTATAAGATAAAGAAAAAATTTTGTATGTGGCATACATTTTGTCACTTTTCTTTAACTGAAAATGCAGTTAAAAGAAAAACACATTACAAATTAATCAGTCAACTGCCTCAACAGGTTTCTGGTTTCAGTTTCAGTGCACAATAACTAAAATGATTCTGACGTGATCAGTTAAAGCCAGAACCTGATCTGGCCTAAACATTTTCAAGGAAATAACAGAACTGAACTGCAGCTTCTCTTGTTGCCTGCAAGTACCTGTGCTAACAAAGCTGAACATTCAATTCTAGGTACAGCTTGTAAAAGTGGGACTTGACCAGTGTATAAAGTGAATCTTCAGCCACAACTTTTCTTCCTTCTTAATAAAGCTGGAAAAGGCTAAAACCTATTTCATGTTGTTAATGCTGCCTGAGACTCTGTTGGGGAGACTTCTCCAATCTCCTGTCTGTGAGAGAACGTTGTCACCAGCAAAACTAACATATACATTTTCCTGGGACTTTTTAAGTAGATGTTAGATAAAACAAAAAAAAACACAGCAAGTCTTAAAAATATCCAGATTTTTATTATAACTTGTATTAAAAACGAAACTAAATGCATTTTACAATAGACTGCAATCAGGCAGGCTATCATCGCAGAAGAGACAATGTCCCTTCTGCAATAAAATACATCTACCTGCCTGCTTGTAGTCTTCTGTGGCATGTAAACTCAGCTGTGCATGCAATGGAGATGAGCAACACTTAGGAACTCGACACTCGGGTTTATTTACTAAAGCTGGAGAGTCTAAAATCAGACTCCCTTCTGCATAGAAACCAATTAGCTTCTAACCTCAGCTTGTTCAATGAAGCTTTGGCAATGAAACCTGGAAGCTGATTGGTTTCTATGCAGAAGTGAGTCTGATTTTGGACTCTCCAGCTTTAGTAAATAAACCCGTCAGTGTCAAGGACTGACACTCAGGAAGAAGATGCTGGCACCAGTGAAGTACCTGGACTGTTAGAAAGGAAGCAAGTAAAATGCCCTTTAGTTCCACTTTAAAAAAACATCCAAATTAACCCTTTCAAGTTCTGGACTGTCTGAGTCACATTGCAAGTCAGAATTTGTGCTGACTGTTCCCTCATTACGAGATTATTCAGATATTCCACAATATTAATACCCTGGAAGCATAGGATGCCAATTATTGGTGAACATTCCAGGTGCAGAAGACAGACCTAACGGTAGGTCCACAGCAAAATGTAGGTAATGCTGATGTGCTGAAAAGATTGGGATATGCAAGTATGCATCCTTGATGTCTACAAAGGCTAGAAAGTCTAGCTGATGAAAGACCTGGTAGCAGAGCAGCAAGGGACAGTTAGGCAAACAAAGAACACTTCTACTTTAAGGCTCTGATCAAACTGCCATAGGCCCACCATCCTCTGCACTTGCCACTAGTATAAACAGCTGTAGGAGAACCTTGCTTTGACCTCTCTGCACACTGCAAAATCCTGCCAGAAAAATCTACCCCCAACCCATCCCCTGCCACCACTCAAGCAATGCTGGATTTATGAGTAGGTGAAGATCATCCACACTTTTATTAGACTGTACACTTGCTGGAACTTTTATATATGTCAATAAAAACATTTGACTTACTTTATGGCCATCTAAATGAGTAATGTCCATTTCAAAACCAACAAGTGCTTCTACTAAAGAAATGGTAACATTTGTGTATAGGTCATCACCTCTTCTTTCAAATATAGGGTGCCTGTTTACAAATATACAAAAAGTAAGTAAATATATATTAATATATATATATATATATATATATATTTATTCTGTTTCAATACTTTTTATTGTAATTATTCAAAATAAACAAACAAAAACAATAGACACAGCATCAATTTCCTGATCAAACAAAACATATCGATCTGGGTACAGATAAGATTCAACAAAAATCCAGAGATGATGTACCATATATTACTTGATTAAAGAGCTATGACCAATCAAGAGATTCAAACATATTCAGCATAATTATAACTCCGATAACAGAATGTCCTGACAATTTAGGGATATTTCAGCGCATGTTATTCAGAGGACTACTGCCCATTTGATTCCATGTGCTTTAACCAAGCTAGTCTGTCATGGAGAATGGCTGACCTTCGTTCATCATAATCCATGTCAGCGTGAAAATATATATATATATATATATATATATATATATATATATATATATATATATATATATATATATATATATATATTTATTAAATTTTAACACCCCTAGTAATTATTCCTAATTCCTCCTCAAAAATTTTCAATGGTACCAGCTTTTTCATTTAACCATTTGCCGGCTCTTTATCAACTTGTTTCAAGCTCACAAATGCAGAAGCTGGATTCAACCAATTGTCTACTATGACGTTGCAAACATACCTTGGTAGACAGGTGGTTATACAGGACAGAATTACAGAAAGAAATTTATGCTTTTCGCATCTACAGTAACACTGCTTATTTCTAAAAAAGGATAAGTTCACCTTTTAACAAAATATAATAAATGCACTTTTTTTGCAGGTAAAAAGTGCATTTATTATTTTTTTGTTTTGGGAGCCTTTATAGCATTGCACCAGAGATCAGCAGATTGTTGGTGCCATTCAGGTCTCCTGCAGACCTGTCAGTATATCTGCTTGCCCGTGCGGGATGTATGGACAAGCAGATATACTGACAGGAAGAATTAATGAACTACCACATCGCTCACAGCGCCATGGTAGTTCATTGAGAACTACAAGCCCAAGGCTTTTTGATTACTTTAATCCTTTCTCACAGTAACCTATATGTTTATACTGTCTGCTTTTAATTTTGCAACTGTTTACATACTTAGCATGTCCTTTTTGTAAAAAATATTATCAAAAGAGAACATAGGAGCAGAGTAACAGAATCAAATGGCTACCAGGGGTGATCAATAAGTTCACAGAACCACTCCATGCCACATGCAACCTGGCTGAATGAAGAACAGCAGTACATGGGACTGTGCAGGGGTTTATAAGACTTCTGAAGATAGACTTAAACAGTCTTTATCTTCAGCGTTTGGCATTGCAATCAATAACATACGACATTTCAATACTTATGTTTACTGCACCCCCTGTAGATCTGACATTTTTTCTTAGACTACAATTGGGCTTAGTCAACTGAATGCAGTATCGCCTTACTTGAGAACTTTGATTCGAAAACGCAAGTCACCTGGCTCTCCATCAATGTGTGGCTCACCTTAAAAAAATATTTATAATAATTAGTAAAAAAAACGTGTACATATGTATAGAAAGCATAATTAAACATAGTAATTACCTTCTCCAATGAAAGGATATTCCATGCCATCACGAACGCCAGGCTCAATCTCCACTTCTAAAGTTCTTTCTTCATTTACAAGTCTACAAAATAATTACAATACTGTTGAGGAACACAGAATTCTATCAGCAAGATTCAACACCACAATATTCTTGTGATGGACAAAGATCTTTATATGTACACAAAGATCCATCCTTATGTTACCATTGTTAGTGTTCAGCAACTCTTATCTACCTTTTGACACCTCATGCTTCACAAGCAGACATAAAAAAAAAAAAAAACGTTTAAGCTGACCATAGACAACAAGAAATTTGGGCAAATTTCAATTATGTATGGGCAGGCTGGTTGTACTGAAGTCGATAGCTCAATCGACCTCAGCGCAACCAGCCTGCCGGGGTTCTTTTACATTCAATTAATTTCGGCAGCTATAGTTATTGGCAGTGATGATTGTATCCGGATGGCTGGGAAACCTCCCACTGTCAGAATGCAAAAGCTCCGTGGGAGGGATTCCCAATGAACACTGAATGTGTTGATGGGGGAATAAAGCTATTTTCTTTCCTGCAACCTCTCAGTACTCACAAAAAATAATGGACACAGAAAACCTACAGAATGAATGGATCAGCCAAAGAACTAACACAGAGGCACTAGCAGATACACTGGTTTCACTGATTCAATAGTATATGATAGGTGAAGCTTTGATTTTCATATTATTTAACATAATTTCACCCATTTTCAATAGGTGGACTTACTTGACATTTGGACATTCATCACAAACAACTTCTTGAGTCATCTGAAAACGTCCTGGTCCAAGTTGTGTAGTTCTCATTTCTTGCCGGCAATTGCATTTACGTTTTCCAGGTGCTTGTCGTGCTACAGGCTTATTTCTTACAACCTAAAGGAAGGGTATTAAATAAATATCACACAGGGAAGAAAACATTTTACAGAATAGTATATACATATATCTTTAGGTGTTTAACGCTACATAGTAATTAAATGTACTCCAATAACTCTGCTATATTCTGTATACTCTCTGCCCAAGACTGAAGGCCATTTACATGAAAACGAGGCCCCATTCTCCTACCCAAATGATCTGATTACTATGATTTGGCAGGAATACCAACCAAAACTAACTGTCAATGCTTATGGATTATCCACTGAAGACTGGGGAAAAAAAAGAAAAAAAAGAAGAGAAAACCCTGCCAGTTTTCTATACCTAGAACATGTACTTCTGACAAAGACGACACATACTATTCTGCCCCAGACAGAATTTGGTTCACCTTTTCCTGAGCCGCAAGACTCCTGGTGCCACCCTGGTGGTTGATATATGCCACTACTGTGGCACTGTTGAACCAAACCCTGACCTCAAACTGTGCAACTGGTTTGGCCAATAATCCAGAACAAGGCGTACTGCCCGAAGATATTGATGGGCAGTATTCTCTAGTGTGGAGACCAAGTCCCCTGAGCTGTAGCCAAACCAGCCCCCCATCCCTGGAAGAAAAATAACCCCTTCTCCAGATTCCACACAAACAACCACCACTTGAGACTCTGCAATACCCTGGGAACAAAGCCCTCTGGCAATCCAAAGATTGGATCTTCAAGATCCAGACGGACAGACAGAATGTGCATCTGAAGTGGAAATGCACGTAGGACACTGCTTCAGCCTAGATACCATTTCCTCATGCAGAGATGTATCAAAAGGATATCTTTTGCTTCTTATATTTCGCTTTAACCTTGGAACTGACTGGTCCCTGAGCAAATGAACATTAAGGTATTCTGGTGTACCCCCATCCCCCCCGTGTCCTCAGTAAGCCCAGCACTATGAAATTTGTGAACACTCGGAGGGCAGTGGCCAACCCAAAGGGCAGTGCACAACAAAAATGGCGATTCCTGACTGAAAATTGCAGAAATCCTTGATGGGACTGAAAAAATTGGCACATGAAGATATGAGTCATTGAGGACTATGGACACCCGAAATCTCTTGCAGAGAGGCCACCACTGATCGGACAAATGCCATCTGAAACCGAAGGACGTCTAGACTTATGTTTAGTGCCTTGAGATCTAAGATAGACCTCATGTCCTCGTTTGGATTTGGGCCCCCGAACTGGTTGAGTATATTGAGCCCATAACTTCTGCTCCAAGCAAAAATGCAAGGCAAAAGCCTGATAACTGTGCGACAAACCCAGAAGGTCCCAAGAGGCAAACTTAACCTAATAAGTTTCTGCCACTAAAGATTGAGCAAATCACTTCAGAGACTGCCCTAGCATCCTCTACCCATCAAAACACAGCAGCCTTAGACTCTGGAGGGAAAAAGCTTTCAACCTCCTTGGTATTGCCACGCAGTCTCTTCTCCAAGTACACTGCTCAAAAAAAATTAAAGGAACACTTTTTAGCATCACGTCAATTAAATTCCTGGGATATTGATCTGGTCAGTTAAGAAGCAGAGGGGGTTGTTAATCAGTTTCAGCTGCTTTGGTGTTAATGAAATTAAGAGGTGCACTATATGGGCAACAATGAGATGACCCCCCAAAAACAGGAATGGTTTTACAGGTGGAGGCCACTGACATTTTTTTCCCTACTCATCTTTTATGTTTTTCACTAGTTTTGCATTTGGCTAGGGTCAGTGTCACTACTGGTAGCATGAGGAGATACCTGGACCCTACAGAGGTTGCACAGGCAGTCCAACTCCTCCAGGATGGCACATCAATACGTGCCATTGCCAGAAGGTTTGCTGTGTCTCCAAGCACAGTTTCAAGAGCATGGAGGAGATTCCAGGAGACAGGCAGTTACTTTAGGAGAGCTGGACAGGGCCATAAAATTTCCTTAACCCACCAGCAGGACCGGTATCTGCTCCTTTGTGCAAGGAGGAACAGGATGAGCACTGCCAGAGCCCTACAAAATGACCTCCAGCAGGCCACTGGTGTGAATGTCTCTGACCAAACAATCAGAAATAGACTTTATGAGGGTGGCCTGAGGGCCCAACGTCCTCTAGTGGGCCCTGTGCTCACTGCCCGGCACCATAGAGATCGATTGGCATTTGCCATTGAACACAAGAATTGACAGGTCCACCACTGGCACCCCTGTGCTTTTTACAGATGACAGCAGGTTCACCCCGAGCACGTGACCGACGTGAAAGGGTCTGTAGAAGCCGTGGAGAACGTTATGCTGTCTGTGACATCATTCAGCATGACCGTTTTGGTGGTGGGTCAGTGATGGTCTGCATATCCATGGAAGGATGCACAGACCTCTACAGGCTAGACAATGGCACCCTGATAATGGAATATCAGGTAATGGAATGAAATCCTTGGACCTATTGTCAGACCCTATGCTGGGTCCTGGGCTCCTCCTGGTGCAAAGCTCGGCCTCATGTGGTGTGAGAATGCAGGCAGTTCCTGGAGGATGAAGGAATTGGTACCATTGAATGGCCCCCACGCTCGCCTGACCTAAATCCAATAGAGCACCTCTGGGACATCATGTTTCGGTCCATCCGATGCCACCAGGTTGCACCTCAGACTGTCCAGAAGCTCAGTGATGCCTTGGTCCAGATCTGGGAGGAAATACCCCAGGACACCATCCATCGCCTCATTAGGAGCATGTCCCAATGTTGTCAGGCATGCATACAAGCACGTGGGGGCCTTACAATCTACTGAGTACCATTTTCAGTTGCTGCAATGAAATTTGAGCAAAATGGACTAGCCTGCTGCCTAATTTTTTCACTTTGAATTTCGGGGTGTCTTTGAATTCAGTACTCTGTAGGTTGATAATTTTCATTTCCATCAAAGCGATGGGGCAGCCCTACGTTCCTAACACATTACCCAGTCCATATCAGTATAGATATCCAGTATTATATATCTTTCCTCATTGAGATCTGATACGTTTTCAAAGTGTTCCTTTAATTTCTGTGAGCAGTGTACTAACCAGTGCTTACCCAGCTCAACTTCCGAGTTCAGAAGAGATCAGGTGCGTTTAGGGTGATGCAGCTGCAGTTCATTGCAGCTCTGCCACCAGGAAAAGCTGCAATGCCAGACAAACGCAGAGGCCCAGATAAACCTGGCACCACTGGTCTATCGTAAAATGCGAACACCGCTAGATTGCCCCTAACTGCCCAAAAATGTAAACAAGCTGGCAGGTGGATCAAGCCTCATTTGTTTTGTTACACAAAGCTATGAGATTTTATTGCACAACTATACAATCCAGCGCATCATGTGGACCAGCCTTATAACCAATATAGTCATTGGTCGATAAGGAGCACATCGGGCACCTGCACAGCATCTTTGTTTGCCTTTCCCCTGATCCTCTCTGTCAGCACTGAGGTCATGTTAGCTGCATGAGAGAGAGACAAAAATGCTGGAATACTTGTCCGTACCAGTATGCAAAGGTATAATTAGTTTGTAAAAATAAATCACTTATAATGCTGGGTGTCCGAAAAGTGGGAATCCTGCTTCAATAAATAAAATTATTAGTTTCGTTTTTTAAAAATTTTAGAATAGGGTGCCTTGAGATTGTGTAGAATTTTAAAAAAGTAGTCTTCACTATAAAAACACAAAATCAAAACAACAAAAAAAAAAGTTGAGAAACACTGGTCTAGGAGTATATACTTTACATTTCTAAATTCTTTTACTCAAGTTACAGTCATTTTAAAATATTGCAAAGTGTACCTCTACAAAATTTCCAGAGTATACTTCTTCCAGTGTCACTTCAAGATCAATGATTATATCGCTGCCTCGTGGAACATTTCTGTCCTGTTGCCGTGGATTGCCACCAAACATGAATCCAAAGTCTCCAAAGAAGCTAAGAAGGAAAAGTTTTTACATTTTACATTTCTTAGGCCCCTTTCACACAATGAAGATTCTGTGCGGAATCCGTTCCGATCAGCAGTAGATCAGGACATAGATCCCCCTACTGAGTAGAGTGGGTGGATGACACATCTGTGTCCCTCAGTTTCTGCAGAGTGGACATGGACAGAGCCTGCTCTGCTCTATGGGTGGCTGGGAGTAAAATGACTCAGCCTGTCTGTTCACACCTAATTACCCCCTGATCTGACTAAACGGAATAGGACAGATCCCATTCTCTTTTTCTTTTTAGTAAACAGGATCGGACTGGAGACTTAGCTGGGTGTAAACGGACAAGTCAGTCTACACCTGACTGTCCATAGTGATGCATGGAACTTCCGATCAGGTCTGCCTGAAAAACTGATAGGTGGACCTGATTGGATTTCATATGTACTCTCCAGCACCTCAGGATATGCACAGCCAAAAGGAAAGCCAAGGGTACCAGGACAGTGACAACCAAAGGAAATGCTTCAGGGTTGCAACGCTCCTCAGATGGGGAAATCAGCCACTGGATAGAGAGAAAACAGGTGGACCTGATTGGATTGCCTGTGTGAAAGGAGCCTCACAGTAATGTGTCACACAATACTTAAGCCTGGAATCTGAATGAAAGCAGCAATACAATATAGTACTGGCATTTGTGATGTGTGCAGGGAAACGTACTAAGGCAGTCTTCCAGAATCAGCACTGCCTTCCTAAAACAGAAAATGTTCACTCCCACAGTGAGCAGGGCCATGCAAATTACTCAACGCAAATTGCCGGCTCCAAGTGAGAACTGTGCGATCACATGATTGCTGAGTTCTCCACTCCACGCTGGAGCGCTGGGTTGTGGAGGGGAAGGGAGCGGCTGGCTCAGGCTCTCAGCACATGGTTGAGAGGCTGAGCCAGGTGCTGCTCCAGACTCTAGGGTGGATTTGGACCGACCGAGTAACGTCAGCCAACAGCGGGCTTCATCCCGATGCCAGCTGAAAATGGATCATAGGAGTGCAACACAAACTGCACTCCTGTGATCCAAAGGAGCTTTCAACTGGTAGGTCTGGATGCACAGTTCACTACATGGACTTATCCGGCAGAGGACAGATGCGGCATCGGTGCTGCATCCACCTAGGTAAGTATGATTAAAATACTATACTTCTATTTAAAGTTCAATTGGGGTTTAAGGATTTGTAATCTCTTCACAGCAAACAAACACTGAATGCAGCAGGTCAAAATCATGTTATTTAGATGGACTCACTGTGAGAATATATCACCATGAGAACTGTGATGGCCATCTTTAAGTCCTTCTTCTCCATATGCATCATACTGCTTTCTCTTTTCTTCATCAGAAAGTACCTAAATAAAAATTATGTAAATTGATACAATATTTTATACATGTATTCTTTATAGCAGGCAGGTTCTTTTAATCCGAGGAGCCCCAGAAGAAAATTGTACTGAGACCCAAAAAGAGAATTATTACAGAAATGGCAGAAAATCTATCCAAATGAAGTCTGTATAATATAAAACAAAATGCACAAACAGTTCTCCATGTTTTCTCATTTGTAAAAAAGGAAACTGAAAAGCTAATATATTATAAATATAACAATTGTAATTTAATACATAGAATACTGTAGATTCCAGAGAGCAATTCTAATTTTAAATGCTTATGCATATAAAAAAAATATATATTTAAAAAGGGGAACTTCAGGCACACATAAAAACCTAAATTAATCTACTTCTGTATTTATCCGGATTTTTATCTCAAGTGCAAGCTGTGTTAGTTCCTACATTTGACTTGGAATCGCCTCTTGCAGTCCTTGTACAGCAGGGCTCAAACCTCTTCTATGTAAGTTTCTCTGCCCCTGCCTTGCACAAGTTCTGGTTCCCCATATGTGTCTGTGCAGTCAGGCATAGAGAAAGTGATCATACAGATCAACATGGTCACCTCTCCACCTCCAGCATGTGACTGGACAGCAAGGGAATAATGCATGTGCCTTCAACATACCTGTTTGTTTCCAAGTGCTACCCTTTCCTCTCCCAATCTACTATTCTACTATAAAGAGCATAAACATATGCTGATATCACACAGTTTCAGGTTCTTACACTAAAATTAACATTAACTTCATTAATGAGTGTACTTATCTGTCTGGATGTTTTTGTTTCTGCGGGACTGGGGTGCCTTGCCATTATTCAAAAAATAAATAAATAGAAAAAAGAGAGGCCTGATTAAGCCATCAATCAATGTTCTGAAGCTGAAGAGGAACGCTGCAATACCTCTTCAGACTTACAGTAGGTCAGCAGCAGGATGGCTGAAGGCAAAACAAACATATTATGGATTGGCCTAGGTAAACCTCTGACCTGAATCTGTCTTGCTTAGAGCAAAGGATCAAAATTCATCTACAGTCACTTGAGATCCTGACCTCTTACCTTATGATTAAAATTGGAGCTGAGCTACAAACCAAGAAAAGTTCTTTACAGACACGAAGAACTAAGGCCAAAGAAAGACTGTGCAAGATATTGTTTTTTTTAATATATCAATTATATATTTGTCTGTATTTTATCTTTGACCTGACCCCTGCCCTTTTCACCAATGCGTGACAAAGAACAAGCTGATCTTGAACTGCGCGGTCACTTGCGTAACAATGCCACTCTCGGCTGCACCCTGCACAAAGATTTTCCAGCTTGTGAGATCACAATCTATGTGCCAGCAGCCTGAGAGCCATTATTACTGGGTCAGGTTAATTACACATTAACCCTTCACACTGCCACCACCACCTTTTTACAGAGAAGGAAGAAACTCACAAATCTTAGCAATAACACTATGATATTAGCATAACCGTCTGTAACACACACTGTCACCACAGACAGGGATATTCAGAAGATTATTGTATACAGTAGCACTCTTCAAGAGACAGTGATTCTTCAGTTTGCATTAAAAGCTTTAGAGACAGTTTCAACACTTTTCAAAATAGGGTTTATTACTAAAAAGGTCAAAACGGTGCAATTAAAATATTTACAGAACAAGATGTTGCAAAGACATAAAGAGAACAATAATGCAACAGAGAAATAAAAGAAAGGAGTTAAGAAGGCAGAATACTTGCAAAGTCCTGGTTTAGGAGAGTCCAATTTTCCGAGCAAAAATGTTGCCTTGGCTCCCAAGTACGTTAAGATGTTTCTTGACTGATGTTAAACAAGAGCTCCCTTCACCAGGTAAATAAATGTGAAAAGACCTCCTGCGCTTCTACCCCAATCCCTACAAAACTAATATAGCTGCCAACATCCAATAATATACCTAATGATTAAATGAAAATACAGAGAATAAATGATGTGGCGCTGCTACAACTAATACTACCTAAAAGTGGAAGATACTGCATAAAAATATAATATAAATAATTATATAGTGACAAACGCACAAAGTGTAAACCTGTTAATGCAAAATGCATGAATACCATGCAAAAAAAATATATATATATATATATAAGATCCCCTAAAACAGGCAAGGAAATATCAAATCAATATCCACATGCTAAAAGTGCATAAATTAAATCACATGCCGTGAAAGACAGTGCGGTGACGCAATTCCGGTTTGGACACCATCTCTGTACACCCATGCAACTACACCCAGAACATGAGGTTTTTCCTATCTGTGCCTTATACAAGATGTAGGAAAATGTGAGTTTGCATTTGTGGAAATTTGATTGCTGCACTTTATTTTAATAAATGGTATTATACTATGGGAGCTTCTGCTTGTATTTCATAACGAGCATATTGGCCGCATTTCATGTTATTACAGGGAGAAGAGGTCTGCCACCATTTTACCTACCTGAGACGGGATGATTATCAAGGGGAAAATGACGCTGCTCTGGAGGAGTTGTCTTACATGAAGGATCCAGGATTAATGATCCTAAAAGTGTTTTGACCCTGTGTGGGTCAAGGCAAGGAGGTGAGCGTGCATTTCTGTCACTTGTGGATACCCCCCATTACCTTACACAGTTGTATCACCTATCTTCATGAGTGATTTTGTCTATTGAATGTATGATGGTTTACACCAATTTGGACATTTATATGTGTTTACATGTTTTTACGTTACTTAATGACATGCGTTGTGTGCGATTACTGTCTTTCACGGCATGTGATTTAATTTATGCACTTTTAGCATGTGGATATTGATTTGATATTTCCTTGCCTGTTTTAGGGGATCATATTTTTTTTTTTTGCATGGTATTCATGCATTTTGTATTAACAGGTTTACACTTTGTGCATTTGTCACTATTTGTGAGTTTGGAGCACATTAGAAATTATAGTCCTATTTGGACTAGTTGGTTGCTTCACTTACACCTTTAGATTCTTTTAGGATCAATTGGGCACAATTAGTCCTTTTACTGGACATTTCTGGTCTGTATCACTATTTATGTAGCACCTTTTACTTGTGTTATATTTCACCTTGTATCACTTGGGAGGTTTATATTTATTCACTTATATATAATTATTTATATTATATTTTTATGAGGCATCTTCCACTTTTAAGTAGTATTAGTTGTAGCAGCGCCACATCATTTATTCTCTGTGTCTCCCTTCACCAGGTCTGTAAGTCCTCTAGAAACTGGCAGATTAATATTCAGAATTAGATTTCAAACCCAGGGATATCAAACACAGCATACCTTTGTCACCCAGGAGGGACGAGACTGCTTTCTTCCCTTTCCTATGTGCTCACATAGTCATGTATGACCTTGTTTGGCTCGGCATGAAATGATCTATCCAAATATATACCTAATATTAATGTGCCCAGTTCCGGTTGAATTTTATGAATTGTTACATGTGGAATAGATGTTTTATGGCATGCTCTGCATTCCTAGCTCTAATGGCCTAACAGGTCATGTGTGACGGCTGACTAAGTTATTGTTTTACGATAAGGCAGAGGAAAGTGTCTTTGCAAAATAGACATCCTGCCAAGACTAATTAGCGGTTTACAGCTCTGGAGCTAGTCTATATTTATAATTTATTTAAGATAAGAGGCTCTTTTGAAGTCCATTACAACTTACAGCTACAAATTTTATTTCAAGAGGAGGGAGGAGGGGAGAAAGATGATAGCTCATGAAAAACAAAATGGCTGAGACCTTAACAAGATGGCTGTTGCATACAGCTTCCATGTCTCTATTGCACATAATCGTTACAGTAAGCACATAGGCAAGGAAAACACTGACCACTAGCTTCTGGGACCCGTACGTATCACGGGACTGCAGACTGGGCTCCAGGCTTCAAAATAAAACCCCTTGGTTTCAGAAAACCATACATATACATGCATCCAGGAATGATGCATCCATTCCCCCACTGACATCAACAGTGGAGCACCATTCCCTCCCCCCCCCAAAACCACCAACAATGGGCCACTGTTTCATCCCGCAGATCCCCTGACACCAACAATGGGGCACCATTCCTCACACCGACACCAATGGAGCACCATTTTCCCCTACCAACAATGTAAAATCCATGCAGATAGTGTCCCTGGTGGAAATAAAAAAAAACGCAGGAACCTGAGCTCCAAGGCAAATACAAAATAAGATGCATGGTTAGGCTACACATTTAATACTAACCTCATAAGCAGCACCTAAGTCTTGAAATTTTTCTTGTGCTTGGGGGTCGTCTGGATTTCTATCTGGATGCAACTGCAAAGCTAGCTTGCGATAGGCCTTCTTTATATCCTTTATACTAGCTGTTCGTGACACACCCAGAATTTTATAGAAATCACGTCTACAATAAAAAAAAAAAAAAAAAAAGGAGCAGCATTCACTTTAAATTCATATCAAAAAGACAAACTGTTAATGAGACATTTTATTTCAAGAACCTAGAAAGGTTTAATGCTAGATCAAAATACACAATATTAAGCCACGTATGCACAGCTTAGCCTACAATTACGGCACCCCTCTATGCCATGATGATATGACTCTGGTGCCCATAGGCAAATGTTATAGTAGCCTGGCCATTCAAGCGGCTGAACAGACCAAACCCAGAAAGAAGAGGGGGAGAAGGATGAGTCTGTGACCAGCAGGCACTCTGGAGGACATAATTTGACAGCCTATCATAATGTGATAATATGCGGTGCACACTAGCACATCGTGACATAAATCTCCTGGGGCCCACTTAATATTAATAATAAAAAAAAATAGCAGAGTTTCATTATGTTTTATTACTTTTTATATTATATGTCAATAATGTATATAAAACTTAATGGCATGTCAATGTTTACTATCTACATAAAACACACTGTGCATATACCGGTTACACAATTAGTAGGAGAACATAACTTACCTGCCAATAAATGATTGCAAAGTAATCACTTTTAATGCAAGTTACCCTTATCCTACAAGGAATACAAGCAACTGCCAGCAAAACAGGCTTGTTTCCACCAGATACATATTTTATTGCATATTTGTTTAGATGCATTGTGTTGTGAAAGACCCCATTTAATTGACTTAAAGGCAAAAGTGAAGCTAAAAAAAACCCTTAAACTGCCACTGGCACAATAAAGCAGGCACTTGAGGCCAGTTTAGCACCTAGTATGGCCCCAATTTCAGAGAAAACTGGTTGCAAGCCTAGCCAAACTCCCTCTCATCCCCTAATCTTCACTATTGCTCCATTACCACGAAGTCCATCATCTCTAGCCCCAACATTAGGATTCTATTAGGCTGGGTTCTGAGGCGAGAGATGCCTAAGGAAGGTACAGCACAGGGGTGGTCATCGACAGTACACTTTCGAAACACCAGAGGCCTAGGCCACCAGATCAAGGCATGTATGCACTTGGTAAGGTGAAGGGGGGGGGGGGTATAGTAGAATAGATTAGGCAAAGTAGGTGGACTGATTACTGTCTACTTGGTTTCAATGGATTGATGCTTGTATCCAGGTATAAAAGGAAAATGAAAATACAAAAGGACTGAAATGGCTACTTACACATGAACAACACTGATCACAGGCTCTGCACAATACACTGGGGATACGGGGTGACTAGAGGTGTTCTGCATTCCACACCAGGGCTTGAATTATACTATCAATCTATTAGTGATTCAGCAGGTTAAGCAACATTTACGTTTCACTGCACATGCCAAGTAGTAAGCAAATACTTCTCTATATATGCACACTTTACAGCCAACTTAGGCCTCAATGGGCATTGAACTCCAGGGTATGACATGTCAGCATTTTCATGTGGGCAGAGGGCATAGTTGCACCATCCAGCCCCACTGCCAATAGCCTGTAAAAGTCTATGAGAGGCTGAAAATTGCTGTCGCAGGACAGTGCTTACTAATGTTTAGGGCAGTATGAGCCCAGGGATGAATGCTGGGAACGCAGACTTCTTGTGTTCCGGGAATTTTCCCTGGGCACATACTGTCCTAAATGTTAGCACCACTCAGTGCGCTGTCCAGCGGCAGCAGCTTTCAGCCTCTCCTATGAGGTCTATACCTTTACAGGCTGTCAGCAGTGGGGCTGGATGGTGTACCTGTGCCCTGCACCCGCACAAAAACTCTGGGATCTCATATGCAGCACCTAAAGTCCTAGTGTGTATGAGGCCTATAGCGGACAGTGGACCTCCATTCATCTGAGAGATGTAGAACAGGTTAGATGTCAGTGCCGCACTCCACAACTGCAGACACAAAGAGAACAGCAATATATTTCTGTATCTGCTAGTGTGTGGGGCTGTGCTGACATCTGTCCTACACAAACCTCTTTTACATTATAGTGAGGATAGATGTTAGTCAGCCTAGGGCTTCAAGTGTTTAGATATCAGAACATAGTGTCCATGTAAGGGGGTTTCCTTTACATATATCCAGATACCCAAAATGTTAAAGCAGAACTCCAGAAATTATTTGGATTGCATTGTTACATTGGCCCAGCTTGGCACAACACGCAAGTATGTAGATGTCATACTTGATAGAACACTGGGGAAGCTGAAAATCTCTTTATTAGTTATTGGTACTACACAGGTAGCCATGATCCTCTGGGTTATGCTGGTGTTCTGTGGGAATGGCTTCCCCTCTGCACACTGACCACAGGGGTTTGTTACCACGGAACAGCTGCCATTCATAGAATACCCTCTAATCTTTTCAGTGAATACAAGGTATCCTCTGATTGAACACAGTGGAGATCATGATGACACTGCCCCTCCTCTCCACCACGTCAGTCAGAAAATACCTTGTATTTAAAAACAGAGCGGTTCTATGAATGGTGGCAGTGCTGAGCAACCCCATGTAGTCAGTGTGCAGAGAGAAAGAAGCTCGCATAGAAAACCAGCAGGAAGATGGCAGCCATCACTGTCGTGGCCATAACTTCTACAGTGATTGTCAGCTTCAGAGGCCACTCGGGTATGAGATATACATATTTACATTGTACCAAGCTGGACCATTAGAAGTATTAAATACAAATCATACCAGGAAATCAGCTTTAAAGTTCACTGGTCATGGGAGATGCTATGGGGCAGCCATCGCTTGAACTATCTATTTGATCTGTGTTCAGATTATGGGAGATGCTATGGGGCAACCATCGCTTGAACTATTTCATCTGCGTTCAGATTATGGGAGATGCTATGGGGCAACCATCGCTTGAACGGTCTATTTCATCTGCGTTCAGATTATGGGAGATGCTATGGGGCAACCATCGCTTGAACTGCATATTTAATGTGTTCAAACTGTCTGCTAAACAATCTGTGATCAAGCCTGTATTGGGTGAAATGTAGAGAGGGCAGTCTTGGGCCTTATCCACACAGGGCATCTGCCCATCTCTCCTAGACAGCTTTGCTGCTGGTAGCAGCGTTTAGGTAGAACAAATGCTTGGAGCTTGTAAATGGATGTGAACACTTCTAGACTCATTTAGGTGTGTCAGAAACTTGGGTGTTAATTCATTTCATTGCCTAGAATAGGGCCTCATGCACACAGGGTGTTTTTGCAGCCTCTTTTAGGGGTGTCAGGTGTTTTTTTCTTTATAGTTTCTAAACACCCCTTCATGTTATCCTATGTGTCAATAAACACAGACTTTTAGAAGCTTTAGCAGCAGGGGCTTTTAGGAGCTGTTTTTTGGCTAAAAAAAAACGCTTGACACAATTAAACACGCCTAAACGCATGCGAATGCTCGGCACATTTAGCGCTTGAGTGTTAATTCATTTCTATTTCCAGAATAAATTATTTTTCTGGCCAATGAAATGAATTACCACTAAAGTTCTTGACGCCTGTAAACGTGCCTAAATGCATGTAAATGCGTTAGACCCTTTTACCAGCGTCAGGCATTCTGCCAAAACACTGCTGTCAAGAGGAGCAACAGTTTTAAAATGTCCTGTGTGCATGAGGCCTAATCATTTATTCTGGTTATTGAAATTAACAATCAAATGATTGATGAATCTAACTAACAAGCACTTAAATGCTGCTGCTCCTGGATGTGCAGGCAGCGGTTTTTTTCCTGCCTCTAAATGTATGCATGGAAACATAGGCTAACATGCAGAGATGCTTAGAGGCAGAAAAAAAACTGCCAGAAGCCCCCTAACAGCAGCGTTAAAAACATCCAGCGTACATGAGGCTGTAGGCTGCGTTCACACTTGAGCGTTTTGTAACTTGCAGCTCCAAAAAAAGCTCAAACTTAAAAAATAAATAGTTTTCTATGAAGCCTGTTCACACCTTATGGCGCAAACAGGCACCATACAGAACAATTGATTTTTTTAAGTTTGAACTTTTTTGGAGCTTTGAGCTTCCACGCTCAAGTGTGAACGCTGCCTTAGGGTCACCATACACTTTACATTTACCAAATCTATATAATAGAAGGACCAACCTAATCAGGCAGACTCCTTCACTACAGAGCTGTTGGTAGATCTAAAAGACTGAACAATCAGATGGGAGCGTGTGTAGTGAGCTTTAGGTGGGGCAGTTGTGTGGATGTGAGCTGACATCATTGCTGAGTTGGAGGAGTGTGGTTGGGCTCCTTTTGGTCAGCCCCCAGCATTTCTGAGGCAAGGGCTTTTTCAGCAGGCTTGCAGCGAGGACATTCCACTACATGTCTTACTTTCTCACCCATGAGCCACTTCATCCAACCCCAGTGATGAGCACTCTCAGTCTACTGGCACTTAGATTGTTGCCTGCAAGCTGGAAAATCTCTGCTCTGGGTGAGGCTTAGAGGGCAATAGTCAGCAGCTGGGCAGTGGACACTTGTAGGACTGCTGATCTCCGGGATCCTACGGCTGACCTTTCTGCCATAACTGGAGACAGCAGTGACATGGGGGTCAGTAGGGGTCCATTCCCAGCAGACTTCATTTCTCCTAAACAGAGCGGTGTATGGCATCATAAGCCCCGGGAGAGGTAGGTACTTACCTTACTTTACAGGTTTGTCCAGGAACGTTTAGTATAGTGGCAGGGCTGCTTTAAGTGTTCCATCTGTAAGCACCTGATGAAATTCTACATCAGGCAGGCAAACAAAGGATGCCAATACAAGCACATTGAGCATTCTTACTGACAATGGGGGCGATGTCATTTCAATTACTTCACATTGACGAGCTGATCTGCAGCAACCCGGTCCTATACATTCCCATCACTGGCCAATCCTCGGCTGTCATGACTGCTGTACATCCCCAGCTGGGGACACGAGCTTCTATGGGGACGTGGGACTAATACAAACCACAGCGCTCCATATTTCCGCTCCACAATGGACTTCACTGACTTACCCTGCACACACCACGCTCAGCATGTACACGACTAGCAGGCAGATGCTGCTCAATGACAACGAGCCGATCCTCATGGTGGTAGAATGAAGCCAGTCACCAGAACACAGATCCCCGGGCTCCTTCGCCTGTCACCGCATCAATCAACACCGGCCGAACTTGCTTCACGTCAGTCTACACAGAGACCTCGATCTCCCATACAACAGGTATTGAAACAAGCACAGCTAATCACACAGCACAACGTCAGCTTCAGCCGGGGGGCAGACAGCCAATCACCTAACGTTCCATTTCGTTTCCGGGAGTGCCTGACCAACCACATGCATAGACATGGCAAATTACGGTTCCTACTTACTCCACCAATCGTCTTTGAGAGAGTGAACACTGCATTTCCTGCCTAGATGTGTCGCCGGTTCCGGGACGGAGCCTTATTGTTGGTTATAAAACAGGAAACGGGTGACTGACGTAAGCTGTTCTTGTAATTCAAAGTGTGTATGTACACTGGCTGACTAGTACACACAGCTCTAGAACACTTGGTAAAACAGCACGAAGAGTGATGATAATGCTGTGAGTTTATACATCAGGTTCCAGTGTGCTATAAACTTTGTAAAACCCCTGTACAACACCTTGAGAAAGTATTCATACCCCTTGAAATTTCCCACATTTTATCATGTTACAACCAAAAACGTAAATTTATTTTATTGGAATTTTATGTGATAGACCAACACAAAGTGGCACATAATTGTGAAGTGGAAGGAAAATGATAAATGGTTTTCAAAATATTTTACAAATCAATATCTGAAAAGTGTGGCGGCATTTGTATTCAGCCCCCTGAGTCCATACTTTGTAGAACCACCTTTCTCTGCAATTACAGCTGCAAGGCTTTCGGTATGTCTCTACCAGCTTTGCACATCTAGAGTGAAATGTTTGCCCATTCTTCTTTTCAAAATAGCTCAAGCTCTGTCAGATTGGATGGAGAGTGTCTGTGAACAGCAATTTTCAAGTCTTGCCACAGATTCTCAATTGGGTATAGATCTGGACTTTGACTGGGCCTTTGTAACACCTGAATATGCTTTGATCTAAACCATTCCATTGTAGCTCTGGCTGTATGTTTAGGGTCATTGTCCTGCTGGAAGGTGAACATCCACTCTAGTCTCAAGTGTTTTGCAGACTCTAAAAGGTTTTCTTCTAAGATTGCCCTGTATTTGGCTCCATCCATCTTCCCATCAACTCTGACCAGCTTCCCTGTCCCTGCTGAAGAAAAGCATCCCCACAACATGATGCTGCCACCACCATGTTTCACGGTGGGGATGGTGTGTTCAGGGTGATGTGCAGTGTTAGTTTTCTGCCACACATAGCATTTTGCATTTAGGTCAAAAAGTTCAAATTTGGTCTCATCTGACCAGAGAGCACCTTCTTCCACATGTTTGCTGTATCCCCCACATGGCTTCTCGCAAACTACAAACGGGACTTCTGATGGCTTTCAACAATGGCTTTCCTCTTGCCACTCTTCAATAAAGGCCAGATTTGTGGAGTGTACGACTAATAGTTGTCCTGTGGACAGATTCTCCTACCTGAGCTGTGGATCTCTGCAGCTCCTCCAGAGTTACCATGGGCCTCTTGGCTGCTTCTCTGGTTAATGCTCTCCTTGCCCAGCCTGTCAGTTTAGGTGGATGACCATGTCTTGCTAGGTTTGCAGTTGTGCCATACTCTTTCCATTTTTGGATGAAGGATTGAACAGTGCTCCATGAGATGTTCAAAGCTTGGGATATTTTTTATAACCTAACCGTGCTTTAAACTTCTCCACAGCTTTATCCCTGACCTGTCTGGTGTGTTCCTTGGCTTTCATGATGCTGTTTGTTCACTAATGTTCTCTAACAAACCTCTGAGGACTTCACAGAAAAGCTGTATTTATTCTGAGATTAAATTACACACAGGTGGACTCTATTTACTAATTAGGTGACTTCTGAATTGGTTCCACTAGATTTTAGTTAGGAGTATCAGCATAAAGGGGGCTGAATACAAATGCACGCCACACTTTTCAGATACTTATTTGAAAACATGTTGAAGACCATTTATCATTTTCCTTCCACTTCACAATTATGTGCCACTTTGTGTTGGCCTATCACATAAAATACATTTACGTTTTTGGTTGTAACCTGACAAAATGTGGAACATGCTTTCATAAAAACCCTGAAGACGGAAGTGAAAAGAGCAAAAACAGAGCCATATGCTCAGCCACTGCAGCTGCTCAGAGCTTCTTGAGTGTATATCTAAATTCTTGTGACAGATTTATTTTTGTCCTGTTGTTAGTATCTCACATGCACAGTGCCAGATAGCTAGTTCTGTGCTACTGTATGTGTCACTTTCCACCATATTAGGTGAAACTGTTTATTGCAATACAGTTTATATGCAGCTCCAGTTATTTTATTTAACCCTGTCCCTTTTGGTCTGGGATTCTATAGCTAGTTTTAGCTTAGGGCTCGATAGCCAGCATAGGCTAGAGCAGCCTTTATTTCATCTAGCGTGCCAAAGCACCCTGAGGTGCCTTCAGGGGTGCCTTGGCAAAATGCCTAAAAATTGCCAAAAAACTCTATACAAGCCAGCAGGTAAATCAAGCCTGCCTTTTAGTTACAAAAAGCCACAGGTTTTCATTGTGCACCATTACAACCTTCCAGAAGCCGACATCCTAACATCCAATGATATCAGTTGATAAGGATGATGTTGGGCCTCTGCACAGCATCCTTGTTTGCCTCTCCTCTGCCCCTTTCCATCAGCACTGGGGTCACATTAGCTTAGTGAAGGAGAGATCGTAAGGGAGAAGAGAACCACTGGAATGCAAAGGTGCTTGTCAATTTAGAAACTACTAGGGAGGGACTAAAGCAGAGTAAACAGACTCTGCAATCCAGTGCCACACCAAGGTTTCAGTGTGTGAGAAGCTGCATTTCAGGCTATTCGGACAGGAGTTGTAGGATCTCCCCATCATGTTGATCTTGACTTCCCCAAAACAAAGATGAACACTGCATTGCGACCATCATAAGGGGCCCCTTCAACTGGAATTCCACCAAGAGTCTTGTTGAGCCCTTGGCTGATAATACCTGTCTGTACTTTGTATGTTTGTATTTTTATTGATCTTTTCTTATATAAAGCTTGTATCATTTCCATGCTGGTGTGCATCCATACACTTATGGTTAATGTTATGTACTGGTTGCAGTAGTTCCTCTGCTCCCAATTACTTTGATTACAGGTGAAACTCGAAAAATTAGAATATCGTGCAAAAGTTCATTTATTTCAGTACTGCAACTTAAAAGGTGAAACTAATATATGAGATAGACTCATAGAGATAGATAGAATATAGAGATAGCTCAAGCAGTAATTTGTCATAACTGTGATGAATATGGTTTACGGCTCATGAAAACCCCAAATCCACAATCTCAGAAAATTAGAATATTGTGAAAAGGTGCAATATTCTAGGCTCAAAGTGTCCCACTCTAATCAGCTAATTAAGCCATAACACCTGCAAAGGGTTCCTGAGCCTTTAAATGGTCTCTCAGTCTGGTTCAGTAGGAATCACAATCATGGGAAAGACTGCTGACCTAACAGTTGTGCAGAAAACCATTATTGACACCCTCCATTAGGAGCGAAAGCCTCAAAAGGTAATTGCAAAAGAAGTTGGATGTTCCCAAAGTGCTGTATCAAAGCACATTAATAGAAAGTTATGTGGAAGGGAAAAGTGTGGAAGAAAAAGGTGCACAAGCAGCAGGGATGACCACAGCCTGGAGAGGATTGTCAGGAAAAAGCCATTCAAAAGTGTTGGGGACTTTCACAAGGAATGGACTGAGGCTAGAGTCAGTGCATCAAGAACCACCACACACAGACGGATCCTGGACATGGGCTTCAAATGTCATATTCCTCTTGTCAAGCCGCTCCCCTACAACAAGCAACATCAGAAGCGTCTTACCTGGGTAAAGAAAAACAGACCTGGCCTGTTGCTCAGTGGTCCAAAGTCCTCTTTTCTGATGAGAGCAACTTTTGCATCTCATTTGCAAACCAAGGACACTGAGTATGGAGGAAGAATGGAGAGGCACACACTGCAAGATGCTTGAAGTCCAGTGTGAAGTTTCCACAGTCTCTGTTAATTTGGGGAGCCATGTCATTTGCTGGTGTTGGTCCACTGTGCTTCATTAAGTCCAAGGTCAACGCAGCTGTCTACCAGGAGATTTTGGAGCACTTCATGCTTCCTTCCGCAGACGAACTTTATGGGGATGCTGACTTCATTTTCCAGCAGGACTTGGCACCTGCCCACACTGCCAAAAGCACCAAAACCTGGTTCAATGACCGTGGGATCACTGTGTTTGATTGGCCAGCAAACTCGCCTGACCTGAACCCCATAGATAAT